>NW_022103903.1:20494375-20495980 GCF_000313985.2 Echinops telfairi | reverse complement strand
TTCACTGACTCAGCTTTCCTCCTGCAGTTGGCATCATTGCGTCTGTTTTGTGAGATGGAGGAGGACTTTGTGGATTGGTGTCAGACCTATGGGTTAATGGGTTAATGTTGGACTTGTGGGCTTGGGGAGCACTAGGTTGGGATGTTTTTTTGATGCGCACGTGTAACCTTTATATAAAACTCTCTCATACATGAGTGTCTATGAATATGTTTCTTTAAAGTGCCCAGACTAATACAGAAGCCATCTTTTTTCAAGATGGGGAAAGGAGGTGTTTGAGGAAAGATTCTCTCAAGAAACCTGCCGACACCATGACTACAAGAGAGCCTGATGGAGTGTAGCACACTGTCTGAGACCCACCAACGGTGACACCTCCTCAGGAGCTGCCTGGCCACTGGGGAGCCAGAAGCCTCTTAAAGGAAAATGCACCCGATCCAGAGAATCCAGTCAACAGCCAGGACACACGTTGCCGTGTCTGTGCAGAGCCACTTTCATCCATCTGGAGGGTGGCAGGGTGGAGGCAGCCAGGCCTTGCTGGACACTAACCACCATCTGTATGGGCAAGCGGGGTGGTGCATGGGGACAGGAGAACCATGAGCTCACCAGTCTCCCACTGTCTCAAAGGCACTGTCCCCAGACACAGGTGATGCTGGGTCAAGGCGCTGACATAAGGGACCTCCCCAGATCAATGGATGTCCGTCAGGTGGACGCGGAAACGATGGAGGCAGGCACAGACATCGGGCGGGAGTGGCAGCAGTCTGCAACGTCCCTGAGACGAAGTGCACTTTAGGCAAAGCAGAAAGACTGTGTGTGTCTAAGGTTTTGATTTGGTGGGGTTATTTTGTTTTTTAATTGTATAGTTCATTTATACAGAGAAATCGTTTGGAGAGATCTATTTATAATCTTTTCCAATTTTCATTTTCACTAGCCAAATATATTTCACATAATAGTCAACATTTACTTGAACTGATTGGTATTATAAACCTGCCATGACGCTGGGTTTGGGGTCCACCCTGTTACCCCTTTTTAAAGACTATGATCCCCACTGCTTTTTAAATATAAAGTATTATAAGTCATATAGCATTCTGTAGTGCAAGGTTCACCAGCCTTTTTATTATCCTATGAACAAGTCCACCACAATTAGTCTACTCTGTAAAGATTTCAAAACATGTCATCACTTCTTTTCAAACGCATTATTTTCTGGTGTTGTAAGCCATGGCATATAAAGTTCACTTTCCTTCAAACCTTCGACCACTTACTACATACCCTCAAGTTGAGTTTCACTATCATTCACTTTCTGGCACAACCAGACATTCTACTTTAAGACAAAATGACTCTCTTTTCCCCCTCTTTAAAACAAAACAAAACACAAAAACCTATTACCAATCATCCTGTTTTCCCTCTTGCTTTTCAGCCCATACTATGACTTTCAACTCAATTCTTTTTTTTTTTAAATCATTTTATTAGGGGCTCATACAACTCTTTTTATTTTCCATTGAACTATTTATTTATTTTTGATACTTTTTAAACTAGGAAGCTACCTGAGCATTTCTGTTATTCTTTCTTATTTTTAAAATCATTTTATTAGGGACTCATACAACTCTTATC
>NW_022103903.1:20489309-20490454 GCF_000313985.2 Echinops telfairi | reverse complement strand
GAATGATGATGGCAACAAATGTACAAAGGTGCTTGACACAATGGATGGATGGATGGATTGTGATAAGAATTGTACGAGCCCCCAATAAAATGATTCAAAAAAAAAAAAAAGAAGTACAACCAGAAAGCTCCCTCAAAGTGAGGATAGCAAGACTGTGGTATACAAAGTGGTAACACCCCACCCCGCAAAAAAAACGAAAAAAAATTCCACTAAGCCATACTTTCAGAGCACCATTTTTCCCGCTAGGCCCCCAACTCACTCTTGAGTTAGGGCACCCGGTGCCATCGCCTGGGAAAGTTCTCTCTGATCACAGTGAATTTTTTGGTAAAAGCAGTTTCACTTAAACCTGGTTTTTTTTGTGTGATGGCCAGTTTCAGAGAACAGAGTACGGCTATGAAATTTTGTTTCCTGTTCAAGAAAAATGGTGCAGGAACTGTTGTGATGTTGACCACAGCTTACAAGGACAGCGCTATGGGAAAAACTCGTGTATGTGTGGTTTTCTCATTTCAAAAAAGGTGAAATGTGGCTTGATGACAAACCTTGTTCTGGTCATCCGTCAACTTCCCGAACAGACAAAAATTTAGACTTGTATATAGTACATTTGGAGTTCATTCTACCAGGTCAGGCTGTTAATCAAGCTTTCTATTTAGAGGTCCTGAAAAGATTGCATACCCAGGTGCAACAAAAAAGGCCTGATTTGTGGCAAATGGGGGAATGATTTTGCCACCATAACAGTGCACCAGCTCATGCAGCCATCTAAGTGCACTAGTTTTTGACAAAATATACCATGCTTCTCTTATCCCACACACCTTACTCATCTTACCTTACTCCATGTGACTTCTTTTTGTTCTTACAAATTAAGAGGGACATGAAAGGATAGCGATTTGATGATGTAGAAGAGATAAGAAAAAAAATGAGGTAGGTACTATTAGCCATCCAAACAGATGAGTATGAAAAATGTTTCCAAGAATGGAATCGCAGATTTTTTTCTTGCTTTTTTGTGTGTTTTTTAAAATCATTTTATTAGGGGCTCATACAATTCTTATCACAATCCATACATACATCAATTTTGTAAAGTGCATTTGTACATTCATTGCCCTCATCATTCTCAAAACATTTCCTCTCCACTGAAGCCCCCGGCATTA
>NW_022103903.1:20483736-20488359 GCF_000313985.2 Echinops telfairi | reverse complement strand
TAGAAGAAAGTATTCTTGCATTGAGGGAGTACTTGAGTGGAGGCTCAATATCCTTCTGCTACCTTAATACTAAATCTATAAATATATGCACATAGATCTATTTCCCCATCCTCATATAAATATATTTGCATATGTACATGTCTTTATCTAGACCTCTATAAATGCCCTTTGTCTCCCAGTTCTTTCCTCTGTTTCCCTTGATTTTCCTCCTGTCCCACTATCATGCTCAGTCCCCACCAGAATTGCAGATTTTACAAATGTATTAGTGCAACGGAGAGTAATTTGAAGGTAATAAAGTTCCATTGTAAAAAAATTTAAATACAAAGCCTTGAAAAAAAATTCTACTTTTGGGGGATAACCCCTCATATAACTCACATATCCCATTTGATCTGTGAGTCAGCAGAGGAGGGGCATCAGAGATGATTAGTTGTAGAACTCTCCTATGCCTTAATGCAGCCCTGGTCCCCCACTATAAGAAATGTTCACATGTTTAAGTTCTATGGAGTGATTATACAATTGCACATGCTGCATGTGAAAAATAATTGGAGTTATCCATGCTTTATTTCTTAGGCAGGCTCATTTTCTAGGAAGCAAATGAGTGGAAATGGGTCCTGCCCTTAATTTTCCTTTTTCAGCATGCTTGAAATGACTGCACAGTTTTGAGTTCTACTTGGACAATTCCATCAACTCTCTTCTTCTTTGTTCTCTAAGGATAAAAAACCCCCAACAATTTTCTTAATATACATCTGTGCTTCTCTTTATTTGTTCATTTATATGTTGTAGTTTTCTATTACAATTCTATTCTCTTATTCTTTAAAAAAGTTGAACAACTTATTTTGTGATATTCTTTTAAGATTATGTAATTAACACTTATAAAAATAATCTGAATTCTGTGTACATTGTAAAGAATATCTATATAAACTTATATTTAATTTGGTTTACTATGATTTTTTACCTCAGGGCTCACTCTACTGGATCATTAAAAGGTATTGCATATATGGTCATGCACCACGTCATGTCTGTAACAGCAACCTCCCCCAACATATAATTCATAGCTGCAATCCCCATACAGTCCATTATATTTAAAATCCAAGGTACATGCTTCAGTTGTTCTTGTTCACCAAATAGTACATTTCAATCCATGAACTGCCATTCATCCATAGCCTTAAAGTCCAGCCAAAGACAAAGCAAGGATGGGTGCTAAGGCAGTCATTTTCTTTTTTTTTAAAATTATTTTATTGGGGCTCATACAATTCTTATCACAATCCATACATACATCCATTGTGTCAAGCACATATGTACATCTGTTGCCCTCATCATTCTCAAAACATTTGCCTTTTACTTTAGCCCTTAATATCAGTTGCTCACTTTCCCCTCCCTCCCCACTCCCCCTTACCTCATGAACCCTTCATAGTTCATAAATTATTATAGTTTTGTCATAAGTTACATTGTCCGACGTCTCCCTCCGCCCTCTTCTCTGCTGTCCATCCCCCAGGGAGGAGGCAATACTTAGATTCTTGTCATTGGTTCCCCCTTTCTACCCCACATTCCCTTCACCCTCCAGGCATCGTCCCTCTCACCACTGGGCCTTAAGGAGTCATCTATCCTGGATTTCCTGTGTTTCCAGTTGCTATCTGTACCAATGTAAATCCTCTGGTCTAGCCAGATTTGTAAGGTACAATTGGGATCATGATAGTGGGGCGAGGAAGCATTTAAGAACTCGAGGAAAGTTATATGTTTTATCATTGCTACCCTGCACCCTGACTGGCTCATCTCCTCCCCTCAACCCTTCAGCGAGGAGGTGTCCAGTTGCCTACTGATGGACTTTGAGTCTCCACTCTGCACTCACCCACCTTTACAATGATATGATTTTTTTGTTCTTTGATGCTTGAGGCAGTCGTTTTCCCTGAGTACATTCTGCATTTTAAACACTTCTGTAAAAGAATACATGTCAGTTGACAGCTAATAGCACAATGAAGAGAGACCAGAGAAACCCATAAGCATATAAGTGAAACGAAAGTTAAATAGGGTGTGCTTTTGTTATCAGTTGTAGAAACTTGCTTTTAAGGCTCTGGTCTCCATCCCCTGTACCCTCAACCTTGCCTTTCTCTGACACGAGAACCAGGCAGGTCTCCCTCTGCCTCTACCCTGTCTTAATGCAAGTCTCAAAGTGGGTATGTGACAAAACAGGATTGGAATCCAATTCCTTTTGGCTTCAGTACTGTCTGACTAGCTCAGTGAATAGTTGGCCTGAAAAATACAAAATTCCACTAAGTCAACACCAGGAATTCCAAGATCTCTGAAAATCATTTTGGCTTGGGTTTTTTGTTTTCATTTTGTTTTGCTCATTAGTTTTTTCTCTCCCTTAACATATAGTGGAGCCCTAGTGACATAATGGCTATTCCTTGGTCTGCAATCCATAAGGTCCACAGTTCAAAACCACCAGCCTCGCTTTCTCCTCCAGTAAAGAGTGACAGTCATGAAAACTCACAGGGACTAGTCATAGTCTGTCCTGTAGGTCACTATGAATAGGCATCGGCCCTATGGCTGTGAGTTTGGAGACTTTTTAGGGTTCCTTGGGGGAAATAATGGTAAAAGCTTTGAGTGGCAAATCTGGCACAAAGCAACATGGGAGTATCTGAAGTATTTACCCTATTTGTTGCAGTAACTATCCATTTCACTGGGGAACAAAGTTCATATTTTTGAGTATAATTATCAGCCCTTCCTGTGGATGCATACTGAGATCCTGCCTAAGCAGAGCAGTCACACAGGGTGCAATTAGAAGGTCATGTCATGTTGCTGAAACATCTAGTACCATTTTGAAATCACGAATATTTTTTAACAAAGAGCTTGATATTTTCATTTTGCAAAGCCCCACAAATCATGTCATCAGTTCTGAGTATATTGTACTCAGTGACCCAAGTTGCTGAGTGTCATCAAGTTGATTCAAACACAGTGAGCCCATGTGACACAGGAGAATTGCCTGGTAAGATTTTCTTGCCTACAGTCTTGGCAGATGCAGATTGGCAGGTGTTTTCTCCTGCAGAGCCACTGGGTCAGTTCAAACCACAAAACAAAGCCAAGAGCTTAACCATTGTGCCACCAGGCCAATTCAGCAGATTGGAATGTCTTTCTAAAATGTGAAAAGTTTTGAATTCTGAAATTCAGCCAATGCTAAGTCTCTAGGAAAGAGACATGTGCTATCACACTATCAGTAGGACTGCTACTATTATTCACATCATGTATTAAATACCTTCCTATAAGTCTGTGGCTGAGAGAGATGAGGCTTTTTACTTCTGTAAAGAGTTAGTCTCAGAACCCACAGGGGCACTTCTACCCTGTGCTGTCTGGTGGCTATGAGTGGGAATCAGCTCGATAGCAGTGAGCTTGGAGTTTCCCTGAGTCCGGTGCTTACCCACTATGCCAACAACACTGCCAACAGTAGACAGCAGAGCTGGGATTCAAACTATGATCTGGAGTTCAACCTGGAACTCAGCAAGGAGCATTTGCTATCTGGGGAGATACAGTGCTGTAGAATCAGCAGGTTGAACCACAGGAGAGTGGCAATATTCGATCACTTTAACAGAGAAAGCAAAAGGATTTCATATGATTCAACGTAATAGATATGAATGATGCCTTGTAAGATTCAAGTTATTTTTATTTCACTCTTTCTTATTTTCTTTAATTTGAAACCATGATAAAACTGGTTCTTTTGCTAACATAAATGCAAAGTTGCAGCAAAATGAAAAGACAAATTTATGGAGTTTAATTTAAAATAAGTGGCATGTCTCATCCTGTCTCACCCAAGATGACATCACTGCTCCTAATGGGGAGGATAAGTCACCGGGGAGACCCTGTTTTTATTGTGATCAGCTGCAGCGCATCAGCAAGGATGACTTCATCTGCAGCTGAGGAGGTTTGACCTTTGCCTCTGTAGGCATGTGAAGCAGAAAAAAAACGATTCACAGCCTGAGGAATGTTAAAACAGATAAGCATTCTTCAGCCTGGCAGAGTTTATGAAACATGTGTTAAGTGCAAATGCGCAGACTTGGACTTGATGTAAAAGCAATTAAGGGAAAGAACAGTTATTAGCCTGGAAATTGGGTGGGTCCTTTGAATTTTCTTGCTAACACTAGAAAAATATGTTTTTCATTTTCTAAGAATGGAAGATAAATAAATCTTTTTAAAATCATGCTATGTGATTCCGACTCATAGCAACCCAACAGGACAAAGTAGAACTGCTCGGGTGGATTTCTGAGACTGCACATCTTTACAGGAGTAGACAGCCTCCTCTTTCTTCCACAGAGCAGTTAGCGGGTTCAAACAGCTCAATGAATAGCTCACTCAGCCACCAGGGCTCCTTGTATAGGCTAATAGCCTAGTGCTTTGTTTTGTTTTAACATGGCATGTACCTTGTGTTAGTCTGGGTACTCTAGAGAAACAAATCCACAGACACTAATGTATAAGAGGGAGTTTTACATAAAGGTTAAGTGCGCAGAAGGACATTGGGCCTCCACTCAAGTACTCCCTCAAAGCAAGAATACTTTCTTCTATTAAATTGGCATTCTATGATGCTCACCTTCCCGACACAACCGCTGAAGACAAAGCGGGTGAATAAGTAAA
>NW_022103903.1:20474453-20482639 GCF_000313985.2 Echinops telfairi | reverse complement strand
AGCTGAAGCATGGAACTGGCTAAGGCAGCTGCACCTTGGTCTGACCATCAGAAAGCAAGAAACCCGAGAACTAGAAAGGCGAGTTCACCGAGCCATTTATCCGTCCGCCCTTCAATTAACCCCACATGTGTTTATCAGCACAATAAACTAACTCATACCTCCTTTGAATTTTTAAACTGTTTCAGGAATTTTAGAGATTCTAGGATAAAGGTTCAGGTTATGAAATCACACATATTCAGGAATATGTGGACCATCCATGGTGGCAATTACCTACTAAGAATTCTTTCCCTGGTCTACTTGCTTCTCCTGTATAACTCACTGACTGAAAAGTATGACAGAGATTTCCCTCTCTGCAAATACTCCTTAGTAACCAGAAATAGCTCACTATTTAGTCTTTGACATGTGTCCTTCTATGCAGCTTTCATGGGCACCATGCCTGGGAGTTTTCAAAGTCATTTTAAGAAGAGGAAATTAGTAAAATGAAAAGGGATTGTTTGCATCTCCCGGCTGATAGTTGTTAATCAATGTCTTCTGAATCCAGCAGCCTTGGGGGAAGCCAAACTTACTTCTAATTGAAGAGATGGAAGCCTTCCAAAAGAGTGCTAACATGGTGAAATTTGAAACATGAGAAATAGTTCACCAGGTAAAAAAGGCCATTCATTATTTAAAGTTTAGGCTGGGCAGTTACCCAATGTAACTGGCCAAGTCCTCTATGCTTCCTGAGTGGTTTTTATCTTACCTACTGCTTCCCAGTCCCCAAGAAGAATTAAATCTTCTTTCCCACGCGGAGAATCTGAGACAACCATTTGCTTTAAGAACTGCGAGGAAGGCAGCTGGTGATGCAGGCAGATAGTGTGCGATTGTTCCTCTGCTTTTATTGCTCTTGTGGTACAAGGAATTTTATACTTGCCCAACATATTTCTGTTTGAGGAAACCATGTCATGCTGAGATGTTAAATTTGAGTAACGCTTCACTATATTCAACGATATTTTGGTTAGCAGAGATTTTTTAGAAGGTTTCCCTTAGTTATTCCTCAGTATACTAGGGAAAGTAATCATAATTACCTGAGTCCAAGGGACCCTTTTATTTTTATATGTTTTAAATTCATTTTCTAATATGTACAGAGTAAGCATAAGAGATAGCCAAAAAACTCTATGGGGGGTGGGGGGGAAAGATGTTCGAAAGTGTATTTTACCAACATGTCTTATCACCGGTGAATGAGAAAGGAAATTGAAGAGTACAATGTAATACATAGCATAAGAAGGACTAACTATTGATCCATGATATAGTCATTATTCCTTAACACACCCCCCCCACACACACGTACACACACATAAAGCCTTCTTTATACACAAAAAGAGGGCTTCAAAAGATTCATGGAAAAATCCATTACTTTTAATTCCATAATTTACAAACTTTCTGAAACATACACACATATATATATACAGTAAATATAGATATATGTATAGATATACATAGCTGCACAAAAACACATATATATTCATAAATGTAAGCAAAGGAACCTTGGTGGTGCAGTGGGTTACGTGTTGGACTGTTAACGACATGATCTGAAGTTCAAACCCCCCAGCCACACTGCAGTAGAAAGATAAGAGTTTCTATCCACATAAATATTTACCGTTTTGCTTTCTCTGTATTCAGCACAGCCATAGCTCTTGAAACCAAGTAGTCTCTTAAGCATGGGGCTGCTCTAAAGCATTAGATGCTGGACAAACTGACTGTTGTGTTTGCCCCTAGTATCCACTGGTCCCCCCATGCTGAGAGAATGTCTCCTGCTGATCCTTTTATTTTAAAGTAGACTTAAGTGTGCTCTGACTGGAGATGAAGTTAAAAATATTTACATATAATGGTTCATTAAGATTGATGACAAGTTCCAACATGATATAACCTACCTTGCTGATTTTATGGATGTCATCAGCATTGACAAGATTTGATTTATGACAGCAAGGGTCACTTTACTATTCATCATATTATACTTGAGGAGGTGAATTACAAGTTGTGAAAAGTAAGAAAGATCTTGGTGGGCACAAAAGGCATCCCTGACCTGGTGATTCATGATGCTCACACCCTCACTATCCGGATCCCCCTCATCAAGGGGGATGATGTGTCCATTCGGATTGCTTTGGAGACTGGAAAGATGACTGATTTCATCAAGTTCCACACTGGTAATGCGTGTGTGTTAAACAGGGTTCTCTAGAGAAACAAGACCAGGACACTTATGATCAGATAGATAGATAGACAGACAGACAGACAGACAGACAGACAGATAGATGCAACACAAAGAAATAAACAGCCAATTAGTCCACAGAGCAGTACAGAGGGCTCAGTTTGACTCACTTCCGTGAGACAGTTAACATACTGGCAGTCCTTCAACTCATGAGGGCTGCTGGGTGCAAGTCAATGAAGCAGACAGCTGAGTCTTCTGTGGAGAAATACTGGCAGTCTGGCCACAAGCAGCAAACAACAGGGCAGGTCACCAACAGTCAGCCAGATGATAGACTCTGACAGTCCCCAGCTCAAGTGATGTACACACCAGCAGTCTGGCGAAGCAGGTCTCAAAGGAACCTCAAACTATAGTGACACAGTTCATGGGATGGGTGCCCCACAGGTAGTGTAGCTCACAAGTTGAGGCAGAGAACTAGCTAAGGCAGCGATACACTGGTCTGATCATCAGAGAGCAAAAGACAGAAAGGCGAGGCTTGCTAAGCTTTCTTTGCCCTTCAATTAAACCACAACCTTATTAATCCCACATGTGTCTATTGGACAGGTTGGCACAATAAACCTACCTATCATACTGTGCATTGGTGACTGGAGGTGCTAACTTGGAAAGAATTGATATGATCACTAAAAGAGAGAGACATCTGGCCTCTATTGATGTGATTCATGTGAAAAATGTCAATGGCTTGGCTTACTTCACTTAGCATAGTTTCCTCCAGTGCTTCCCATATGGTAATGTGCTTCATGCTTTCATCACTGTTTTTTAGGGATGTATAGTGCTCCATTGTATGTATCATAGTTTTTTAATCCATTTGTCTGTTGATGGACATTTGGGTTGTTTCCAACTCCTTGCAATTATGAACTGTGCTGCAATGAGCATTGCTCTGTCTTTTTTTGTTGTTGCATATTATTATCTGTGCAGGACTATCAGGATAAGATACGCAGGATAAAAAGTCTGGAGGGGAAAACAATGAGACCAATGGTTCTGTAGGGGCATGGGACAGGGGAGGAGGGGGAAAGGAAGTGGGTGTTAACAAACCCAGGAACAAGGGAACAACAAAGGATCCAAAATCAATGGTGAGAAGGGTATGGAAAGCCTGGTAAGGGTTGATCAATAGCAATTACTGAAACCCAAATGAAGGCTGAGCATGATAGTGAAACTAGAGGAAGGAAAAAGGAAATAGAGGAAAGAACTAAGTGGCAAAGGGCATTTATAGAGGTCTAAATACAGGCATGTATATATATACATGTATTTATATATGATGATGGGGAAATAGACTTATGTACATATATTTATAGGTTTAATGTTACGGTAGCAGATGGATATTGGGCCTCTACTCAAGTACTCCCTCAATGCAAGAACACTTTGTTCTATGAAACTGGCATTCCATGATGTTCACATTCCCGACACAATCGCTAAAGACAAAACAGGTGAATAAGCAAATGTGGTGAAGAAAGCTGATGGTGCCAGCTATCAAAAGATACAGGGTCTGGGGTCTTAAAGGCTTGAAGAGAAACAAGCTGCCATCTAACTGAGAAGCAACAAAGTCCATATGGAAGAAACACATCAGCCTGTGTGATCATGAGGTGTCTATGAGATGAGGTATCAGGCATCACAGAACAAAAAATCATTTCATTGTGAATGAGGGGGTGTACAGAGTGGAGACCCAAAGCCCATCTGTAGGCAACTGGACCCTTACAGAAGGGTCCTGGGGAGGAGACAAGCCAGCAGGGTGCAGTATAGCAATGATGAAACATACAATTTTCCTCTAGTTCTTTAATGCTCCCCCCGCCCACTATCATAATCCCAATTCTACCTTACAAATCCTGCTAGACCAGAGGATGTACACTGGTACATATAAGAACTGGAAACACAGGAAATCCAGGACAGATGATCCCTTCAAGTCAAGTGGTGAGAGTGGTGGTACTGGGAGGGTAGAAAGTGGGGTAGAAACTGGGAACCGGTCACAAGGATCAAGAGATAAACCCCTCCCTGGGGGACGGACAGCAGAAAAGTGGGTGAAGGGAGACATCGGACAGTGTAAGACATAACAAAATAATAATTAATTATAAATTATCAAGGGTTCATGAGGGAGGAGGGTGGGAATCGAGGGGGGGAAAAGGAGGCGCTGATCCCAAGGGCTCAAGTAGAAAGAAAATATTTTGAGAATGATTATGGCAACAAATGTACAAATGTGATTGACACAATGGATATATGTATAGATTGTGATACCAGCTGTATGAGCCACCAATAAAATTATTTTTTTTAAAAAAGATGTCAATGGCATTAGCATTGCCACCTGCTTTCCAAGATTTTCATTATTGGAAAGGGCAACAAAGCATGGATTTTTCTTTCCCAGGGAAAAAGTATCCTCCTCACGATTGCTGAGACTGGCTGCCAAACAGGGCAGCGGGTGAAATGATTTCTAGGTGGTGTAAATGAAGAGATCTCTAAAATAATAAATACAGCATAATTAATTGCCAAGAAAAAAAGATTTCTAGTCTGAGAAACTCAAAGGAGCAATTCTACTCTGTTGCTATGAACCGGAATCAACTTGATGGCAGCGGGCATCACGTAGATATACAGAAGCAAATCAGTCAATCTGATTCCTATGTATTGCACCCAGCAGCCCTGGTGGTAGCTGGCTCACTATGCAACAAAAGTGACTCCCTGGCAGTGAATTTAGGGTTTTTTGTTTGTTTGTTTGTTTTGGTATTCCATCTAGAAGGTCTATATGTACAGTTACTGCTTGTAGAAAATGTAGACACTAAAGGTATTTGCAGAAACGTCATTCTTGCTGCCCTGGAGTCAATTCTAACCCATAGCAACTCTATAGGACAGGGTAGAACAACCCCTATGGGTTTCTGAAATGGTTACTTTTAAAAAAATTGTTTTATTAGGGACTCATACAACTCTTATCACAATCCATACATACATCAATTGTATAAAGCATATTTGTACATTCATTGCCCTCATCATTCTCAAAATATTTGCTCTCCACCTAAGTCCCTGGCATCAGTTCCTCATTTTCCCCTCCCTCCCTGCTCCCCCCTCCCTCATGAACACTTGATAATTTATAAATTATTATTTTGTCATATCTTGCCCTGTCCGACGTCTCCCTTCACCCACTTTTCTGTTGTCCGTCCCCCAGGGAGAAGATTATATGTAGATCCTTGTAATCAGTTCCCCCTTTCCAACCCACCCTCCCTCTACCCTCCCAGTATCACCACTCTCAGCAGTGGTCCTGAAGGGATCATCTGCCCTGGATTCCCCGTGTTTCCAGTTCCTATCTGTACCAGTGTCCATCCTCTGGTCTGGCCATATGAAACGGTAACTCTTTATAGGAGTAGAGAGCATCATCTTTCTCCTACAAAGTGATTGGTGTTCCCAACTGCTGGCCTGGCGGTTAGCAGCCCAATGGGTACCCACTAAGTCACCACTAAGCCAAGAAGACCTCACCGGTCTTGCAAAATTCTATCACATAATCTCCAGTTTCATTTCTATCATGAAGGCCATTGTTTTCCAACTTTTTTTTCTTCCTTTTTGTTTGCAATTGTCAGTCATTATGAGTGCATCTAGATTGCATATTGATCTATTTCAGACTGAGAAGTTGGCAGAATTCTTCACTTTCTTTATCCCTAGCTTTGGTGGGTGGTGCATAAATTTGAATAACAGCAGTAGTAACTGGACTTCCTGGTAAGCATCTAGATATCATCCCATCACAGAAAGCGTTCAGGATTATGATATATCTTAAAATATTTGTTTCAAGGAATGTGACATAATTCCTCTTAAATTTGTCATTTGCAACATAGTACACTATATGATTATCTGACTCAATATGGCCAATACCAATCCACTTCAACTCGCTAATACCTAGGATAATAATCTTTATACATTCCATTTCATTTTCTATTTCCAATTTTCTTTGATTTGTACTACATATATCCCATGTTCTGATTATATATGGATGCTTATAGCATCTTTAACAATCAGAAAATTTAAAATATTGGAAAATTGTGGAGAAATCTTTACTGAAAAATAATACACTAAGTTCACTCTCAGCAGTATTGGCATTTTGGGTTGTATAATTCTTTGTTGTGAGGCACCCTGTGCATTGTAGGATGTTTAGAAACATTCTTGGCTTCTACCTACTAAATGCCAACAGTATCTTACTCCCAACTGGGATAACCAAACATTGATACATTAAATAGTAATGAAGTCTAGACTAGACTAAATGTCAAAATGTGTTGCTACAACTAGGTGAACCGGAGATTTCCCCATGGTCTTCAAATAACATTATCTATAATCTTTAAGCAAAGTCTTAGATGGGACCGTGTTAGAAGCACTCAACTAGAACTAGGCAGTGTTTCATTCTGTACATGGGGTCACTAGGAGTCAGAACTGACTCAATTGCACCTAACAACAATCTAACAATCTGACCCTAAAGGAGCTCTTGAGCTGCTAAACACAAGGGCAGTGGTTTTGAGCCCCCCAGTCACTCCCAAGAGAAAGATGAGGCTCTCTGCTCCCATAAAGATTTTTTTTTAAGTCTCTAAACCCAGGTGGTCCTACTCTGTCATATAGCGTCTCTATGAATTGGAATGTACTCAATGGCAGTGAGTTTGGGTTTTTTTGGAACCGAAAAATCCAAAAAGCCTGAGCCCTGAGCCCTGGTGGCATAGTTGGTTTGGGGTTGGGCTTCCAATTCCAAAGCCAGCAATTCAAAATCACTAGGCACTCTGCAGATGAACGATGAGGGTTTCAGTCTTGGAAACCCATAAGGGGCAGTTCTGCTCTGTCCTATAAGATCACTCGACTCAATGGCAGTGTGTTTGAGAACCTAAAGCTTGGAAGTTTGAACTCAGCTAGTGGTGCTATGATAGAAAAGGCCTGGGTGTCGGCATCCATAAAAATCACAGCAGTTCTATTGTCTAACACATGGTGTCTTCGTGAGCTATAATCAAATTGATATCAATTAAGAGCAATTTTTTGTTAAGGTCCTCGCTGGGGCGAACAGTTTTCACTTAACTAATACCTTAAAGGTTTGGCTCTACTCCTTAGGGAAGTAGATTGGCAGACCCTGTTTCCAAGGCATTCTTGGGTAAGCTCTCACTGTTACAGCCAAGAAAACCTGATGGAGCAGTTCTCATCTTTAAGATGCGATCACTAGGAGTCCAAATTGGCAATGGGTTTGGTTTTTTTTTTAATCCCCCTTCATCTAAGATTACTTGAATGAATGTCTTTTAAGTATTGATACAGAAAAAGTGCATCACATGTGAAGTTGTATTTTAATTTATCAAATGAAATTTAAGTAGTCTATCTTGATTTAACCTGAACTGGGAAAACAAGCCTGTAATTAAGTGTAAAGTTCAGGAGGGGGGAGGGCTAAAGTTATGATGATGTCAAGTGGTTCAAGAAGAAAAAGAATGCTTTGAAACTGATTGTGGTAGCAATTATACAACATTGTTGGATGTGGTAGAACTGTGGAGTGTTATGATCTCTGTCCGCATTACCTCCCAATAAAAAGCTTTTGAAAAAAAAAAGGAAAGCTCAATCATGTAACCATTCATACATGTTCTAATGATGTTCCTTTTTATGATTATACATTTCTATTTAAATCTAAAGTTTCATTGAACACATGCATGAATATCAATGTAAGCCTTATTAAAATATTTGGCATGACTGTAAGAACATAAATAATACATTAATTAACTGATTAATTAATAATTCTCCTTCTGTTAAGATGACAGTAGATACAAGTTCTCATCCTAAAAAACAAAAACAAAACAAAAATGCCCTGTCAATGCAGGGCAAGATATGACAAAATACCAATTTATAAACTATCAAGGACACATGAGGGAGTGGGGAGCGGGGAGGGAGGGGAAAAATGAGGACCTAATGTCGGTGGTTTAAGTGGAGAGAAAATGTTTTGAGAATGATGTACAAATGC
>NW_022103903.1:20473171-20474353 GCF_000313985.2 Echinops telfairi | reverse complement strand
AGCCCCTAATAAAATGTTTAAAAATAAATAAAAAATAAAAATAAAGTCAACATTAAAAAAAAAAGAAAAAAAATGTCCTGTCAATGTTTGGAGAAGATCTCTAAATGTGAGTTCTTCAGTATTTGTATTCAGAGCCATTGATAAAAGATATGTTGTAAATGTAATCATTTCAGGCCCTTCCACAAAACAAAAAAAGAAATTAATTGCATGCTAATGTATGTCAAAGGATAAGTTATTCCTCCCCTTCTTCTCCTGCTAAGTACTGATCACAAAGCTTAGATTCAATGTCAAATAAATCTCTGAGAGCTGGTACTGGAAGTCACTGCTGGGAAAGAGAATAGCTTTATGCATCTCGCTGGGCCCTGGACAAAGCCAAAGATTCAGTTGAGTGCTGAGGTTTATGTTACAGCAATGCAGTCTTCTCTCCCATGACCTCAGAGAAATGATTATGCTTCCACATTCCCATTTCTTCATATATAACAGATGACAAGCAAAGTTTGGTCGGAGGGTGGGGGAATCTCAGTGCTCGTACTCAAACTGCAGATCAACTTGCTATAATCAAAACCACAGCATAACCCAATCTCAAGGACCTCTAGTAGATGCCATAATCCTATCTCATTGGTCACTAAATCTGCTTAGCTTCCATCTGGTGCAGGCACAAAATTGGTGTATTCTTAACAAGGAAAATAAATCCCTTTAGAATGCATTGTTGGCATTGTTTATTCTCTGAACTCTTTTAACTGTTTCCAAATAGAATGATCTTGTGAGAAGCAGGGGGCAAAAATAACTGAGTACACAGAATGTGAAACTCAAGAACGAATCATTTTAGTCATACTTAAAAATCTCAATTCCACTTTTAATACTGGCTATCATGCAGCAATATGGTGTAAAGGGTGGGGACCCTAAATGGTGCCTTATTTGAAAAGGAGAAATTTGTTTCTGTCCTCATTCTATGAATAACCCGATCTGTGACCTTGGACAATAATGGCTGGCTTAACTGGGTGAAGGGAGACGTCAGACAGGGCAAGATATGACAAAATAATAAGTTATAAATTGTCAAGGGTTCATGAGGGAGGCCCTTCCACAAAGCAGGGAGAGAGGGGGAAAAAAGAGGACCTGGTGCCAGGGGCTTAAGTGGAGAGCAAATGTTTTGAGAATGATGAGGGCAATGAATGTAAAAAT
>NW_022103903.1:20470043-20473071 GCF_000313985.2 Echinops telfairi | reverse complement strand
ATGTGCTTTACACAATTGATGTATGTATGGATTGTGATAAGAGTTGTATGAGCCCCTAATAAAATGATTTTTTAAAAAGAACAGAAAAAAATAATAATGGCTGGTTTATAAATTCAAAACAACCAAACTCACTACCATCAAGTCAATCCCAGTTTAGAGGACAGAGTAAAACTTCCCTTGTGTGTTTCCAAGACTAATCTTTACAGGAATAGAAAGCCTCATCCTCTTCCCCCGGAGTAGCTGGTAGTTTGGACTATTGAACTTGGCAGCTAGTAATCTAATGAGCAAACCATTATATATCACCAACATTCCTTGACTGATTTAAAAGAAAAGAGATTATACAATTATTATGCTGACTACATATTTGAGATATTCATTCTCAGTGTAATAATAATGAGAAATGATTGTAACACCAACTTAGAAATCTTTTAGAAAATGGTTTGCATGTTTAAAGTGTTCACATAATAGTAAGTGAAATGATAAATGAAGGGTAAAAATTATTTGCTTTGGAGGATTTCACCAGCCCCTAAATGCCAAGACTAGAAGAAATTTACCAAATATTAGCAATGATTGCTTGTTATTTATTGTGGAGTTTTAATGGTATTCTTTTTCTTCTTTCACCTTTCCTCTATTATAATATCCTTTAGTGCCCATACATTACCTCATAATTTACACACATAGAGGGTCTTCCTCATTTTCACTGATCCTCTCCTTTACCAAGCATGATGTCCTTCTCAGGAGACTGGTCCCTCCTGACATGTCCAAAATACATGAGCTGATGAGATGAATTCATGCCATCCTTGCTTCTAAGGAGCCTTCTGGAAGTACATCTTCCTTGACACATTTGTTCATTCTTCTGGAAGTCCATAGTATATTTAATATCCTTAGCCAGCACTATAATTCAAAGGCATCAATACTCTGATCACCCTTATTCCTTATTCAGCATTTCCGTGCATAGGAAGCATGTGAGAATACCATGATTTGGGTTAGATGTACCTTAATGATCCACTTCTGAGGGATTAGCAACTGAATCATAACTGAACACTGAGTAATGGGAATATGAGCTCCTCGGGTTAGAAGGTATGCAAAATAGGACACACTGGGAAGAGCTACCTCCTCAAAGTAGTCAACCTTGATGATGTGTATGGAACAAAGCTTTCAGGACTTTCACCTGCTGATTGGGAATGACTCTAAATGAGAAGACACAGCAACAAACATCCATTAATAATCAGAATGTGGAATGTACGAAGAAAGAATCTAGGAAAATTGTAACTCATCAAAATGAAATGGAATGCATAATGATCAATATCACAGGCATTAGTAGGCTGAAATGGACTGGTATTATCCATTTTTAATCAGATAATCATATGACATATTATTCTTGGAATGACAAATTCAAGAGGAATGATGCTAAATTCATTATCAAAAAAGAATATTTTAAGATCTTCTTTAAAGTATAATGCTGTCTGGGATAAACTAATATCAACAGGCTTTTAAGGAAGTCTAATTAATATAGCTTTTATTCAAATTTATGTACGAACCACTAAAGCTGGTGATAAAGAAATTGAAGAATTCTACTAATATCTTTGATCTGAAATTGATCACCATGCAATCCAGATGTATTGATAATTATTGGTGATTGGAATGTGAAAGCTTGAAGCAAAGAGGATGGATCAGCCAATGGAAATATATAGCCTTGGTATTAAAAACAAAAACTGAAGATCAGATGATAGAATTTTGCATGGCCAATGATATCTTCAAATATCTTTTTTGAACAACAGAAACAGTGACTACACATGTGGACATTGCCAGATGGAATACATAAAAATAAAATTGACTACATTTGTGGGAAGATACAACATAAAAGATCAATATTCTCAATAATGACAAGGTGTGTTAGTCCGGTTTGGCTAGAGAAACAAATCCAGGGAGGCACCCATATGTGTGTAAGAGAGAACTTTATATCAAAGTGCAATTGTAAATTAAGAAAGCATCCCAGCTCAGTACAGATCATGTCCATAAGTCCAATATTAGCCTATATGTCCAATACCAATCTATAAAGTCCTCTTCAGATTCAGGAAACACATGTAATGACACTAAATGCAGGAAGATCTCAGGACAGTGGGGTGGAAGTCTTATGGATCCAGTGGCATTGTAAGCATCTCAGCACTGGCAGAGGTCTCTACATGGCTTCTCTGGCTCCAGAGATCTGGTTGCATCAGGGTAGGTCCCTGTGGCTTCTTCTCAAGGTTATCTCACAGGGAGTCAGCCTTGTCTGTAGAGTCTCCAAGGGATTGAGCTGAGACAGAAAAGTGTCTCCCGCCTCCAAGGAGGAAAATACAGGAGTTCCCAGAATTCTCAGAAGGCCATGCCCACACAGAGGCCTCATTGGTTATATCTTGATTGACAGGCCAGACTCCACCACTTCATTCAAAATCCTCTCAAATTGACATCAAATTATGTAACTACCACACAGGGCAAGTGGCTAACTATACAACAAGTTCAGCTTGAAATGAAAGAAGATTTTTCAAAGTCCACAAGATATAAACTATAACCTTGAGCACATCCCACTTGAATGTAGAGACTGCCTCAACAATTGATATGACACACTTGACCCTACAACTGAAGACCAAATTAATTGTGGGGTGACATCAATAAAGACACTTGAGAAGATAGGATTGGAAGGAAAGTTCCTCAAGACAATACAAGCTATATGAAAAGCCAACAGCCAACGTGGTAGTCAATGGAGAAAAGACTAACACAATCACACTGAAAAAGGGAACAATACAAGGATGCCCGTTGTCCCCACTCTTATTTAATATCATCCTGGAGGTTTTAGATAACAGCATATGGCAAAGAAGAGATATCAAAGGTATCGCCTGGGAAGGAAGAGGTGAAACTATCGTTATTTGCAGATGATATGATTTTATATATGGAAAACCCCAAAAGTTCCACAAGGGGAGTACTGGAAGCAATAGAGGAGTTTGGCAGTGTGGCAGGATACAAGATCAACAAACAGAAGTCCATC
>NW_022103903.1:20467841-20469563 GCF_000313985.2 Echinops telfairi | reverse complement strand
TACAATGACAGATACTCAGACCAATGGAAAAGAACTGAAAACCCAGAAATAAAATCATCAGCATACAGACAACTGATCTTTGAAAAGGGCCCCAAAAATATCAAATGGGAAGGTGATGCCCTCTTTAACAAGTGGTGCTGGGAAAAATAGATATTTACCTGCAGAAAAATGAAGCAAGACCCTTATCTTACTCCATGCACAAGAATAAACTCAAGGTGGATCACAGACCTTGAAGTTAAACCCCAAACTATTAGGGCCATCAATGAGGGAATTGGGACCAACTTGAGAACTTTGTCACAGGGAATACATAGGCTATCAGAAATAGGGAAGGACACAAACACAGAGGAGGCACAAATTGACAAATGGGATATGCTGAAGATAAAACGCCTGTGTACTTCGAAAGAATTCACCAAGAGGGTAATAAGAGAGTCCATGGACTAGGAAAACAGCATAAGTAATGACGCATCAGACAAAGGCCTTATTACTAAAATCTACAATACTCTATTAGCTTCCAAAAAGAAAAAACTAATTGCCCACTTGAGAGGTGGGCAAAGGACTTGAACAGAAGTTTCACAGGGGCAGAAATCCGAATGGCCAACAAACATATGAGAAAATGTTCCCGATCTTTAGCCATAAGAGAAATCCAAATTAAAACAACAATGAGGTGCCACCTAACACCCTCAAAGATAGCCCAATTCAAAAAATCAGAAAGCAACAAGTGTTGGAGGGACTGTGGGGGAGACAGGAACTCTCATCCACTGCTGGTGGACTTGTAAGTATACAGCCACCATGGAAATCGATCTGGCGATATCTAAAACAGATGGGAATTGAGTTACCATATGACCCAGCAATCCCCCTACTGGGCATACACCCAGAAGAGGCAAGAAACAAACCAAGACCAGACATCTGTGCTCCAATGTTGATTGCGGCACAGTTCACCATTGAAAGGAGTTAGAAGCAACCCAAATTTCCATCAACTGATGATTGGATTAAAAAATTGTGCTATATACATATAATGGAATACTACGCATCGCTAAAAAGCAGTGATGAACATATGAAGTATATTGCTTCATGGGAAGAGCTGGAGGAAATCATGCTAAGTGAAGTAAGTCAGGCACGAACGGACAAGTACAACATGAGTCCGCTGAGGTAAGTGTTTAAAAAAAAGTGCAGAAAGGGCATATGGAAAAAGCTACTGTATACAAACATTCTTGGGGTGAGGACTGGATAGTATGGCAGAGACCAGATCAAATGCAGGGATGCACATGGTAGACAACTGGGGAGGAGGTGGGGAAAGGAAGTGGTGTTAACAAACCTAGGGACAAGAGAACAACAAGTGATCCAATTTGGTGGTGCGGTGGGTGTGGGAGGCCTGGTAGGGCATGATCAAGGGGAATGTAACAAAGAGGAATTGCTAAAACCCTGGTGGAGACTGAGCACGATAGTGGGACAGGAGGACAGTCAAGGGAAATAGAGGAAAGAGCTGAGAGGCAAAGGGCATTTATAGAGGTCTAGATAAAGACATTCACATGTATATGAGGATGGGGAAATAGATCTATGTGCCTAGATTTATAGGTTTAGTATTAAGGTAGCAGAGGGACATTGGGCCACCACTCAAGTACTCCCTCAATGCAAGAATACTTTCTTCTATTAAATCGGCATTCTATGATGCTCACCTTCCCGACACAAACACTGAAGATAAAGCGGGTGAATAAGCAAATG
>NW_022103903.1:20444826-20466954 GCF_000313985.2 Echinops telfairi | reverse complement strand
GACAATGAATGTACAAATGTGCTTTACACAATTGATGTATGTATGGATTGTGATAAGAGTTGTATGAGCCCCTAATAAAATGATTTTAAAAAATCATGCAAAAGGAAAGCCAAAGGTCACTTAAAAAAAAAGAAACAGGAAAGAAAGAAAAGACCAAAGTGGCTGTCAGAAGAGACTCTGAAACTTGCTTTTGCACATGGTTTAGAAAACCAAAGCGAATAGCATATTCAGCTTAAGTAGAAATAATTGAAGAAAAAATTTAAACCTTGAGTTGTCACACTGAAGAATTCTATGGGAAACACAAAATAAATTCAAGCAACTCCATTGTGGGAGTGCTTTTAAACAAAAATACTCATCATTGCTCATCTTTACAATACAATCGCTGAAGTCAAAAAGGGTGCATAGGCAAATGTGGTGAAGAAAGCTGATGGTGCCTCGCTATTAAAAGATATAGCATCTGGGGTCTTAAAGGCTTGAAGGTAAACAAGCAACCTTTTAGCAGAGAAGCAAAAAGCCCACATGGAAGAAGCACACCAGCCTGTGTGATCATGAAGTGTTGACGGGATTTGGTAACAGGCATCAGAGGACCCACAACAAACAAATATATTGATGTAAATGATTGGTGTCAGAGAGGAGACGCAAAGCCCATCTGTAAACAATTGGACATTTCCCCACAGAAGGGTCGCAAAGAAGAAACGAGTCAGCCAGGGTGCAGTATAGCACCAACGGAACACACGACACTCCTCTAGTTCTTTAATGCTTCCTCCCTGCCCACTATCATGAGCATAGTTCTACCATACACATCCAGCTGTACCAGAGCATGCACACTGATATAGATAAGAACTCTGACACACAGAATCCAGTACAGATAAGCCCCTTAGGAACAGTAATGGTAGATACCATGAGGGTGGGGGGTAGGTGGGGGAAGGAATGGGGAACCGTCTACAATGACCGATGTATAACCTCCCAGGGGGATGAACAACATAAACGTGGGCAAAAGAAGACAATCAATGGTATAAGATATGAAAATAATAATAATTTATAATTTATCAGGGGTCCATGTGGGTGGAAGGGTGGGGGAGGGAGGGGAAAAGGAGGCACTAATACCAAGGGCCCAAGCAGAAAGAAAATGTTTTGAAAATGATGATGGCAACATATGTACAAATGAGTTTGATACCACTGAGGTATGAATTGTTGTAAGAGCTGTAAGAGCCTCCAATAAAATGATGTATTATTACCAATAAAAATATGCATCATTGGCTCAATTCACTGAAGAATCCAGAAGACAGATCTAACTGTCTTAGCCCTCACCATTAGTTCTTCACCTCTTAGGAAACATCTAGCTGAAAGACAATCTATGCCCATTTACTTCCTACCAGCAAGAAACACAGAGATTTAGAAAACCCTCCTAAGATTTAGGAGAATCCAAGAAAGGTACTACTTTCACAAAGTATTTGACAATGCTGACATCAGTCTTACAAGATTCTTTCTGAGGCCCTACACAATGAGTTGTTTTAAGAGCCTTGCAATCAGGAAGTGGACTCATTATTTCAAAGGCAAGCTGATGTCAAGGTGAGGTAGGGCAATGATCCCATTTTATCTTTCTGGCTGCTTCTAAACTTTAAGCCCCATGTTTGGAAAACCAGCTTAGCCCTGCTCAAAGGTTCACATTAGCAAAGGGGTCATTCAGTCCTGCTTGTCCATCTAACATCGCATCCTGCCTCCAGGATTCATCAATTGAGGACTCCCTAGAGGAAAAGACAAAGTTCACTTCATAATGGTTCTTGCTAACAGTGAGATGAAACAGTCAGGGGAAAATGCTTTCTATTACTGCCATTTCTTTACCATGCAAGAAAATATGAAATTAAAGTTAGTGTTTAAGAATAAAAGTGAATCATTTAAGGTTGCTTTGCTCCTTTTTGCCAACTCTCTAAAATCTAACTGGGTCACAGAGATGATAGAATAGGGTCATTTTAAATTTAGCCAGCCTTGGCTGGTCTCTTGATTTAAAAGGCCAGGAGAAGTTGGAATGCAATTATGGTAAAATGTGATCATCACATTTTAGTTGATCCGTAGCAGATTAGTATCAAAAGTCATGAGGAGGATGATAAGCATAGTGGAATATTCAACTGACTGCTTTAATTTGCCAGGATGTTCCTTTCCTACTGTGAATCATATTGTTTTCTCAGATGTAAAGGAGGGGAAAATATTCCTTGTCACTTTCACCATGTGCACAAAGCATCCATCACTAAACTGGGGACAGGGGCTATTCTGAAGCACTTACTTGTGATCATGATTCACTAAGCATAGGAACTAAACAACCACCAACATTGCTTTGCTTCTGCAATAGTGAGATTTTCCAACTGAATGTCTCATGATATATTTTCAATGCCTTTATATTCGTCATTCAAAGTAGTAACTTTAAAAAAATTCACCTAATGATTGAGCCTTAGCTTTTTACCCTTGAAAATTGGGCTAACATGCACACTGACTTCCCATATGAATCATGGGGATTAGCGGCAACGCCCTAACAAAAAGCTGTAAATTGATAGTGCCACTCCAAAGAAAACGGTTTGAAGGACTGAACAAACAGAGGACACCAGTATCTCTCAACTTCATCAGGAACAGGAAAAGACCAAGGACTTGTTGGTTCTCTAAGGACAGAGGCAAATACGGGAGGGATGGAATGTGAATTTTTCTGTATCCCACCCTTTTCCTCATTATTCCAAAAGTAAAGTGTATTTAAACTAGGTGAAATAATCAGGACAAGCCCAGAGATGATAAAAGACCAGAGACTGGAGTATTATGTCCTAATAAAATAGTTTTGTTTTGTTTTTTCAGGGGGAACTCAAACATATCGAGCAGTGTTGTACAATCACTACCACAGTCCATTTCAAAACATTTTCTTCCTTCTTGTACTCCTTGCTATCAGCTCTCCTTTACCCCACCACTCCCCCCGCCAGGCCCATCCCCAAGAATTATTCCAGTTGGTGTCTATAGATTCACCCATTCTGGGATTAATATACAAAAAATATAGAAAATGCATAAAAGAATGTCAAGAAGGCTACCAACAATACCAAAATACAACAGAGATGAACCCCAATTTGAAAACATAGAAAATATTAAAAACCAGACAAGCCCAAAGTGTACCACAATGGAGCACTAATGGCAGTCAGATTTTGCATTTTAATCTATTATAATTGTCTCTCCAATACTCTCTGTCTGATAACCAGGTTATTCCCATCCCTCAATTATAGTCAGAGGCCTATTCCGTGTGTCGATCCTACAAACATATTTTCGGCTTCCTCTGTCATCCATAGCCTTCTGCAAACCAGAATTTCACAATTTAATCTCTGATACCATTCCCTTCTTCAGATTTGGAGTATAATATTTACAGTCCTTGGATCATGCATGCTGGTGGGCCTCTTCCATGTGGGCTTAGTTGACGACTCACTTAGATGGCTGTTTGTTTGGAAACAAGCCTTTAAGATCCTAAACGCTATTCTTTCTGATAACCAGGCACCATCTAATTTCTTCACAACATTTTGCCGAGCACCCATATCTTCCATGTTTCTTTCCTGAGGGTGAGTATCAACTAATTGTCCTTAGATTGGAGCTCGAATTGTGTGTCCAAAATCTATGTATGTTTTCTATCTGTTTCTGGTTGACCTTAGAGACATCTTTGTTGTTTTATGGTAGAGAATCTTATCAATCTGGCTCGAGAATGGATTTTTGAGAAAATAATTTGAACATTGGTTTAAAGAGAGCAGTATAGCCCTAAGTATCGAGAGCAAAAATATTGTATATGTGAATGATGTGCCAATAAAACTGTTATAAAAAATAAAGAGAAGGGCTCAAATAGATTGTAAATGTTTAGAAAATAATGATGGTAACATATGTACAAATAAGCTTGATACGATTAATGTATGGATTGTTATAAGAGCCCCCAATAAGGTGATCTTAAAAGAGATAGAGAGAGGAAAAATATTAATGGACAAGAGAGAAAAGGCAACATGCTTACGAATGGCAGGAGAAAGGGGCCAAATCTTTTCATTGTTGTTGTTAGGCTCCCGGGGAGCCCATCAGTAACAGAACCAAGCGCTACCTGGTCCTTCACCATTTCACAATGGTTGGCAGCGCAAGTCCGTTGTTGAGGCTTCTTATCTTTTGAGTGTCCCTCAACCTAGGAGGAGCCTTGGTTGCATAGTAGTTACCAACTGGGCTGCTAACTGCCAACGTCAGCAGTTCGAAACCACCAGCCTCTCTGCAAGAGAAAGGTTGGCCTTTCAACTCCTGTGCAGTTACAGTCTTAGAAACTCACAGGGCCATTCTACCCTGTCTTACAGGGTCACTATGAATTGGTATCCACTTATAGCAATGAGTTCAGTTTAGTTCTCCAACCTACGAGGAGCCCCAGTGATACAGTGGATTGTGTGTTGAGCTGCTTACTGCAGGTTCAGAAGTTTGAATCCACCACTCAGAGGGAAAGACTGTCTGCTCCCATAAGGCGTTATAGCCTTTATTACATTGGAATTGACTCAACCACACTGAGTTTCAGACCTAGGATGCTCCTTTCCTGTACTATATCAGATACTATTCTGTTGCGATTCATAGGGTTTTCTATGGCTAACTTTTAGAAGTAGATTGCAAAACGTGCCTTCCAACTCCTTCCTAGTCTGGAAGTTCTGCTGGAACCTGTCTACCTTGCTGTTATGTGAAATACTGATAACATAACTTCCAGTATCATAGCAATATACAAGCCACTCAGATGACAAACTGTGCTTAATGCTGATGCTGTTTTTAATTAATGTTCTCAATTTTACCTCTCTGTGTTCTAATATCTATTGCAATCTCTACACAGAACTCACAGACCAAATCCATGATGAAAGGGTTTATTAAGGAAACTGACAAATTGTCAGGCCAGTAAGAAATGCTCAGGGTTGAGCTGTTTATCAGGAAATGTCACAAAGTTCTTTCAGGGCTACTAAAACAAGCCCTAAGGGCACATCATTTTTGTAGTAAACCTTAATCTGAAGGCACTCAACTCAAACTCTGTGGATCAGCAAACCCAGCTTCCGGAATTAAGTGCTCAGTCACCCCACTCCAGTAAGCCTTAGCCTGAAGGCCCTGGCTCCACTTCTGGGGTCAGCAAGGCCAACTTCCCCCATTAAGTGCTTGGAGGCACCCCCGGTCCACAAGGCAGCCACCAGCTCTACTTCCTCCATGGGTTGGGAAGTCAATCCCTCTGGTCAATGCTCTGGCTCCTGGTTTTGCTGCTGCTCCTCCGATGTTATAGCTCTACATGTCATCTGGATCCAGGAGGATCGTGGATTGCAGGGAATCCAGTACATAATTACTCACAGGAGAATGCTCTCACTATCTTCCCCACCTTCTAGAGAGTCCCATGCAGGAAAAGTCATTTGATGGGATCTAGAGACTGGCTTGAAAAGCCACATTAAATAATTCACTGTCCCTAATAATTCACTGTAATTTGCATAATAACCTAGAGTGATAGATTTATTATTGGTTCTGTTTTATAAATGAGAAAACCGACATACAGTAGTGAAGTAATTTATCCACAGGACAGAAATGGGTTACAGACCATTCATGAAGCAATCACTGTGGCTGTGGGATAAAATATGCCGATGGGCCAGGCCTGGTTCACACAGTCAGTGAGAAGGAGAGTTAGCCACATGACCTGAGACTAGGAGAAGAATTATACCATCAGGAAAATGGAGATGCTGTTATGAGAAGGCGCAAACAAGAAAATAAACCACCACTACAATGACCAATAGAATTTTGTGGCAACAGAATACTAATGATTTTTCCTTAAGGAGATTTCCCTTTGTGGAAAAGAAAGATTACTTTCACATTTATCTTTTTTCCTCCCTCTCCAACATTTATTATTTTCTGGTTTTCTTTTTAAATTTTTTTGTTATTAATCATTTTATTGCGGGGCTCTTATAAATCTTATGAAAAACTGTCATTCAATTTTATTAAGCACATTTGTACATATGTTTCCATCAACATTTCCAAAACATTCTTCCTACTTGAGTCCTTGGTATCAGCTCCTCTTTTTCCCCTCGCTCCCCCACCCTCCCACCCTCAGGAATCCTTGATCAATGATATATTATCATTGTTTTTTCGTGTCTTACACTGTCTGTTGTCTCCCTTCACCCACATTTCTGTTATTCATCCCCCTGGGGGGTGGGCTATATGTCCAACCTTGTGATGGGTACCCCTTTCCCTGCCTTCCCTGCACCCCTGTCACCCCCACCATACCCCTGCCTTCATGATATCTCTACTCCCACTACTGTTCCTGAGGGTTTTATCTCTCCTGATTTCCATGTGTTGAGAGCTCTAATCTGTACCAATATGTGTACTCAAGTCTAGCAGGATTTGTAAGGTAGAGCTTGGGGAGAAGAAGCATTCAGGAACTAGAGGAAATATGTGTGCTTTGTTGGTGCTATACTGCACCCAGTTGAATCATCCCTTCTTGTAACTCTTCTGTGGGGGGATATCCAATTATCTACAGATGGGCTTTCAGTCTCCACTCCAACCCCACTCTTTCACATCGATATAATGGTTTGTTTTGGATCTCCCTTCCCCCTCTTGTTTTTCCCTCCCTGTCCCCAACCCCCCTCCCCTCATGACCCATTGATAAATTATTATTTTTTCATATCTTACACCAACCACTATCTCCCTCCCCCGTGGTTGCTGTTGGTCCCCCTAGGTGGGTGGATGGTTATATGTCTATCATTGTGATTGGATCTTTTGATACCTGATGCCTGATCTTTTGATACCTAATCAGATCTTTTGATACCATTGACACCTCATGATCACACAGGCCAGTGTGCTTCTTCCATGTGACCTTATTTGCTTCCCTGCTAGATGGCTGCTTGTTTAACTTCAAGCCTTTAAGACCCCAAATGCTATATCTTTTGATAGCTGGACACCATCCACTTTCTTCGCCACATTTGCTTGTGCACCCATTTTGTCTTCAGTGATCATGTCGGGAAGGTGAGTATCAACGAGTGCCAGGTTATTAGAACAAAGTGTTCTTGTGTTTAGGGAGGCATTGAGTCCACCTGCTATCTTAATACTTAACGTATAAATATATGTGCAATAAGCTCTATCCCTTTCATTATAAATTAATATATTTACATATATACATACCTCTATAGACAGCTTTTGATTTTGACTCCTTTCCTCTATTTCCTTTCACTTTCCTCCTGTCCCACTATCATGCTCACCTTCCACTCGGCTCTCAGTAATTCCTTTTGGAAACATTGTACTTGATCAAATCCCACCAGGCCTCCTCACCATCATTTTTAGATCTCTTGTTCCCTCATCCCTGAATTTGTGACTCCCTGATCCCCGTCTCTGCCCTGTCCTCTTCCATGTCCCCCTGGGACCACCGATCCCTTTGTTTTCTCCTTGGGACTGTTTGTCCGACCCATCTTATGTAGGTAGACATAGGATGGAAGAAGAAGGGGAAACAATAGGTAGTTCCAGGTCTGTCAGCTGACCCTTACGTATGTTTTCTTATCAAGTCTGATGAGGTGCCAAGCCCTGTCCCCCAAGTGAGCAGTCTATCTTCAGGATTCCTTGGGGACTTGTTTTCTTTCCCCCCCTGGCTATCCTGTTGCACTCCCTTCACGGTTCACCCCACCATGCGTGAAGCAGACCAGGCACACTTCCTGCACCGTGTCTGCAGTGCTGTCCCCCATAGAGGTATGGGTCTGTGAGGGAACGTCATGTCTCGTGGTGGGGCCAGCCCTACAGTCCTCTCTGTGCATTGGATTCTCAGAGCAGGGATGTCTTCCCTGGGGCTTGGCGGACCATGATGAGGCTCTCTCTTCCTCTCTCTCTCTTTCCCTCTTAGTTCACACCTGTGTTATCTAACTTTTACACTTTAACTTTGTTAACTATTTGTAAGTCTTATCTGGAAAAACTGCCAACTTTGTTTCTTTTTAGTTATTTTATAAAAACATTTAAAATGACAAATACTGGAGAAAAGAGAAAGGAAGATTGGCTGATTTGTGATCGAATGTGATTGAAAGTTTTGCTTGGGTTTGTTTTTTTAATTTTTCTGTGATGACTCTTGGAGAAAACAATGGCTGAGACTTACATTCCCTTCCAAACCTTCCCTCCCTGGTGTGAGGTCCCAGCTCATTCTGTCCTCATGCATTTTCTTTACATTACTGTCCTTCTTTCTACTTACATTAACATATCGAATACATCCAGGGGAAAACGGAGTTAGGATGAATAAAGAAAGAAGCTTGAAAGTCAAGGTTCATACAGATGTAATGTTATTATATTGTTATCTTTTTAAAATCAAAGTGATTAAAGCCAGTTTTAGTTTAATTTCAGGGAATATTGATATAGTTGTACAGAGACAAGATACAAGTAGTATTTGATAAGTGTTTATACTTTATAATGTGGTTAATATTGCCATACATCCTGATCTAGGAATTCTGCATTCCTATAAAATGTCACACACACATGCACATGCACACACACAATCCTTTGTGATGTAGTGGTTGAATGCTCTCTAGGGAAGAAAGGGCCTAGCATTCTGCTCCTGTAAAAATTTCCGCCTAGAAATCTCTATGAGCCAGTTTCACTCTGTTGCAATCAACTTTGCAGCACATAGCAACAACAACAAATACACTGTCAACTCTCCTATTTTAAACTGTTTATCTCTTAAAGTCGTTCATTTCTTTCTCTTCTGAATTTGCTGAAATGATATTGCCAAACAGTTACTTTAGATACGCTTGGTATTTCAAATTTTATTTTTTAAAATGCATGCCTTCATAACACACAACTGACATGATGAATCAGCTCTGCACAGTGATAATCTGAGTCCAAAGAAGCACACTAAACATGAATCAGGCTACATTTCCCAGGTTACCTACCCAGCATGCCTTCCTTCCCTGGGTGCTCCCTGTGTGGGCAGTCCGTTCTCTGGCCTCCTCCAGCACTGAGGTGTAAAAATTCTTGAGCTCAGAGATGTCAGTCCACTGACTCTGACATGTCATGAATGTTGTCATCTGTGCCATACATCTTTCCACAGGCAGAGCGAAACCACCAGGCCTATCATTTTGAATAGGGTACAAGAAAAAAACAAACACCATGTGCGCAATATTCTAAACTTCATGCAATGCTGTGGATGATTCCACCAAGTACAAGCTCTAATTCCAGATTTTGGGGGTGGGGTGGGGGTGAGAAAAGGCCCAGTTTTGTTATTGTTGCTATTGTTAAAAGACACAATGGCAGAGCAGCTTGCTCAGCTATGGATTTTGCCCTTCACACAGATCTGGAACCTCTGTCTCAGCCCTCAGGATATGTTTCATCTTGTAGATCACTCTGCCTTTCTGGGAAAATGAAATGATGGTGGGAGGAATGATGTTTGCCGTGATTCACCAGCATGTAACTTAGAGAAGATAAATTTCTAGAATAATCATTAATTATATGTTGGAAATTCTGCCTTGCCTACTCATATTCCTTATCCAGAAGCCAATGTGCCTGGCTCACTAGTAAGCTCTTTAGCAGAAACACAGAAATAATGACTTTTTTTTAAGTTTGCTGCCCTGTTCATAAAGTAGGCATTTGAAACAGAGAGCTAAAAATGTGAAAGGTCATTTTCATATAGTGGTGTTTTGGGGGTGGGGGGGGGAAGCATCAATGGAGATTTGTTTGTTTTTAGCACTACACAATTAATAATCTGGGGGCTATTAAAATAATAAGCAGTGTCCTTAAGTTTGAAAACAGATATGAGTGATAAACTGGAGGCAGAGGCAACTGAAAAAAATAGGAGAAAACGTAAGGCAATGGGAAGTACAAGGAAAGAAAGGAAGGACAAGAAAGAGAATTTGGAGGGAACAAGAAATCCATGAGATTGCAGATCCACGAGAAGGAGAAATGGCGGACTTTCAGGTTAGGCTTCCAGAATTATACAAGATGAGCTGAAGAAAGCATGCAATATAAAAGGAAATGGCCAAAAGAAAGAAGAGGGGTGGGAGGGGGGAGGAAGAAGGATTTAAATACAGCCTACCCAAATGTGTTCTTGCCCAGGTAAACAAAGGAGGTTTACTTGGAAGATATCCGAGAATTTTCACAGGAAAATCTGGGACATCTATAATGTGTAGATGTGGTTTAGTTCTTACTAAATATGGAGATTTCTATCTCTGGTCTAAGTATGATACAGCCAGTCCATTGCCATATCACAGTGCAAAGCAAAACAAATTATACCTACTTGCCTGCCTTCCTGACCAACTCAGTTCAGAAACCACCAGATGCTCTCATAGAGCTAGGAACCCATGTGAGTGGAGAGGAGGCTCGGTCAGCTACAGTCACCCGACAATGGGTGAGACCCCAAGTGAGGTGAGAAAAGCAACTGCACAGGGGTGGTTTCAACTAGGCCTACGGCCCAGAGGTTGATTACATATGTTGGATTGATGAAATAAGGAAAATCTATGGGGAAAAGGACGTCATACTTGGTAAAGTGGAGAAGCAACAAAAAAGAAGACGACCTACAACAAGATGAATTGACAAAATGGCTGCAATGGAGGGCTCGAATGTAACAACAGTTGTAAAGGTGGTACGAGAGCAGGTAGTATTTTGTTCTATTATACATCGCGTTACAATGAGTCAGGACCAGTTCCATGGTACCTAACAACAATGCTGAAAAGACAAGAGAATCTTAGGAACCAGAGTTCTCATTGTCATAGAAAAGGCTAACACTAGTATGAATTCTGTGGTGCTGGACTGGATTTGGAGGTTATAAATATTAATCTATTTCTAGCTAGCTCAGTCCACTTAGATGGCCTAAGATCAATGATACTTCAAAAGAAATGAGCACACAGTGCCAAGATTGTTGTTTCTTAATGCAATTTTCCTGGAAGAAATGGCTGCCTGCCAGGTTAGAGTAAGGAATATAAAAGATGACCTGAGGATATTATTCAGTATAAAAGGAAATGGCCAAAGAATTCTGAGTCAGTTTGGAAGGGCTCCAACTGGCCAATCTGGGATCATTTATAAAGATGAATAATGGCAGGAAGAGATTAAAACCTATGGAATAGAGCAGGATTTCATGAGTTTATACCTATACAAATTAATTGGGGGCAATAAATTTACAATAGAGTTCCACAGAAGGAATGGTGGGATTAGAAAATAGCCCCTTGGCAACAGTGATCAGAACAATTAATTTAACCAAGAAACATGCATAGATGCTAAAACCAGTGGGTGAAAGATTGATGAGGGATGTATTATTTGAATAGTCTCAACTATCCACAAACTGCTTATTATTTATTTTAAAAGAATAAATTTACAGTAGAGAAATCTTTCTGACTCCACTTATCAATGGTTATACTTAACCATTGATTTATATTCACTTAACAAATGATTACAGCTAACATCAGCATGAATGGGACAACTTAAAAAGCACATGCCACTTGAGAAGCTGTGATAAAAGAGCACACCGTTCCTACGGTAGCACTCCAGGCCCAAGAGAACACACCTTGAACCTAAACAAATGGACACCTTGGCTAAGACCACGTGTAGGGCCATGTTGAAAACAAATATGAAAAATTGTACAAGTCAAGACAGTTGAGGGGGAAAAAGGCTACAGAAACAACTAAATACAAATTGTGATCCTGGATTAGACTTATTTTATGATAAAAGACATTATGAAAACAATTGGCAAGACATATACAATATCTAGGATGCAGATGGTAATGAAGTATATAAGTCAATTTCCTAACTTTGATGATGCAGCTGTGGTTATTCAAGGAACAGTAGTTATTCATAGAAAGTGAATTCTAGTGTATTTGGAGACTGTAAACACCTTAATCAACAGCAGGCTCAAATGGGTCAGAATTGATACCAAGAGCTCAAGTAGAAATAAAATGTTTTGAGAATGATGGCAACAAATGTACAACTGTGCTTGACACAATGGATGGATGGATAGCTTGTGATAAGAGTTGTACGAGTCCCCAAAATCAAAATGGCTCAGAATCAAAAAGGCTCCTCAAACTATTCTTGCTGCTGTTTTGTATGTTGTAGATGGCTTCTAAATAAAAGGGGGTGGGAAGAAGTAATTGCACACCAAAAATCTGAAAATTGCAGTCCTCATTTAACAGAGAACATAAAATCAGATGAGAAACACATAATGCTAAATAGGAAAAAAAAAGAGGCAGAAGGAGCGTGCATAGCAGATACCACATACAGGTGACGTGCCAACAAGCAACAGCAGCCACAAGAGAGAAAGGAGGAACCTGAGTGAACGCCAGCAGATACATCCAATGAATTACTTAGTGTCCCAAGAGGAAACAGATGGTGTCATCAAAATGGAATACTTTATTTACAAAGACGTTGATTATGGGAATCATACATGCCTGGCTTGGTAATAGCCTATTAGCGAAGCTATTAAGAGGGAAGAGAATGGAGGGAGCCCTGCCTGCTGCTATGAGGAACCGATGACAGTTGGGGCAAAAGAGCCAAGGGAAAGAGACCTTGACAGAAGACTGCTGGGACTGACTTTCCTCCCTCTCTGCAATCTACTGCCAGGACCCCAGTGCCCAATGGTGGGGTCTAACCCAGACAGACTATCTGAGCAGAAAACCACACCTTGGAGAGTTGATCTGAGGATCCAGTGGAAGAGATCTGGCATCTTGTGGGTTTTTTAAAGATGCTGTGGTGTCAGCCTGTGTGATCATGAGGTGTTGAAGGAGTCAGGTATCAGGCATCAAAGAACAAAAAATCATATCTTTGTGTGCTGACCTTCCCGATCTGATCGCTGAAGACAAATGGGTGCATAAGCAAATGTGGTGAAGAAAGCTGATGCTGCCCAGCTAGCAAAAGACATAGCATCTGGGGTCTTAAAGGCTTGAAAGTAAACAAGCGGCCAACTAGCTCAGAAGCAACAAAGCCCACGTGGAAGAAGCACACCAGCCTGTAGGCAACTGGACATCCCCTTACAGAAAGGTCTCGGGGAGGAGATGAGCCACTCAGGGTACAGTGTAGCAACAATGAAACATACAACTTTCCTCTAGTTCTTAAATGCTTCCTTGCTGTCACCCCACCACCACTAACATGATCCCAATTCTACCTTACCATTCCTGCTAGACCAGAGGATGTACACTGGTTCTGATAGGAAGGGGAAACAGAGGGAGTCCAGGACAGATTATCCCTTCAGGACCAATGGTGAGAGTGGCGAGGGTGGAGGGAAGGTGAGGGAGAAAGGGTGAACCAATCACAATTATCTACATATAAACTCCTCCCTGAGGGATGGACAACAGAAAAGTGGATGAAGGCAGTCACCACACAGTGTAAGATATAACACAATAATAATAATTTATAAATTATCAAGGGTTCATGAGGGAGTGGGGAGCGGGGAGGGAGCAGAAAAATGAGGAACTGATAGCAAGGGCTCAATTAGAAAGCAAATGTTTTGAGAATGATGAGGGCAACAAATGTACAAAAGTGCTTGACACAATGGATGGATGGATGGACAGATTGTGATAAGAGTTGTACGAGCCCCCGATAAAATGATTTTTAATGCAATTATTAGGTCATCTCTCTCTTTTTTTTTTTAGTTCTTTAATAAAAAAGAATAAAAATTTTAAAAAGTGCTTGACACAATGGTTGGATGTGTGGCTTGAGATAAGAGTTGTACGAGCCCCCAATAAAATGATATTTTTTTAAGCTTCTGTGGTGTCATTCCTACTCATTGCCACTTCGTGTGACAGAGCAGAGCTGACTGAGTCTAACATATTTTGGACATACTGTTCGGAAGCTACCCCCCACGCCCACTGCCATTGAATGGACTCCCACTCGATACTGTAAATCTGTGGGAGCAGACAGCCTCATCTTTCTCACAGGCAGTGCCGAGTGGATTTGAATTGCTGACTTTGTGGTAAGCAGGCCAACACCTAACACACGGGATCACGAGACCCCTTTCAGGAGAGATTAGTCCCTGGAAAAGGACATTGAGCTCAGTAAAAGAGAGGGGTAGTGAAACTAAAAAGAAGGAAGATCTTCCATTCAGATAGATTGAGACACTGGCTGAAACCAGGAACTCAAATATAAGCATGATGCCGGGCAGGGCAGTGTTGCATTCTGTTGTACACAGGGTCACGATGAGATGAAGCCAACAGATGGCACCTAACAGCAAGAATAACAACAGCCTTTATGGGAACGGGTCTTTGCCAGACTGTTCTAAGGAGCCGCTGGGGGAGCTCAAACCACTAGCCTTGTGCTTAGCAGCTGAGCACTTACCAGTGCACCACCAATCCCACTGTCACTGGGGTGTTTCAATGCATAGGGACTCTCTGGGGCAGAGTAGAAGTGCCTCTGGGAGACTCCCAGGCTGTAACTCTTTACAGGAGACTGCTCACCTTTCTCCCACAGAGCAGCTGGTAGTTTCGAACTGCCGGCTTTGCTGTTAGCTGTCCAGTCTGGCAATCACTATGTCACCAGAGCTCTTCTAATCCACGAATGACAAAAAAGCCTTCCCCTAGAGCTCACACCCTGAATTTGGATTCTAAACTAAGAGAGAATAAATTTCTATTTGTTAAAGTAAAAACAACAAAAGAACAGCAATGTTTATAGGTCTGTAGAAGTAGTCACTACTAATAGCTAAATACTTAGTGCCAGGGATTTTCAGAAAGACAAAGACCTCTTCAAATGCTAAAAAAAACTGTATTCAACACTTTGCAATATATATATTGTAACAAAACCATACAAGAAAAACTACCATTCGGTTCAGTTAGGTAGCCCATCAACAACAAGGAACACAGAAATTACTGGAGGTTTCAAAACCAAACAATGAAGGAAAAGAGAATATAGAAAGAAACTGTTAGCTACTTTTCTTTGTTTTGTTTTGGTGGGGTGGGGGTTTATGCATAATTGGCTGTAAATTTTAGAAGTTCTCTGTTGAAGAGAATTGAAGGTCAATACTAAAATTAGTTGTAAACAACATTGCGTTAGTTATCTGGCAAACCATGTAGAGTTCTCATAACCTGGTGTAGATTCAATATTTTTCATTTATTTCATTTATTTATTCTTTCGGGTTTTTCCGCCTTCCTGGTGGCACAGTGGGTGAGGCATAATTGAAAAGTTGGCAGTTCAAACCCGCCAGTGGCTCTGAAAGAGAAAGCTGAGGCTGTCTGCACCATAAAGACTTGTCTTAGAACGCTCACGGAGCAGTTCGTTCTATCCTGGCTTATAGAGCGACTCTGAGTCAGAATTAACTTAGTCATAGTGAATGTTGTTGTCAGGTGCCCTGGAGTCAGTTCAGACCCTCAGTCACTAGTGCCACAGAGTCAAGGCTGACTCGTGACGACCCCTTGTGGGTTTCTGAGACCACAGATCTTTACAGGAGCAGAAAGCCCAATCTCTCTCCCATGGAGATCTTGGTGGTTTCAAACTGGAGACCATTCGGATTGCAGCCCAACACATAACCACTACACCACCAGGACTCCAATCCAACCCATAGCCACTCTATGTACAACAAAACAAAACACCATCCAGTCCTGCACTATCCTCAGAATTGTTCTTAGTTTGAGCCCATTGCTGCAGCCACTGTGTCAATCCATCTTGTCTGAGACCTTCCCCTTTTTAGCTGCCTTACCAAGCTCTCTTACCAAGCATGACGTTCTTCTCCAGGAACTGGTCTCTTATGATAACAAGTCCAAAGTACGTGAGACCAAGTGTTGACATCCTTGTGAGTTTCATGGATGTACCTATTCCAAAACAGATTTATTTCTTTGGACAGTCTTTGGTACCTTCAATATTGTTCATCAGCACCATAATTCAGATGTGTATGTTCTTCTTTGATCTTCCTTATTCAATGTCCAACTTTCAAACGCATATGAGATTATTGAAAATACATTAGTGTGGGTCAGGTGTACTTTATTCCTGAAAGTAACATCCTTGCTTTTCAACATTTTAAAGAAGATGTATGCAGCAGATTTACCTTGTGCAGCAGATGGCAGTGGGTAGGTTATATAAAATTTAAAAGCTAAAACCTCTCTAAGGGTTGAAAAAGATATAAATCTGGGTTGAGTAAATTCCATATTTAAATTGCAGACAAATGTTTCATACCGCAAATTTGCAATCAACAGGCTGTTTTCAAAGAATGCTTCCTTAAGAGTTTTTACTTGGCTGAATATGCTAAACATCCTATTCAGAGAGAAGAAGTATAATACAATTTTCAATTGGGTAAATATGTCTCATAGATTTCCTCAAGTTTAAAAGCAGTTTATGTAGCTAAGTAAAATATATAGCAAGAAAATTCTATTGTATTAGTAACTCTGGCTTTTATGGTGATCTTAAAGTATTTTACCTTTATTACTTTATATTTTTAAAATGTAATCTTCCCCCTTTCCACCCCACCCTCCCTCCAACCTCCAGGTACCGCCACTCTCACCATTGGTTCTGAAGGGATCATCCACCCTGAATTCCCTGTGTTTCCAGTTCCTATCTGTACCAGTGTACAACCTCTGGTCTAGCCACATTTGTAAGGTAGCATTGGGATCATGATAGTGGATGGGGAGGAAGCATTTAGGAACTAGAGGAAGTTGTATGTTTCATCGTTGCTACACTGCATCCTGACTGGTTCATCTCCTCCCTGTGGCCCTTCCATAAGGGATGTCCTGTTGCCTACAGATGGGCTTTGGGTCTCCAACCTGCACTCCCTCTCATTCACAATGATATGATTTTTTGATCTGATGATGCCTGATCCCTGATCCCTTCAACACCTCATGATTGCACAGGCTGGTGTGATTCTTCCAAGTGGGCTTCGTTGCTTCTGACCTAGATGGCCACTTGTTTACCTTCAAGCCTTTAAGACCCCAGGCACTATATCTTTTAATAGCTGGCACCATCAGCTTTCTTCACCACATTTGCTTATGCACCCATTTGTCTTCAGCGATCATATCAGGGAGGTGAGCATACAATGATACGATTTTTTGTTCTTTGATGCCTGATAACTGATCCCTTCGACACCTCATGAGCATGCAGGTTGGTGTGCTTCTGTCATGTCGGCTTTGTTGCTTCTGAGCTAGATAGCCACTTGTTTACCTTCAAGCCTTTAAGACCCCATATGCTATATCTTTTGATAGCCTGGCACCATCAGCTTTCTTCACCACATTTGCTTATACACCCGCTTTGTCTTTAACGATTGTGTCAGGAAGGTGAACATCATGGAATGCCAGTTTAATAGAACCAAGTATTCTTGCATTGAGGGAGTACTTCAGTAGAGGCTCAATGTCCATCTGCTACCTTAATACTAAACCTATAAACATATGCACATAGTTCTATTTCCACATCCTCATATATAAATTTACATATGTGCATGCCTTTATTTAGACTTCTATAAATGCCCTTTGCCTCCTAGCTCTTTCCTCTATTTCCCTTGACTTTCCTCATATCCCACTATCATGGGTTAGAGTAATTAGAGTTAGCCTTCATTTGGGTTAGAGTAATTCCTCTTGGTTACATTACTCTTGATCATGCCCTACCAGGTCTCCTAAACCCTCCTCACCACCGATTTGGATCACTTGTTGGTCCCTTGTCCCTGGCTTTGTTAACACCACTTCCTTTCCTCCCACCTCCCCCTCTCCCATGTCCCCTGGAACTGTCAGTCCCATTGTTTTCTCCTCCAGATTGTTCATGCAGCCCATCTTATGTAGACAGTCCTGCGGAGATAATAACATGCACAAAAACAAGACAGAGCAAAACCAAGCAACAAAAGAAAACAAAAAAACAACAAGCCAGTGACAAAATGCCCCCACAACAACAAGAAAGAAAAGCTTGTAGTTAGTTCAAGGACTGCTTTTTGGCCTTTAGGAGTGTTTTCCGGTCTAGTATGTTGGGGTGCCAAACCCTGCCCCCAAAGTGTATTTTCAGTATTCCCTGGGGACTTCTTGCTCTGTTCCCCTTGCTGTTCTGTTGCATGCCCTTAGTGTTTTGCCTCAGTGTGGTAGGATCAGATCAGGTGGAATTCCCACACTGTGTCTCCAGTGTTGTCCCCTGTAGGGCTATGGGTTAGTGAGGGATGTCGAGTCTCATAGTGGGGCCGGCCATGTGGTCTTCTCTGTGGATTGGATGCTCTGAGCGGGAATATTGTCCTTGAAGCTTGGTGGGCCAGGATGTGCTCCACTCTCTCTTCCTCCCCCTTCATTTGCTCCCATGTGTGCTGATCGGACATGTCCCTCTCCCTGAGCTGCAACTTCAGTGCTGTCCTCTGAAGTAAATTCTTCTGGGGGGAGGGGCACATAGTTGGGATTGGGGCCAGCCCCTCGGACCTCTGCACTGGTTCCCTACTCCATGCCGGCATGTTGCATTGACGTCTTGGAGCACTGGCCTGAAGTCTCGTCCCTCTGGGTTGAAGTCTGAAGGCGGAATGATGACAAGAATCTATAACCTCCTCCCTGGAGGACGGACAACTGAAGGGAGACATTGGACAGTGCAAGATAGACAAAATAATAATTTATAAATTATCATGAGGGAGGGGGAAGCGGGGAGAGAAGGGGAAAAAATGAGGAGCTGATGCCAGGGGCTTAAGTGGAGGGCAAATGTTTTGAGAATGATTAGGGCAATGAATATACAAATGTGCTTGACATAATTGATGTATGGATTATGATAAGAGTTGTATGAGCCCCTAATAAAATAATTTTTTTTAATTTAAAAAGTAATTTTCACTATATCTTTAGCTTTCTTTTATTTTATTATATATAATGCTTTATTTTTATAACAATATTGTGGAAGACCTAGCACATATTAGTCCTAATTTACAAATGAGGAAGTGATCCAAAATTCTCAGGTTTAATAAGTAACAGAAATCCCTGGGTAATGAAACCCATTTCTTCTATGTCCTATGGGGTCACTATGAGTCAGAACTGACTTGATGGCAGTGAGGTGACTCATCTAATAAGGAGTCCTGCTGGCGTAGTGGATTACAAATTGTGCCATTAACTTCAAGGGCTGCAGCTTGAAACCACTAGGCGCTCCATAGCAGAAAGAGGAGGCTTTCTGTTCCTGTAAAGATTTGCAATCCTGAAAACTGCACAGAAGTGGTTCTATGAACTATAGGATCACTATGAGTCAGAATCAAATTTGGAATTGGGACTAATACAAAGGTTGGCAGTTTGAACCCACATGGTGGCAGTATGCATGAGTGGCTTGGCACTGTCCTGCTGTAAAGATTCCTGGGGAGAAAACCCTGTGGAACAGATCTACTCTGAAACATCTGTGATCACCCTGAGTTGGAATCCACTCAATGGCATTGTTTTTTGTTTTTTTAATTAGCTATAACGGAAATAGGATCCAAACTCCAAAATTTCTGAACCCAAATCTAGTGCATTTTCTACCATCCTAAATTCACAAGTTAAATAAGATCATTTTCACCTATTTTAAGATTCATTGTAAATTCTCATTATGGAGAAATTGTTTTCCTCCAATGCAATAGAGAAAATAAAGGAGAGAGAAAGGGAGGAAAGTGGAAAGGGGATGAGGGAGGAAGAAAGGAAGGAAGGGAGGCATGTGTGGGTTTTATATTTTGGAGGACATTCTGCAAAAGTTCACTTGCATGAAGGAAGGGAAGGGAACCACCCACTGACAGGAGCCCTTTGAGTTCTCCCAGGGAACCTTTGCCTGTAGCTCCAGGCTGTGCACGGCCACTCCCCAGGATACTCCCTGGGAGTCAGGGCACTATTAGAAAATCTGCTTGTACTTCATGGAATAATCTTGCTAATACAAAGGAAAGCAACCAACAGAAACACTGGTCAACGCAGTAGAGGGTTCAGTTATTTAAAAAGTCCTTCAGTGGATATTTGTTTAGTCCTAGGAATTAAATAAACAAAGAAATGAAAGAAATAGTATCAGTTAGACAAATATTTCCGCAATAAACAACCTACTACACCCCTGTGACTTAAACTGGTATCTATGCCATGTCTGTTTTGAATTGCCTAGGTCTCTGCCCCATGTTATCCTTATTCTGGAACCTAAGCTAATAAATGCCATCTCTCTAGAGCACTGCTGATTGTCTAGGCAGTGGAAAAGAACATACACACACCAAAAATTACACACTTCCCTTAGACATCGTGCAGGAAAGAAATTTATTCTCTTCACAGTTTATTGCCCAAGTGAGTTAGTTAGTTTATTGTGCCAACCTGGCCAATAAACACATGTGAGTTAATTGAAGGGCGGAGGGCTAAATGGCTCGGTGATCCTCGCCTTTCAAGTTTTCAGGTCTCTTGCTTTGTTGTGGTCGGACCAGGGTGCAGCTGCCTTAGCCAGTTCCCTACTTCAGCTGGCAAAGCTCACTTCCTGCAAGACATCCCTGAGGAGACGCCACATGTACCTACCCTGATGCAGCCCTGGGTGCTGGAGCAGCCATGTGGAGACCCCTGCCAGCACTGAGATGCTTACAAGTTCACTGACTTGGCTTTCCTCCTGCAGTCGGCATCATTGCTTCTGTGTTGTGAGATGGAGAAGGACTTTGTTGATTGGTGTTGGACATATGGGTTAATGTTGGACTTGTGGGTTTGGGCAGCACTGGGTTGGAATATTTTCTTGATGTGCACTTACCCTTGATATAAAACTCTCTGTTATACATGAGTTTCTGTGGATTTGTTTCTCTAATGTACCCAGACTATCACACCAAGCAATGGACACTCAAACTCTACAGAAATATAGATGTACAGGCATGCTGTTTATTGAGAAGGAAAACTGGAAATATTTGAAGGAAACTAACCAATACCATGGCCATTGTCCTGCCAAAATATTGCTGTGGAATGCATAGTCATCTTCTCACATATGAACAGTTCTATCCTCCAGGGCAGGGACAGTTAGGATTCACCAATGACTCCTGGTGCTCCCTTATGCTCCCTTGCACTTAGGTTACAGCATGGTGATTTGATAAAGCAAGGTGACCTTGAGTGGAAGTAAAGTGTATCACTCCAGGGCCTCGATAGTTAAGTTATCTCAGTAGTTAACTGTGCCCTCTCCATCTTTCTCTTTCTGTGTCAAGGAGACCTCTGTAGCCTGTACTCTTGATTTGTAATCAGCCTAAGTCACACCATGTTTGCCTTGTTTCTCCCTCCAGCCTCTCTGGAACTTTTATCATTTTATGTATTGTTCAAAGACAGATATAGAATGTGTGAATGTCTGGATGATTCATCTGGAGGGCCATCTGGACACCTCTGCCAGGAAGGTCGTTAAAACATCAAAAGAAATTGCTCATGCAACACGAGTGATACTATTACTGGTTTATCTGATTGTTATAATAAACACTTACATCTTGGGATTATCTTGTGACTTGAATAATGACAAAATTCACTGCCATTGAGTCAATGCTGACTCATAGCAAGTCCCTGTGGGTTTCTGAATCTGAAACTGTTTATGGGAGTAGAAAGTTCAGTCGTTCACCCATAAAGCTGTTGGTGGTTTCAAACTGCCAACCATATAGATCACAGCCCAAACCATAACCACTACACCACAAGGGTTCTTGAGTAATGGCAACGCAGAAAAGTATGCAACTCCCCCAAAATGTGCATTCCAGTGTAACAGTATATAACAGTATATAATCTGTGTTTCCTGAGCACAAGTGGGATGCCATCAAGTCAGCCTACATTGCTGTGAGTCTCCCCACTTGTATCACCTCTACTAACTTTTTTTCTCTATTACTTGGAGTTACTGAATTGGCTCTGCTGCTCCAGGACACAAACCCTTATTAGAGTTAGGGCCTCAGAGGCCAAGTATGCCAATCTGGTTCCTTGAGTGACTGCGTGTGTGGAGCAGAGACTTACCTAAATCATGCCTAGCTCTTCTCTATGGGCATGTAATATGAGCAAGATTGCCCTATGTTGTCCAAGCACTAAGACTTCAGCGTTTTTATTGCGGCAGCAAGGACCCCTGATGATATGATGCTTAAATGCTTGACTGCTAACCGAAAGGTCAGCAGTTCAAACTCACCAGCATCTCCACAAGGAAAGACTTGAAAACCTGCTCATGTAAAAATCTCTGCTCGAGGAGGTACACTGGTACAGATAGGAACTGAAAATACAGGGAATCCAGGACGGATGAGCCCTATAGGACCAGTGGTGTGAGTGGCAAAACAGG
>NW_022103903.1:20435955-20443627 GCF_000313985.2 Echinops telfairi | reverse complement strand
AGGGCAAGATATGACAAAATAATAATTTATAAATTATCAAGGGTTCATGAGGGAGGAGGGAGTGGGGAGGAGCTGCTGCCAGGGGCTTAAGTGGAGAGAAAATGTTTTGAGAATGATGAGGGTAATGAATGTAGAAATGTGCTTTATGCAATTGATGTAAGTATGGATTGTGGTAAGGGTTGTATGAGCCCCAATAAAATGATTAAAGAAAAAAAATCACTGCCTAATAAACCCGAAGGAGCAGTTCTATTGTATCATATAGGATTGCTATGAGTCAGAATCAACCAGATGGCACACAACAACTGTAATGTTAATGACTGCCAACTTTAATTATCCTAGTCATGAAGCTAGTACCTGAGAGTGGGATGTTGGGATATAGATATGTATCCTAAAATATGAGGTTCTGCAAAGAAACTGATATAAAAGACTGAAAAGATACTGTTTCACAGCGATAAAATGTTTGGTAAAACTATCACACACAGTGAGCTGGAAGGCAGTTCACATGGATATTGAGCCAGGAGTTCTAGAGGAAAAGGGTTGAAAACAGAGCTTTTGTACTGCTGAGCTTCCAAGGCATTGCCACAATCAATGAATTTAGGAAGACTTGGCCGTTTGGAAGCCGCATGGAAGGGAAAATATAAGGAAAAACAGAAAATTGGGGTCCTCCTGGGTCAGAAAGTCAACCGCTTCTCCACACCCCAAAAATAAAAAATGGGACTTAAAGTACTTTGAGTGAGCATTCAATAAAGCCTTTAGGAGATTAGTGCTTCTAGGCAAAAATCAGATTAAGCATATCACCTTCCAATTTAAGCTCAACAAGCCCCGGACTGTCTACAGAAAGCAAAGTATGAGGAGAAAGACGAAAAGTAATAAAGCAATCTAAGAAGTAGGTTTGTAAAATAACTTTTAATGTGGCTACTGGTATATGAGATTTACTCAAAGTAGACAAATCCTGAGCTTTCTACACTGTTAAGGGAATGAATAGGCAAAGAAACGGGAACTTTGACCAAAACATTATTTTTTCTTTTTTCTTTTTTAACATTTTATTAGGGGCTCATACAACTGTTATCCCAATCTATACACACATCAATTGTGTAAAGCGCATTTGTACATCGTTTCTCAAAACATTTTCTCTCCACTTAAATCCCCGACAGTAGGTCCTCATTTTTCCCCTCCCTCCCTGCTCCCCCCTCCCTCATGAGCCCTTGATAGTTTATAAATGGGTATTTTGTCATATCTTGCCCTGTCCGACGTCTCCCTTCACCCACTTTTCGGTTGTCTGTCCCCCAGGGAGGAGGTCACACACAGTTCCATGTAATCGGTTCCCTCTTTCCTACCCATTCTCCCTTTACCCTCCCTGTTTTGCCACTCACACCACTGGTCCTATAGGGCTCATCCGTCCTGGATTCCCTGTATTTTCAGTTCCTATCTGTACCAGTGTACCTCCTCTGGTCTAGCCAGACTTGCAAGATCGAATTCGAGTCATCGTAGTGGGAGCGGGGATGGTATTTGGCTTAAGACAACTCTTAGACCCCCAAAGATTGATCAAACTGGGCTAAGAAAGCAATACAGACTGCCAGGAGGGTCTATGACTCCACTGCCCACTTCAGCTCATCCTAAAGAAGAAAGAAAGACTGGTATACCTTGCAAAGATCTATAAACAAAAAGCTTCCCCCCAAACTCCCACTTTTTCCCTCTGACAATTTGAAATAATATGTGAGCAGTTCTGTAAAGACTATAAAGATAAGATTCTGCAGGAATACAAACAAATCTGCAATATCAGACTGTCAGAGCAATAGGACTCTGTGGTGAAATGCACGTGCAGTCAGATTACACAAAGATGTGGGATAAGGCAGGCAAGATAGGGTCCTGAGCTTTCTCGGACATTGTTTACCAGGTTCAAACTCCAGCGATGACTGCTATACACTTTTTGCAACTGGTTTGATATCACATTTCAGTTCTGATTTTGCATCCTGAGAACACTTAAACATGTCTGAAGGACCAATATTAGACAGCATGAAAGGACTTACAACTTTCAGGTTGCTACAAGCATCTCTTTCTTTTCTGTTCATCCAATAAGCAGCTGTGCTCTACTATGATAGATTTTCCAAATACCTGGAGCAACATTCAATGACACTCAACAAACGGCAAGCCATGAGTGTGAATGTGTGCCTGTGCATGCTAAGTTATTAGAGAGAGAGAATCACAACCAAATGAATTAAGGAAGCTCTCTCACCCCACTGTTTACTCATTGGGGCTTCACAGCTACCACAGTCCAGTGCCTGGTGTGTGTCTCTATTTACCCTTTTCCAAATCAGAGTCTGTGCCACTATTGTACCCTCTTATCCCCTGTGGTCCAGTGAGGAGTGGCAGAGAGGGGAAAAGGCTTGTCTTTATGGTTCTCAAAGCTCCAGACCAGAGGATCCCCATCTGCACCTACGGCAGTTTGTGTCAGTATCTCACACACACACACACACACACACACACACACACACACACACACACACTGATGATAAAGGAAGAACAAAGTGCTTCATGTATTAAATGTTTTGAGATCTTCCATTTTTAGAAAGCCAAAGGGTTTTGATATTTCATAATTTTATTGGATTTTAGGAGGAATTTAGAAATGGTAGGAAACTAATGTGGATAGTCCCTAACTTTGCATCCCTGGCTGGTAATAAAATATTGTGCACAATAAAAGCTGGTAGTTTAGATCTCTGCCTGCTATTAAATGCATGTGCCCCAAGTTCTTGTTAGGCTAGTAATCACAAGGTTGGTCGTTGGACCCCACCAGAGGCAGATACCTCAAAGGAAAGATCTGGTTATCTGCTTTCAAAATGGCAAAGGTAATCACAAAGGACAAATATTGTAGAAGCCCATTCATGACTACAAGGACAAACACCAAGACAAAGACAGGCATCTAGTCTGGGTCATGTAACCACTTAATCTAGTTGCCCAAACAATCTAGTGGTGGTGTGTCTGTCTAAGGCTTATGATCCATTTCAGAAGAAAAAATAACTCGTTGTCATCCCTGATGGGTTTCCAAGACTGTTTACAGGAGTTGAAAGCCTGACCTTCTCCCTCAGAGGTAGTTGCTGGTGGTTTCTACCATGTAGATCACAGCCCAGTGCATGACCACTGCACCGCCAGTGCTCCTTATGATCCATTTATCACACCTTTATTTTTACATCTTAAAAAAAACCCAAATTTTTCAGGAGACTTCACATCAGCTAGAGTCAGTTTTATTTAGTGTGAGGAAAGAGATCAGACCAAATTCTTCCTGCTACATAGCTTTGTCCTATCATCAACCCAAATTAAAGGACACTCCTCTAATGGTGATCAGTTCATCTCAATGGGAATTTATGACCAAGAGGAGGGGATCTATCTATCTCTGAGAAGGTGATTTCACTTGTGTTGGTGGGTAAACCAAACAGGGGCAGGCTGTCCTTGGGGAAAGCACTTAGCACTACTTCCATAGACTCCCATTGGGAGAATCGGCCCAATTTTTTCTTGTTAATCATGTATATTGATTTTCTTTTCGGTCTTCAGTGACTCTGGCTACCTGCTAAGACTACCTGGATTTTGTAGTTTGTCTTTTCAAGGTATGCAGCATCCTTCATAGACCACATCAGAATTCTGTAATTAGGAAACACCACCAAGAGAACTGGACTTCACCTTAAACACACTTGTAGCTCAAAGAAACTGAAATACTCCTTTGGACTTAAGGCTCAAATGTCCTGGTATAAGAAGCAGAAGACTTCTCTTCGAAGGTCATGGATATGGAAGTCATTGGACTTTGGTTCAAATCTCTTGCTTTTGAGGTTGCCCAATAATTGGCAACTCAAAACTACTATACACTTTATATTTTAATACTTTCTTTGCTTTTTATGACATGTTTTAGTCCTGAAGCCATCGTTTGCCTTAATAAATAAGCATTATTGAAATGTCTGTCTTGTGTCTAGCCCTCATTGCTTTCTTAAAAAGTGTTTACTTACTTTGGTTTTAAATCTGTGTACATGAACATCACATGTATTTTCACCTGAAAAGCTTTCCTACATATGTATGTTTTCCTTTTCTTTATTTTTTTTATTTCCTTTAATATGTATATTTTCCCCCTTAAAGTATACATTTTATTTTTTTTTAATAATCATTTTATTAGGGCTCATACAACTCATCACAATATGTACATACATCATTTGGGTCCAGCACATCAGTACATATGTTGACTTCATCATTCTCACACCTGCTTTCCACTTGAGCCCTTGGTGTCAGCTCCTCATTTTTCCCCCTCCCTCCCCACTCCCCCTATATTTTAAGTAGTACTTTAAAATCTATACCATTAGCTAGATTAATGACACTATTGTTAGAATTACCAAATGTCTCATGAAGATTACTTAAATTATTTCTCAACAAGCTGATAATTCTGCCTCTAAATTGTACCAGGGATATATATAAACTTTAGATATACAAACAGATTTTGAGCTTCCACTTAATCATAAGGCCTAACCTAATTCTTTTTTTTTAATCATTTTATTGAGGACTCGTACAACTTTTATCACAATCCATACATCCATCCATTGTGTAAAGCACATTTGTGCATTTGTTGCCATCACCCTTCTCAAAACATTTGCTTTCTACTTGAGCCCTTGTTATCAGCTCCTTTTTCCCCTCCTTCCCTGCCACTCCCTCCCTCATGAACCCTTGATAATTTATAAATTATTATTATTTTGTCATATCTTACACTGTCTGAAGTCTCCCTTCACCCACTTTGCTGTTGTCCATCCCGCAGGGAGGAGGTTATATGTACATCCTTGTAATCGGTTCCCCCTTTCCACCCCATCTTCCCTCCTCCCTCCTGATATAGCCACCCTTACCACTGGCCCTGAAAGAATCATCTGTCCTAGCTTCCCTGTGTTTCCAGTTCCTATCTGTACCAGTGTACATCCTCTGGTCTAGCTTGATTTGTAAGGTAGAATTGGGATCATGATAGTGAGTGGGGAGGAAGCATTTAAGAACTAGAGTAAAGTTGTATGTTTCATCATTGCTACACTGCATCCTTCTATAAGGGGATGTCCAGTTGCCTACAGATGGGCTTTGGGTCCCCACTCTGTGATCCCCCTCATTCACAATATTATTTTTTGCTCTTTGATGCCTGATACCACATCCATTTGACACCTGATGATCACACAGGCTGGTGTGCTTCTTCTATATGGGCTTTATTGCTTCTTCTATATGGGCTTTGTTGCTTATGAGCTAGATGGCCCCTTGTTTACCTTCAAGCCTTTAAGACCCCAGATGCTATATCTTTTGATAGCTGTGCACCATCAGCTTTCTTCACCACATTTGCTTATGCACCCATTTGTCTTCAGCGATCATATCAGGAAGGTGAGCACACAATGATATGATTTTTTGTTATTTGATTCCTGATACCTGATCCCTTCAACCCTAACCTAATTCTTACCATTCATTCTTACCATGTGGTCTTGCTCAATACTTGTTCCCATGAAGTAATCACTGGATATGTGGGCACTCTAGCAAAGTGTAATGAAGAAATCAGATGGTGCCCAAGTATCAGAAAGAATGAGGTATAAGGACTTAAAGGCTTGTCTTAAAATAAGCAGTCATCTAAGTGAAGTGTAAGCTAAGGGGCACAGTAGCCCATATGACCCAAGAATTGCAAATAATAAAATCCAACAAATGAAAGACCATTAGTATCATTTGCCACATTGACATGAAAAACTATAAGAGCCACATGATAATATTGATAGATGCAGAAAAAGCATTCGACAACACCCAACACCAATTCCTGTTTAAGACACTTGAGAAGATAGGAATGGAAGAAAAATTCCTCAAGACAATACAAGCTATATATGAAAAACCAACAGCCAACGTGGTAGTCAATGGAGAAAAGATGAACACAATCCCACTGATAAAGGGGAACAGACAAGAATGCCCCATGTCCCCACTCTTGTTTAATATTGTGCTACAGGTTTTAGCTAACAACATAAGGCAAAGAAAAGATATTAAAGGTATTCATCTGGGGAAGAAAGAGGTGAAATTATCATATTTACAGATGATATGATTTTATATATAGAAAACCCCAAAAGCTCCACAAGGGAAGTACTGAAAGGAATAGAGGAGTTTGGCAGTGTGGCAGGATACAAGATCAACAAACAGAAGTCTATCAGACTGCTATACACATCAGACAAGTTCACAGAAGAGGCAATTAAAAATGTAGTACTTACAATAGCCAAGCATAAATTGAAATATCTAGGAAAATACCTCACTAAAAAAAAGATTTGTACAGGAAAACTACAGAACACTATTACAAGAAACCAAGAGTGATCTCAACAAATGGAATAATAGCCCATGCTCATGGATTGGAAGACTCAATATAGTAAACACGGCAGTTCTGCCCAAGGCGCTATATAAATTTTATGCGATCCCAATACAATTACCCTCATCTTTCTTCAAATAAATGGAAAACCTGATTAACAACTTAATATGGAAAGGGAAGAAGCCCAGAATTAGCAGAGAACTCCTCAAGAAGAAGGACACAGTGGGAGGGCTTGCTTTACCTAAATTTAGCACATATTATACAGCCACAGTTGTCAAAACCACATGGTATTGGTATAATGACAGATACTCGGACCAGTGGAAAAGAACTGAAAACCCAGAAATAAAATCATCAACATACAGACAACTGATCTGTGATAAGGGCCCCAAAAAATCCAAGGCGAAGCAGATGCCCATTTCAACAAGTGGTGCTGGAAAAAAATGAATAGCTACCCGCAGAAAAATGAAGCAAGACCCTTATTTCATTGAATGAACAAGAATAAACTCAAGGTGGAGCAATGACCTTGAAGTAAGCCCCCAAACTATTAGGGCCATCAATGAGGGAATTGGGACCAACTTGAGAACTTTGTTACAGGGAATACATAGGCTATCAGAAATAGGGAAGGACACAAACAGAGGAGGCACAAATTGACAAGTGGGGTATAATGAAGATAAAATACCTGTGCACATTGAAAGAATTCACCAAGAGAGTAATAAGAGAGTCCACGGACTGGGAAAACATTTGTAGCAATGGTACATCAGACAAAGGCCTTATTACTAAAATCTACAATACTCTGCTAGCTTCCAAAAAGAAAAAAAAACTAACTGCCCACTGAGGAGATGGGCAAAGGGCCTGAACAGGAGCTTCACAAGGGCAGAAATCCAAATGACCAACAAACATATGAGAAAATGTTCCCGATCTTTAGTCATAAAAGAAATCCAAATTAAAACAACAATGAGATCTACCTAATACCCTCAAAGATATCCCAATTCAAAATAATTAGAAAGTAACAAGTGTTGGAGGGGCTTTGGGGAGACAGGAACTCTCATCCACTGCTGGTGGACCTGTAGGTATGTACAGCCACTATGGAAATCAATCTGGCGATATCTAAAACGGATGGAAATCAAGTTACCTACTGGGCATATACACAGAAGAGGCAAGAAACAAACCACGGCCAGACATCTGTGTTCCAACATTCATTGTGGCACAGTTCACAATTGCAAGGAGTTGGAAACAACCCAACTTTCCATCAACTGACGAGTGGCTTAAAAAACTGTGGTATACATGGCCAGCCCCACTATGAGACATGATGCCCCTCACTGACCCACGGCCCAA
>NW_022103903.1:20432547-20434235 GCF_000313985.2 Echinops telfairi | reverse complement strand
ATGCCGGAGGCTTAAGTGGGGAGGAAATGTTTTGAGAATGATGAGGGCAATGAATGTACAAATGCGCTTTACACAATTGATATATCTATGGATTGTGATAAGAGTTGTTTGAGCCCCTAATAAAATGATTTTTTTTAAATTAAAAAACTGTGGTACATACATACAATGGAATACTACGCATTGTGAAAAAGCAGTGATAAACGTATGAAGCACATTGCTGCATGGAAAGAACTGGAGGAAATCATGTTAAGCGAAGTAAGCCAAGCACAAAAGGACAAGTACAACATGAGTCCACTGAGGTAGCTTAAAAAAAATGCGAAAGGGGCATAGGGAAGAAGCTACTGTATACAAACGTTCCTGGGGTGAGGACCAGGTAGTAAGGTAGGGGCCAGATGAAATCCAGGGATACATATGGTAGCCAACTAAAACAGAAGTGGAGGAAAAGGGGAAAAAATGGGTAGTAGGGAAACAGGACACTAACCCACCAAAGGGGAGGGTATTGTTTGTATCTCCACAGGGAAAGAGGGACCAGACTTCAAGATGTGCTCCAAGATGTGAATGCAAGTGGTGCTCCAAGATGTGAATGCAACATGCCAGCATGGAGTAGGGAACCAGTGGAGAGGTCTGAGGGGCCGGCCCCAATCCCAACTACGTGGACACACCTGCCCTTCCCCCCAGAAGAATTTGTTTCAGAGGAGAGAACTAAACTGTAGCTCAGAGAGAGGAGCATATCTGATCAGAGAACATGGGGGCAAATGAAGGGGGAGGAAAAGAGAGTGGAGCACACCCTGGCCCACCAACCCTTGAGGACGAGATTCCCACTCAGAGCAGCCAATCCACAGAGAAGACCATATGCCGGCCCCCCTATGAGACACAACATCCCTCACTGACCCAAAGCCCTACAGGGGACAACACTGGAGACACAGGGTGGGACTTCTGCCCGATCTGATCCCACTACACGTAGGCAAAACACTAAGGGCATGCAACAGAACAGCAAGGGGAACAGAGCAAGGAAGTCCACAGGGAATACCAAAAATATACTTTTGGGCCAGGGCTTGGCGCCCCATCAGACTCGACTGGAAAATACTCCTAAAAGCCAACAAACAGTCCTTGAACTAACTATAAGCTATTCTTTTTTGTTATTGTTGTGTTGTGGTTTTTTATTTTGTTTTGTCATTGGCTTTTTGTTGTTATTGTTGTTGGTTTGTATTCTATCTTGCTTGATTTTGCTCTGTCTTGTTTTTGTGCATGTTATTATCTCTGCAGGTCTGTCTAAATAAGATAGGCTGAATGAACAATCTGGAGGAGAAAACAAGGGGACCAACAGTTCCAGGGGACATGGGACAGGGGGAGGCAGGGCGAAAAGAAGTGGTGTTAACAAAGCCAGGGACAAGGGAACAACAAGTGATCCAAATTGGTGGTGAGGAGGGTGTAGGAGGCCTGGTAGGGTGTGACCAAGTGTAATGTAACCGGATGAATTACTGCAACCCAAATGAATGCTGAGCATGATAGTGGGACAAGAGGAAAGTAAAAGGAAATAGAGGAAAGAACTAGGAGGCAAAGCGCATTTATAGAGGTCTAAATAAAGGCATGTATATATGTAAATATATTTATATATGAGGATGGGAATATCAATCTAAGTGCATATATTTATAGGTTTAGTATTAAGGTAGCAGATGGACATTGGG
>NW_022103903.1:20418631-20431041 GCF_000313985.2 Echinops telfairi | reverse complement strand
CCTTGATAGTTTACAAATGGGTATTTTGTCATATCTTGCCCTGTCCGACTTCTCCCTTCATCCACTTTTCGGTTGTCCGTCCCCCAGGGAGGAGGCCACACACAGTTCCATGCAATTGGTTCCCTCTTTCCTACCCACTCTCCCTCCACGGGTTGTTGATTTTATGACACATAATTTTTGTTGTCTTTTTGTTTTTTGGTAATGAGTAATTGTATTAATTAAGACTCCGCTTTTAGAATGATGATGGCAACAAAGGTACAAATGTGCTTGACACAATAGATGTATGTATGGATGGATTGTGATAAGAGTTGTACGAGGCCCCAATAAAATGATTAGAAAAAAAATAAAAAGACTCCGTTGGTTACATATGATCACACACACAAAAATTAACCTAAACAAAAGGGCATTGAAGAAATGCATTAAGGATTCATACTGAGGTAGCTAATAAACCTGAAACAGGTGACGTAGAGGCTAGTGATTCAGAGACTGGATCATAGGACTCAGAGCCACTATGCTTTTCCCCATCCAGTTCTATTTCCATTGGTCTCTGCTTCTTCTTGCATGTTGATTTCTTTATTTTTACTGCATGCAGGCTCTTATCATGTGTTAGATTATAGTCCACATTCTATGCAGAGGAAAACAAGTCCCTTCCACTTCCAATTGTAAAGTTCTGGTGGAAAACTGTGATTAGTCGCGTTTGGTACAAATGTGCCTTCTATGAAGAAATTACTGTGACTAAGTGAGCATGGTACTATGATTTGCTCCTTTTCAGTCAGGTTCCTAAACGTGTGACCAGCGAAGTGGAGGGTAGAGGACAATGATCAAGAGCTGTGCCAGAACCATCTAATAGGAGAGAAGTTCCCTACAGGAAAAGGAATTCTGTCACTGTAAGGAGGGGATTGGAAAGACGGGTGAGCAGAAACAATAGCTACCAGATTTTTCCATGATAACCTACATACCAGGTGCAATGTCTGCCTTGGTGTCTGTTTAGAAAGAATAGCTCCAGGGAGAGTCATAGGACTTCCATAAAGGGTGAGCCTGACTTTGATCAGCGCTAATGGTTACCCTGGGTCCCTGTCCTGATTTGCCTACTTTGATCCATTCCCATTCTTCAACAACATACACAATCCCCTGGGACAAGTAGTGTGGGTACAGTCATGTTTAGCTGCCTCCTTCTCATTCCTCTTCCAGGCTTGGGAGTGACCCAAGAATGAGTTCACAGGCTCTCTTCAGCATGAAAACCCACAATATTTACATAAGGTTCATATGCATTGTGATTAAATGGTTAAATACTTTGTAATTCCCACATATATTCTAATACCTCCACCAGAATGAATGTGCCATTTTGATTAAAGACATTCTATTTTTCTTTTTATCTTTCCAAATAAACTACAGACTCCAGGTCTTCAAAGCACACTATGATATAGTCTTTAAATATCTTTCCTGTCTGCTCTTTACTTCTCTCATTCATGTTTTCCATTCCATCCAAATTAGATTATTCCTTGTTTCTAGTATCACTTTTTCATCCCTCCTCAGTTCAATCACCATATATTGGTTGTTTTTTATGTGCCAGGGACTGTGATTACTCAGTACCTGGGGCTTAAGGTTCAGTGAGACATGGCCGTTAGCTTCAGAAAGCTTGCCATAACTGTGTAAAAACCATGTTTTAAATAATTGTTATTCTATGTGAAGCATATTGTGAAAGAGGTATAAGGAAATTTGTAGACCAGTTGATTGTATGGAGGATTTTGGAAAACTTCCCTTAAAATGTAATACTTAAGCTGGGACCAAAAAGATAAGCTTAAGATTTTTAGGTGTGGAGTATAAAAGGTGGTTGCAGGGAGGCAATGCCTACAATGGCCCAGCAGTATGAGAATACATAGCATGTTCAGGAAAATACAAGTTTTGTAAGACCTTCCTGAATTGAGGTCTAATGAAAACAAAAAAGCATCCTAAGTGAAATGGTGCCTAGCATTCTCTGTGCAAATATACTGGCTGATGCACTGTTGTTATCTGCGTTAGCCACTATAGTCGCAATAGTGGGAAACACTGTCCAGCCCTGTACTGTCTCTATAATTGGGACAGTGTAATGCGCGGTATTTTCATTGACTCATTTTATGAAGTGGATATCCAGGCCTTTCTTCCTAGTCTATCTTAGTTTTAGTTTGGTTAATGCATTGGACTGCTAAATGCCTACAGCTAATAAGCTAATAAGCCACTCCTTATGGAAATAAGGCAGTGGTTCTTAGCCTGTGGGTTATGACCTCTTTGGGGGTTGAACGACCCTTTCACAGGGTTCGTCCGATTCATAACAGTAGCAAAATTACAGTGATGAAGTAGCAATGAAAATAATTTTATGGTTGGGGGGTCACCACAACATGAGGAACTGTATTATAGGGTTGCGGCTTTAGGAAGGTTGAGAACCACTGACATAAAGAGTTCCGTTGCCACTAGTTGAATTTTCTACATACTAGGAGTCAGTGGCTTGGTTGCATTGTTCCTCAAATCAGTTATACTTGTTATTATAATTATACAATATACTTAAATATTATGTAAGTTAGAGTTTCTCAGCACCATTGACATTTTGGGTCCAAGAAAGCTTTGGTTGTCCAAGTTAATGTAAAATGTTAGCAGCATCCCCTGTCTCTACCCAATAGACACCAGGAGCACTCTCCCCCAAGTTGTGATAACCAAGAATGTCTCCAAATATTGCCATGTGTTTTCTGGTGAACAAAAATCACTACCTATGAAACAGGGGTGCCGGATTATGAAGGGCCTTGTATGTGGACATAATACTTTTTGAGGTGGGAAATAAGAAACCACGGGGTGTTTTTTAGCAGTAGAAAGCATATATGGCAATATATTTCAGAAGAGAAATGAGACGCAGCAAGTCTGGGAACAGGAAAATCTCTTAGGAGGCAATTGGCATAGAGCAAACAGAAGCCACAGGGTTTTGATGAATATGGTGGCAGTGGCGGTGAAGTGACAGATTGAAGTCAGTTTCTGGAGACAAAAAGTGTTATGGGAGCAACTGAGACCCTCCCCACTCCCAGTCTCTAGCTCTCCCTTTCTTCTTCCTTGTGCTGTTAAATCCAACCCAACCTCAAAAAGTTCAACTTAAGTCTTATAATGCACCCAAATCAGGCCACCAAAACTGTTATGTTCTCACCTGAGCCCTGTAGTTCATTACCTGGTTTTCCTAGGAAACTGTGATATTTTTAATTCACAGCCTAGATTATAAATGATATTTTCATTCTAAATTATATAAAGTTCTTAATTACTGGCCCATAATTTATTCTTTTTTTCTTTCCATTCAATGTTCAAAACTGTACTTTCCATGTAGAAGATAATGAATATTATTAAGTGACTGCATTGGGTAATGCCTGTCTAAATTGCTCCAACAAGTGTCTCTTGAACTCTTCAAGCTGTAAGCATTGAGGATGGAAGAGAGTCTGAGCTCAATGCACCCAGCACTGCATTCTTCATAAATGTTTCCCACAGATCCTATCTGCCCACATCCCTAGAGGAAGTCCATATCTATTCCTCTTACAGCCTTTCTGAAGAACTTCTCCTTGAGGCAAAGGACATTTATAGAGGTCTAAATATAGGCATGCACATATGTAAATATTTTTATATAACAAGATGGGGATATATCTATGTACTTGTATCTATATGTTAAGAATTAAGTTTGCAGATGGACATTGGGCCTCAAGTACTCCCTCAACACAAGAACTATTTGTTCAAATAATCCAGTATTCTGTGATGCTCACCTTCCCGACATGATCACTAAATACAAAATAGGTGCATAGGCAAATGTGGTGAAGAAAGCTAATGGTGTCCAGCTATCAAAAAATATAGCATCTGGGGTCTTAAAGGCTTGAAGGTAAGCAAGCGGTCATCTAGTTCAGAAGCAACAAAGCTCACATGGAAGAATCACAGCAGCCTGTGTGGTCATGAGGTGTCAAAGGGATCAGGTATCAGGCATCTAAGACCCAGAACAAAATCATACCCAATGTGAATGGGAGGGGTGAGGGCTGTGGAGTGGAGACCCAAAGCCCATCTGTACACAATTGGACATCCCCTAACAGAAGGGTCACAAGGAACAGATGAGCCAGTTAGTATGCAGTATAGCACTGATGAAACATACAACTTTCCTCTGGTTCTTTAATGTTTCCTTCCTCCCCTATCATGACCCCAATTCTACCTTACAAAACTGACTAGATCAGAGCATGTACACGGATATAGATAAGAGCTGGAAACACAGGGAATCCAGGACAGATAACCCCCTCAGGACCAATATTGAGAGTAGCCATACCAGGAGGGTAAGGGAAAGGGGGGGGGGGGAGGCAGATAATGGGGACTGGTCACAATGATCTACCTATAACTCTTCCCCTGGGGGATTCACAACAGAAAAGTGGATGAAGGGAGACATTGGTCAGTGTAAGACATGAAAAAATAAGAATAATTTATAAATCATCAAGGGTTCATGAGGGAGGGAGGAAGGGAGGGTGTGGGGAGGGAGGGGGTAAAAATGAGAAGCTGATACCAAGGGCTCCAGTCGAAAGAAAATTTTCTGAAAATGATGATGGCAACAAATGTACAAATGTGCTCGACACAATGGATGGATATATGGATTGTGATAAGAGTTGTACGAGCCCCCAATAAAATGATTTCTTTTCATTTCTGCTTTCAATTGAGGTTTTTCTCAATTTTATTTTGTTATTGATGTTGGGTTTTTGTTTTGGTTTTTGGTATGTTTTTCTGTATATAAACTCCAAGATAGGTAATGACAGAGACAGTAACTGGATTGATAGTTTTTTATAGGTCTGACAGGGGAAGTTGGAGGGGAATGAGGAGCCAATAAGAGTGAGTACAAGAAAAAAGGAAATGTTCTAAAATTGATTTTTGTAATGATTGCACAACTCTTTTTAATATGATCAAACTAGGTTGTATGATATGTGAATTATGTGTCAATAAACCTGTTGTTTTTTAATGTCTGCTTCGAGCACTGGGATATTTAAAGGCTTATGTAATTGGGATGATATGAAAAGCTCTTCTTTGACTTCCTAGCAAGCTAATTGGTGATCTGAACTTGGAGTTGGTTGCCATGCCTGCTTTTGCCCCAGCAGAGGTTGTTCTGGACCCAGCTTTGACAGCACAAGATGAGCATGATTTAGAGGTGCAGACAACTGCTTTCTTGGATGAGGATGATGGCCTGTGAGAGAAGGAAGCTAGAGCCCAGCATCCGAAGTCTAGTTTAAGAGGCAACTGTCCTGTGAGGTCAGTGGTGCAGTGTGTTTGCCACTCATACATAGCTAAGCAGAACGTGCTCATCTTTGGCATGTTGAAGGAGATGAATGGCTTCGGAGTGAGTGTGGAAGTGAAAACCTCTCTCTCTCTTCCTCTCTCACTCTCCCTCCCTCTCTCTCTCTGGACCTGCATATCCAGCTCTTCTGGAATGTCTTTGTTTCCTTTCTTGAAATACAGTACTGCTACAGTCACAACACACTGTTCAGTGGTGACATTTTGTCTGGTCACTGTCATTCCCGTTCCTTTTCATTTCGAACCAGAATAAAGTTATTTCAAATATCCTTTTTTTAAAAATCAAGCTAAACCTCAGCTGTTCTATGCATATCTGAACTTCTTTCCACATCAGTTCACATTGATACGATTTCTTGAACATGTACTTGGATTTCATATGCTTTTGGCAAACCAAGAAGTGTACAATAAATAAAAAACAAAGTCTCTGCTAGTAAGTATTCTAGAGGGGAGGCAAAGGAAAAGAATGTAGCTCAGAAAGCAAGGCAGTGTGGGGAATAAGGGAGATTAGCTTTCCTGGTTACCATTCCTAAATTTAATCTCCTCTTTCTACTATTTATGAACCATCTACAATTTATGAACCATCTTGACATTTTACATACATTGTTCCTATTCCACATCAGGGTACTCATATATTATGTATAATTTTCACAAAATCAAACTTATTCCGATAATTCCTTTGTGTGTGCTATAGAATATACTGATGGGTTAAGGAGGTAGTGAGGTTCAAAATATGATTGGGCACATCAGCCCTGCTAGTGTCTCCTCTTCCCTCTCACTCTTCCTTTCCCAAAGGCAACAAATACAGAGAAAGGCCAATTCTTACCGGTTTCTTAGGCTCGTTCACTCTCACTGCCATCAAGTCGATGTTGATTCTAGGACAAGGTAGAACTGCCCCTGTGAGTTCCTTAGACTCACGATTTTTACAGAAGTAGAAAGCCCCCCTTTCTCTGGTGGAGCCAGCTGGTAGCCTTGAACAGCTGACTTTGAAGACCGCAGCCTGATGAGTAACCATTATGCCACCAGGGCTCCTACTCTCATATGTAGAGCATTTATTTCATCTTCCAGACCCCACTCAGGATTCTCTTTTCCCAATCACATGACCCATGATGCTGTTTTCCTAAACAGATAGCATAGGTAACCCCCAACTTACATTATTCCAGATATAATTTACAATGAACTGTGCTTAGCCCCTTCAGTACATCGGCTATATTACATCTTTCCAGGAGGAATTTAAGGGAAAATACATGGCAAGGGATGGGGGAGGGCTTGCTGACTTGTGTCCAAATATTGCAAGCATTTTTCCAGGATAATATGATGGAAGATAACAGTAGAAAAATCGTTCCTATGCCAAAAACACTGAGTTAGAACATGGGTCCCTGTTGTGGAGCAGCTCATAGACCATAAGGAGGAGAAGAGGCAAGAAAATGCTGAAGAAGGAAATAATGAGGGAAATGAGGGAGAGACGTTGTCAGGAAAATTTACAGTTCCTAAGGGAAATCAGTGGCTTCCGTTGAGAAACGTGGACCCAAGCCCTAATTGCTGTGGAATTTCAATAGGAAGAGTCTGGAAGCAGTGAGTTGCTACTGCAAAATCAAAGGGAAAGGACTAGACAGACAATTCTCACCAGTCTTCTGGCTAGACACATCATCTCTTATTCCCAGGGGTCATCCAGATGGTCCAGAATCTCACACAAAGGAAATCATTACCACACCCGACAAAATGCCAACAGCCTCAAACTCTTCTTCATTATCAGAGCGCAGTTTTTTATGATTTATGCATTTTTATATGTGTGAATACATCAAAACATACACGGAAGTTTATATGTGTAATTTTTCTCTATTCCAAAGACAAATAAAAAGTGGGTTTATAGAGATACTGGTAAGAAGAAGTAACAATAATGAAACTTAAAAAACAGGTACTTGGCTTAGCTTGGAGTCATGGGAATGGAACCTCCCATTAAATTGGGGTTTGCCTGTATATTTGGTAAGTGATGCTCTTGCAGCATTTGTTAAGACAATTTATTAAAATTCAGTGACAACTTAATAGTTGGTATTAAGGACTGTGGTAATTACATAAGCTGGTGCCAACTTGAGACTATTAAGAGTGAAGGGGTGGAGTTTAGCCTGTCAGGTTGCTGCTTAACGACCTCATTTTGGGGTGCAATGGAGATAAATAGCTCACTGGAGGCAAGACACACAGACCCTCTCTGTTTGACTTTCTGTGAGACATTTCTGTTGACAAGCCACATGGAGCTACACTAGAACCCTGGAGCTGGAGGAGCCATGTGGAGACCCCTGCCAGCATTGAGATGCTTCCACAACCACTGGATCCACAAGACTTTCCACCCACTGGCCTGTGATCTTCCTGCATTTGGCATCATTGCATGTTTTCTGTGAGTCTGAGAAGGATTTTATAGATTGCTATTGGACATATGGGCTAATATCGGATTTACAAACTGGATCTGAATGGGGCTGGGATACTTTCTTAATGTACAATTGCTCTTTGATATAAAGTTCTCTCTTACACACATATGAGTGTCTCCCTGGATTTGTTTCTCTAGTTAACCCTGACTAACACAAGGACCAAACAGGAAAAAGTTCAGTACTGTTACATTTCAGAGGAAGGGGAATTATTCAGAGGACAGGACATTATTTTGATCTGCCAGGCCAAGGTTACCTGAAACAAAACAAAACAACAGGCCAAGAGGAAGGGAGATAAACAAACAGCAGGCACTAAAGAACACACCAGTGGAAGACTTAGTGACCGCTGTGGAGTACGTAATAGGTTAGATTCTAAAGGTATAGCCTGGAAGGACATACCATATTTTGTCAGTTCTTAAAGGCAAATTTTCTCATCTAGTATAAAATTCTGAAGGCTTCAAGCGTGAATGTCTTCAGAGAGTTTCAATTCAGGACTAAGGAGGCCACGGTGGCGAAGGAAGCCAAGGGATCTTGCAACGTGGTGGGAAATAAAATAATAGCGTCTTGTCACTCACAACCCGCTTTGTCAGTCCCGACACGATCATTTTCTGTAGGGTTTTCTCTTTGCGGTAGGCCTGCCGGGTGAAGTTAGCACCGCCATGGCCAAACCTGGCGATCTAGTTCTTCATGTGAGCGATCTAGTCCTGTGCCCAGTAAAAGCGTTTCACCCAGTTCTCCAGCTCCAGTCCAGTCTTCTCGCACCGATCCTAATTACACGTACAATACTTCAGGTTCTTGCTGTGTGTGTGACTGATGCTGGTGCACACACCATTCAGAAAAGCTTGGGGATGAGAGACGAGGACCAGGAGACGCTTCAAAGTCTTGAGTTCTTCCGACCACACACCAGCACCGAGGTTCCAGTGGTTGGCGGGCTCGTCCAGGAGCATCATGCAGGACTGAGTACTGAGGGCTCTGGCGAGGACAACCCTCATCCTCCCGCCCCCACTGAAGTCTTTGAGCTTTGTGCGCTGCGTGGTGCGTGTGAAGCCCAGCGAGGCCCATATCTCTGCATCCAGCTCCCCTGGGCACTCATGCAGCTCCATCAGGTCCCACACTGCGCATGCTCGGGCACCGGCTGCTCGGCCCCCTCTCCAGCATGGCTCTCTCCATGTCAACTTGGCATCAGCGTGTCCAAGGCCAACTGATTTAGACCTCTTTACTTTGGAGTGCATGATGAAATGACAACGAAAATCAAGGAAAATGAAGAAATTAGGAAGCTCATGGGACAATATGGTCCCCTTGGGAAATAGCAGACGAACCCAATCCAAAACCTACCTGGTGGCCAGAATGCCATGGTGCCTTGGCCTGGCTCTTCCTGGATGAGCCCACCAATAATCTGGACATTGAGACCATCCATGTGCTGGCTGACACCATTGTGTGGTTGGAAGAAGAACTCAAGACTTTTAAGCATAACCTGGTCCTCATCTCTCATTCCCAAGATTTTCTGAATGGTGTGTGCACCAGCATCATTCACACACCGGTCAGCCATGATTTCAGACTCATTCAACAGGTGGCACAGGAAATTTGGCTCTGTGAAAAGAAGGCAATCATGAAGTGGCCTGGAGACAGCCTAGCCTACAAGGAGCACCTCAAACCCACGCCGGTGGGCAAGAAGCCACAGCTCACCAAGATGACCCACAATGTGTGAGCCCTCTGCCCAAGCTTGGGTCAGGAGTTGCACTGGAGACATAACATGCTGACCAGCCTCTCCGGATGGGAGCCGAGGCCTACACTCCTGCATTGCTGCAACACTGTTCCCCAGCCTCTCCCGCCCTGCAGCCAGCCTTAGCTGCACTCTTGTGCACAACTGGATGGTGCCCATCTGTTTCCTGTCCTCTTCCCGGTTACCTTTGTCTGTGTCTGGACTCAGCTGCCTCTTCCCTTTCCGGCCCAGACTCGTTACTTTACCTGGATGGTGATGTAGCCTGCGGCATCTCAGGGTTAGCTTAAGGGCCCAAGCTCTGGATCTGAAAGAGTTTAGGGTCCTCATTATTTGGGGTTTGGAGAAGTTGGTGGAAAGCCCTTGGCTCCACTACCCGATTTCTGCTTCTTGTGTGGAGCTCTAGACCCAGTTCTTGCTGTTGTTTTAACTTCAAGTCTATTTTATTATAGCTTTAAAATTCTTTTCAGAACAAAGAAATATACCAACAAAACCTGCTCGTTGACCTCACCCAAGAGGACTCATTCTCACTGTCTCCCTCTGGTTGGATACTGGTTTATCTCAGTTTTTAAGTAATTATTTCACTGTAATTCCCAGACCTGTATGACGCCTACAAACTGTCCAATAAAGAGAGAAGAATCCATGGTAATAAATAAATAAATAAATAAATAAATAAATAAATAAATAAATAAAAGAATTTCCATTCAGGGAGTGGGGACAGGGAACTATGAATTTTGCTCAGCACATACTGAATAGCCACATCAAATGAATGATTCCGTAAATTGTCTGAAAATATATGAGGAAATCTAAAATAAAGGCCATGGGTATTTGTTAAAGTTCCATTGTAAAATGACATGAGAAGTAACCAAATAATCATAATAATTGCAAGACACTGGGGTAGATGTTTGGGGTACAATGATAAATCAAAATTTTGTCAACACCGATTGAGACATCTTAAAAATGGGAGTGTTGCTTATAGGAATAGTTTAAATAGCAGAGCAAACAAGGCTAACCACAAGCCACTTGCAATGCAGGCATAATGCAGGCAGCTCCATTAACCTGGCAATAGCAAGTTGTCAGATAACTCTCGTTACAAGGATGTTAAGATGACAGGAAAACTGTCAACAGTCTGTCATGATCAACATAAATAGTTTTACTAAGGAATTAATTTCAAGGAAAGATACCGTTTTTGAGAGCAAGATAGGCAAGCTTAATAATTGAAGTCCCAATTTGAAAAGTTAGCTAAATGAAGCGAAGCAAACTTTCAATTTCTCTGGACATCTACAGTGTATAGATCCTGCAGAACTGCCGCTCGCTCCAGCACACATGGAATTTGCCTTGCAGGAGATTCTAACTGATGGACCCAATGTGTGACTGAGTAGAACTGCTGCACAGGGTTTTCTGAGCTGTGTCCTTTATGGAGAGGAGTGTTGATGCTGTAGTGCATCATGTGCTGGGCTGCTCCCGCAAAGAGGCTTTCTACTCCCGCAAAGAGTTACAGTCTCAGAAACCAACAGGGGTAGCTCTATACTCTTCTGTGATTGCTGAGTCAGAATTGATTCAATAGTAGCGAGCTTGGTTGTGGTTTCATCCGGGTGAGAGCAGATTGACAAGCCAATTCTTCCTAGGTGCAACTGGGTAGATTCAAACCATTAACCTGTAAGTGAAATTATGCCGCTGAGGGGCCTTTTGTAGAATGTAATGAGTTCTAAACGATATGGTTCCACTTGAACACATTTACGTGATCTGGAATTCCCATTTTTTGCAATGTTATCCATACTTTGTTTCCATGCACACAGTTAAAAGCCATACATTGGCAAAGAAATGGAGGCATCAGAGAAATTAAGCTACTTCCCACTTCTGTGATGTTTAGCAGCCTAACTTCTGGAATTGATTTACTAGTCTCAAAATGTTACTACTGAGGGAAGAGAAAAAGAGGAGCTGATACTAAGGGCTCAAATAGAAAGCAAATGTTTAGAAAATAATAATGGCAGCATATGTACAACTATATTTGATACAATTGATATATGGAATGTTATAAGAGCTGTAAGAGCTCCCAACAAATGAGTTTTTAATTAAAAAGAATAGCTATGACTATATCCACAGCACCTTTACACTTGGCTTCTTCTTCCTGAAGTGATACTATTTACTGAACTAACCCACTCGGTGTTTCTTGTTTGCCCTTCTTTTGGCCTTTGTGTAACTGAGCTAAAAAGAAAACGTGACTCAGATTCTGAAACATTTTTGTTCAGTTTTATAGGTCATTTAGCCTGTATGAAATTTAATCTGTTGCCTGATTTAGTTAAACTTAATCTAATTGTATTTGTTTGTTGAATGCACAAAAGGCTAGGCGCTTGGCTTTTAGGGGAGAGGCTGGCGACTGGGGGATACAGAGGCCCTTCAGAGGCGTGGTGCGGGGCATGCGATGACAGATCAGTCTTTGAGACCCGGGGCACAGTGACACAGTGACACACGTGCAGTCTCACTCAGTGAGAGTTGACGAGGACCAAATGTTTGTTTTTTAATATGTATGAAGGAGTTTCAGAAAATATGAGGAAAATGGAACCAAAAGATAATGGAATATTTCATGCATATTTTGAAGCCCCCTCATACTTAACTCTGTATTAGGTATCATGTATCATATCATTAGTTATCATATCATCTTGGTATTAATAGCAACACATTTTTAAAAAAATTTTAATCGTTTTATTAGGGGCTCATATGACTCATCATAATTCATACATACATACATCAATTGTGTAAAGCACATTTGTACATTCATTCCCCTCATCATTCTCAAAACATTTTCTCTCCACTTAAGCCCCTGGCATTAGGTCCTCATTTTTCCCCTCCCTCCCCCCTCCCTCATGAGTCCTTGATAATTTATTAATTGTTATTTTGTCATATCTTGCCCTGTCCGACGTCTCCCTTCACCCACTTTTTTGTTG
>NW_022103903.1:20399621-20416650 GCF_000313985.2 Echinops telfairi | reverse complement strand
TATATCTTTTGATAGCCGGGCACCATCAGCTTTCTTCACCACATTTGCTTATTCACCTGCTTTGTCTTCAGTGGTTGTGTCGGGAAGGTGAGCATCACAGAATGCCAATTTAATAGAAGAAAGTATTCTTGTGTTGAGGGAGTACTTGAGTGGAGGCCCAATGTCCTTTGAGCAACACATTTTTAATGGAGATAATGCATCTAAATTATGTGTATAAGAACAAATCATAAGAGCATGAGAATACTTACTAACTTTTCTGTAAGACATTCGGTTCCATTACTTCTGAATCAGAAACTACTCAAACCTAGAATTGATCAACATCTCATGTGTCACATCTATGAAAAGAGGTTTACTAAATAAATGACCATTAAAAAGAATCTAATAGGGAAGAACATGGAACCCTAGTGGTGCAATGATTACACATTGGGCTGTGACCCAAATGGTTGGCAGTTCAAAACCACCAGCAGTTCCTTGGGAGAAAGACTGGGATTTCTACACCTGTAAGCCGTAACAGTCTCAGAAACCCAGAGGGGACCAGTATAAGTTAGCATTGACTCCATAGCAGCGAGAATATAGAAAAAGCAGCCTCTTGAGAAAATTATCTTTAAGTAAGTACCTGGTAATCTCATTCACAAAAACACTAACTAGTTGAAAACATTAGATTCATTGATGTATCAAAGAAATTTTGTAGGTTTCTATTTTTAGTCTCTTATGGAATCCTCATAAAAGAACAGCACTGTATTCACTTCAAACTAGTTTAAAACACTCTTCATAACTCGCTTCTTTGCTGTTCTCGCCTCTTCGCCCCTCTTAGACTCTCTCTACTTACCAATAGTACAAAACAATGAGATTTTACCATATTTACCTAACATTTTGTGAAGTGCTCTTAGTTTATTTAACAATGACATTGAGAGTGGCTTATTCCCCCAAGAGGCTGTGGAGTCATGCTAAGAATACTGAAAAAAGAAATGTGTCAATGAACTCAATGCTATAGAGTTGGTACTGATTCATAGTGGCCCAATAGGACAAGGTATAACAGCCTCTGTGCCATTCTGAGACTGTAACTCTTTTTACACATAGAAAGCCTCTTCCTTCTCCCTAGGAGTAGTTGGGAGTTTCAAACTGTTGACCTGGCAGTTAGCAGCCCAACGTGTAACCATTATGCCACCAGGGCTCCCATAGGGGGTGAGATTTACAAAAAGATAATCTTCATTTATTACGGTATTAAATACATTTTCTCCTTGCCAAACCCATCTAAAATCAGAATCGACAGTACCAATGAGGTTCTAGCTTATAAGTGCTGGGTGGGGATATTGCAGAGAATTCAGATGTCAGAAGAAGCCAAGAATATATAATGTTCATGAGGCGGATAGGAATATGGAGAGTAGAAAAACGAGAAGGAGGTAGAGGGAACAAGGAGCAGTTTTATAATTCTAATTAGTAAGTACCTCATCTAAGAGCACCATAGGGAAATGTCCATCTACTTAAGATTGCAGCCAGAGTGGGACCCAAAGCCCATCTGTAGGCAACTGGCAACTCACATATATACACATGATTTGGATATACCAATATAAGTGGACATCATTGCTATGTAATCTCAGGCAAGTGACTTAAGCACTTACAGTCTCCATTTCCTCACCTGCAAAATGGACATGGTGACAACGGCATCTTCTTCCTACAGTAGTGTTTACAAAAGGAGGTGTATTGGGCACAGATCCTAGAAGAAAGCACTGTGAAGCACTATCACATTGTCTGCCTCAGATCAGACAGCCCATCCATGATCATTATTAAATTTTCTAGGTTAATAAAAAAACCACCTGTCATGCCTGGGCTTCCCCAGGAGGCCATTGGTTTCTAAACGTCTGCTTTTCATTTGAGAATTCCAATAATGAAACCACAGCTTCATGTGGGACTGTCTTACTAAACTCTTCCACTGCAAGATAAATTATTCAGATGATGCTCTGTATAGCCATTAAGGGATGCCTCACTTTTCTAGACTCAGCGAGTCATTGATCAGTTTTGAAAATATTTATTCCTTTTTTTCAAAAGCAGACTCCTATTTTCTTCTGCACAATCTCTATATGGCACTAAATCAAAAACAGAATTTCCATCAACTGTAAAATGATTGCATTCCTATACAGTCAGTAAAGAAAACTGAACAACACTGGTGTAGTTTCCAAGATCGATGTAAGTCAAAAAGATATTAAGGAAAAAGAAAAATTTTAAAAACCCACTGTATCAAATGTCATTCATTGTACAGAAGTGTTTTGAATTTCCTTTTGCTCTTTTTTCTGGGCAATGGAGTGGAAAATATTTGCATTGTGGGTATCAATGTATCATTGCAATAAGAAGGATCCATGAAAGGTCAAGACTTTGCTCCTAGACTAGTGTGAGCACTATTGGTATCAACTAATTCAGTCCATCTCGTGAGATATAATTTATAGCCAGGCTGATGTGTTTTCTTTCTAGGGGGTTGACTTACATTGGAGGGAACTAGGAACCTCCTCTAACCGTTTAATAAAATGCAAAGAGAGAGAAAACGAAATGTTTCCTGTGTGCCTCCCACCCTTTACATAGCTCTTGGTCCCCTATTCCTTTGGCTTGACTCATTTACCCGAATTCCTGTAAGTCCAAATGGTCCAAGACATTTCCTATGAGATTTTATCTTGACTCATCACTGGATGTGATTCAGACCCAAGGGTCCAACACAGGCTGGGTGTGTAGCTACACAGTTCAATAAGTGAGCATTTCTAATGAGAAAACCTTGTGGCTGCAAACCTTCCATTATAACTGCAGCTCTCACTCTGAGCCAGCAAGGCACAAGTGTTCTCATTCATCCCATGAAAAATAAGCCCAGAGTGTTTGCAAGATGAGTAGAACGGGCTGCACTTTTATAGATATGATTCACATACTTCTGTCATCTTGAGCATGCATGTTACTCATCTGACTTTTTTGGAGCTATTTGTCCCAAATTAGCTAATTCATCAAGACGGATACATCTAGAGCAGATTTTTTAAAAGAGATTCTTCTTTCTAAAAAATAGTTTTACTGGGACGTAATCATCACACAATTCAATAGTGCAATCTCATTAAGAATTGTGAAAAAGAGTTTATCTCAGCTATAGTACCTTAGTAATTTGAACAAGTTGGTCGGTGATGTTACCACAATTTAAATGTGCACTTCTACTTGGCATGCGGAACATGTGTTTCATTCATTTCCTTTGATATTTTATAATGGAAAACATAAGCACACTACAAAGTTATAGTATAGGAAGGTTTACAGCGAATAAAAAACTCTCACTGCTACCGAGGCAATTCTGACTCGGCCCCTACAGAAGGGAGTCGAACTGCCCCTGAGCATTTCAGAGACTTAACTCTACAGGAGCGGAAAGCCTCCTCTTTCTCCTGCCTCTGGCGGTGGTTTGCAGCCCAACACGGTCCCTCTCTGCCACTAGGACTCCTATGTATAGTGCGGACTGATGCAAATTTGAAGTTACCAACAGTCTTAAAAAGAGGAGATAAGTTCACTTAGTGCATGAAAGCTGTAGTTGTCTACTTCCAAAGGAATCACAAGACTCATTTTTAGCAAGGGAAGACGAAGTGACATTTACTGATTGCAGCATGCTCCCAAGCTCTTTAGTATGAGAACGGGTACACTGACATGTAACATTCTTCTCACAGTTCATTATAGGACAGGGGTCATAATCAGAACAAGATGGGACGCACAGCTGTTTTATGAATAGAAGATTTAGTCTCCAGAGAAAATAGATTTGTGGACATTGTTTTATTCTTTCTTAAGTGGAGAAAAAAATATGATTTGATGTCAGATTGTTTCTCTGTGATTGATTCTTTAATATGGCTTTAAGAATATTCTGCATGCTCTAATTAATGAGGAAAAAAAACAGGGAGGCAAATGAGATGGAAGGTACCCAATGTGCCACAAAAAGCCTGTTCCAAACTCGAGTGTCTTCAGCTCATAATCCTGCATCTCTCAGGTACGATGACAATGGAATAGTAAGATTATGATTCTATTCGTTCATGAGTATAGCATACATGTTACAAGCCATAAGTAAAACTCAAAAGATTTCCTGCTGTGAAGACCATGTCCTTTCCAGTGAGCCGATAAAAACCTTAGCCGGATACAGCTAGAGAAGATATGAAGCTAACGTCTCAAACAAAGCCTGATTAAACATGTTGCTGTGATCAGTGACCAGCGGCAGACAAGTTCTCTCAGCAAGACATTTGTCTTCGTCTCATGAGGGTGTTTACAAAAAAGTGTTGCGTGAATACCAACCAGCTCCAAGAGCTAATCCTTCGATCAGGAAATAAATTAGTGAAGATTATTTTATAAAACAAATCATAAACCGGGAGGAATTCTAGATTTACTGATATGATCCAGAGAACAAGAACCAATCAAAATAATGGCTTTCAAGGGTATGTATGTTGATATAGTGCAAGGTATAGTTAAGTTCAAGGTAAAGAGATAAGCTCTGAAGGTTATGGCAACTCTTTTGAGGATTCCAAAGGAATAATTGCGACAGGTTTTCTCAAAGGACATAGGGCAACCACAGGGACTTATTAGGAAGAATTTTTAAGAAAACTGAAAACTGCATTGATGAGAAACAGGTCAGGAAAAGTTGTCCCAAGGAAACCCCCCCCCCCCCCAAATCGAAACCATGTTCCTGCTCATTCTTCAAAGTTAGCTTGGCTGTTCTACCAGAATATTATTTGGAAACTACACCCCATCTGCACTATAGCCCTGATTGTGCCCCTTCACAATCCTTTTTGTTCCCCAAGTTTAAAACACATTTAGCATGGATATGATTTGAGTCCCTTGAGGATACCAAAAGGGCCATTTGTCATGGTATAGATCAAAGATCACAGAATTATTTGGGGGGGGTGGGCATGATTGTTTAGGGGTGCCATCCAGTCACTTCTGACCCATGTGGGCCCTATGTACAACAGAATGAGGCACTGCTGGATTGCCCTGTTATGTTTGAGCCCATTGTTCCAGACAATGTGTCGATCTGTCTTCTTGAGGGTCTTCCTCTTTTTCAATGACCACCCACCAAGGATGATGTCCTTTTCCAGGGACTCATTGTTCCTGATAACTTGTCCAAAGTACCCTGTTTCCCCGAAAGTAAGATATTCCCCGAAAATAAGACCTACTTACAGTTTTGCCTCTCGCTGAAATTAAGGCATCCCCCAAAAAATAAGGGTTTGGATTGTTATGATGATGTTCCAGAAGATGATGACATGACTGTCATTGAATAAATGAGTAAATGTACCATAGATTGTTGTACATGGAAATAATGGTAATAACAAGAAATTCTTGATACTGTAGGATTCAGAGTTTGTCTGGTTATGCTGGTTTGTGATGACAACTACTACCCTACTGTATACAGGTAATAAATTTCCTTTTTTGTTGTTCAACAATAAATGTGTACCGTATTCTTCTTCGTGGAAAAATAAGACATCCCCTGAAAATAAGACCTAGCGCATCTTTGGGAGCAAAAATTAATATAAGACACTGTCTTATTTTCGGGGAAACAGGGTATGGGAGACAAAATCTCTTGCTTATAAGAAGCTCTTTACCTATACAACTTCCAAGGCAGATTTATACTTTCTTCTGGAAATCCATGGTAATCTTCACTATGCTTCATCAACACTATCATTCGAATACATCAGTTCTTCTCTGATTTTCCTAATTCACTGTCCAACTTGTACATATGAATGAATATGGAGCCAGTAGTCCTCAAAATGACATTTTAAGTTTAAAACATCAAAAAAATATTAACGAAAAGATCATTTTACTGGGGATCTTACAGTTCTTATAACAATCCATACATCAATTATATAGAGCATATATGTACATATGTTGCCATCATTATTTTCTAAACATTTACAGTACTTTCTATTTGAGCCCTTGGTATCAGCTCCTCTTTATTCCCTCCCTTCTTCACCCCCACCCTGTGACTCCTTTATATATTATGAATTATTATTATTTTTATATCTTATACTGACCACTGTCTTCCTTTCTCATGGTTTCTGTTGTTCATCCCTGTGTGTGTGTGTGTGTGTGTGTGTGTGTGTGTGTGTGTGTTGGGGGGGGCAGGGGGCTTGAGCAGGGACCAAAGTCCATCCACTTCCTAAGTGTTTTGCCATATAAATATATATGAATAGGCCAATACCTCTATTTTTATGAATTGATGTATTTACCAGTACAGAAGTGCACACCTATGTATATACCTCTATCCATAGCTTTGCTTCCTAGAGCTTTCCTGTTTCCTTTTACCTTCCTCCTGTCCCACCCTCACATTCTCCCTTTTTCTGCCCTTCCTAATTCCTCTCAGCTAGATTGCTGTTGCTCCAACACCCCCAGGATCTCTACATCCTGGGCTTGGAATATCTTTCTGTTTTGGGGGGTTATCTTTAGCTTTTTTCTGGGAGAAAAATTAAGCTTTCTACTCCTTTAAAGAGCTACAGTCTCAGAAACCCAACGAGGCAGGGGCTACCCTGTCCTTTAGGACTGATAGGAATTAGTATCAACTCAATGGCAGTGAGTTTGTTTATTTATTGGGGGTTTACAGTGCAGTAGATTTACCTAATGCAATGTGTCATTCTTTCTCTTGACTGCTGCATCCATAAGCATTGATTGTGGCTCCTAGCAAGATGAAATCCTTGACAACTTCAATTATTTCTCCACTTATCATAATGTTGCCTATGAACATTTTTAAACCCTTCAAAATACTAAAAGGTAAATATTTGTTGAAAAAAATAAGCCAATAGTGGAACTTATTTTCAATTTTTTTTCAAGTCAACACTTGGCTGAAGACAAATAATGGGCCAGATTATCTCATTAAATCTTTTCTCTCCTTGTATTTCTCAGATGCTAGACCCTATGTTTTTATCTTTATGGAGACTGTAATTACAGTTCTTGTTTCCAAACAACCAGATGGACTAATAAATATGTCAAGACATCTGTTAAGTTTCTCACTTTGCATGAGTTTTTAATTTCCATGAGTAATTGGTTTTGATTCACAGAGATTGTTTTCCCGTTAAGTATTTTAACCTGAATTCTAATTAAAAGACTGAACAGAATGAGTAGGAGTTTGATCACCTTAGTTTAAATCTCACATCTGCCAATTGTTAGCTATGTAACCATAAGTATGGTTAGAGATTGAGAAAGATGTGCATCAGGTTTGTATCTTTCACCTTATTTAATCAATCTATATACTGGACAATTATCTTAATAAATCAGATGAAAAAGAATATGCATTTGAACTGAAGGAAGATTCATTAACAACTTTCAATATGCAGATGACACAATCTTGCTTGCCAAAAATAAGGCAATTCAAAGCATTTACTAATGGAGGTAACAGACAACAAGTTTCAGCATGAATTACACCTAAACTTTGAGAAACAAAAATCCTCACTTCAGGGGTGATACATTACAAGAAAAGTGGAGAGAAAATGGAAATTGTCAAGAATTTCATTCCACCTGGATCAATAATCAACACCATAAAAATAGCAGTCAAGAACCCAAATGACATATTGCATTAGTTAAATCTTCTGTAAAACACTTTTTCAACGTTTTAAAAAAGCAAAGATGTTATATTGATGATTAAAGTATGCCTGACTCAAGCTATATGTTTTTCTATTGTCTTATATGCATGTGAAAACTGACCAGTGGAAAAGGACACAGCAGAATTGATTGTGCTTGAATGGTTGTGTTGCTGATGAATATTCAATATATTTGTAGAAGAATGGGCATAGAGATCTTAGAAGAAATACACCTGAAATGCTCCTTGGATGTGAGGATGGTAAGACTTTGCCTTGCTTACTTGGAAGACGTCACAGAGCAAGACACAATGCTAGAGAAGGACGTCATCTTTTTTTTTTTAATCGTTTTATTAGGGGCTCATACAACTCTTATCACAATCCATACATACATCAATTGTGTAAAACACATTTGTACATTCATTGCCCTCATCATTCTCAAAACATTTACTCTCCACTTAAGCCCCTGGCATCAGCTCATTTTTTCCCCTCCCTCCCCGCTCCCCCCTCCCTCATGAGCCCTTGATAATTTATAAATTATTATTCTGTCATATCTTGCCCTGCCCGATGTCTCCCTTCACCCACTTTTCTGTTGTCCGTCCCCCAGGGAGGAGGTCACATGTAGATCCTTGTAATCGGTTCCCCCTTTCCAACCCACTCTCCCTCTACGCTCCCAGTATCACCACTTACACCACTGGAAGGACGTCATCTTTTGTAAAGCAGACGGTCAGTGAAAATGAGGTAAGCCTTCAGTGAAATGGTTGACACTGTAGACTTAACCATGGACACAACCATATCAAAGATCATGGTGATGCTCTCGGACCAGGCAATAATTCGTCTTTATACATATACATATGCATGTATGGTTACCATGTGTAGAAACTGACTTGGGGACAACGACACACAAGTAGCTTATCCTCACTCTGCCTTCATGTGTAAAATGGAAATGATAATAAGTAGAACTATTTTATTGGATGGTGCTAAAATTAACTAACACACACATTAAGTAATTGAATAACACACAAATAGTACTTACATATTAAAAACTCCACAACCCAAAACATATGTTTGATCTTACTATTTTTAATCCTTTCTCTTTAGGATGAGAATCAAGCATGGAGACCACATACAGGTTTGATGTACGTATTTTTTCTGGCACAGACTAAGGTGTTGTTAATATTTTTCATATTATCACTTTTAAACAGATGAAAGGTAATGAACCTGCATTCATTGGACAAAGGTCATTTTCCCCTTAGTCGTGGAAAGAGGAGGGAGGGAATTCTCCTCATCCACGTGGTCCCAAAGCACAGAGAAGATGGGCAAGTTCAGGAGACAAGATGAGAGCAGATTTTTCCGTGATTCCCATGGAGGTGTCTTTTTAAGTGATGTGTCCAAACTCAAGATTTTCTTTCTTTTTAGTTTCAGTGTGCATTACTTTATTTCTTTAAAGAGTTCAAACTACTGAGCTACGCTCTAAAGAACATTAATAATATTTCTTCTTCAGCACCCATCAGTAAGATCCCTACATGCTCCTAATGATCATGACACTAAAAAATGGTTACAATGGTTTAAAACAAGATTAGAGAAACAACTTTTGGATCTGGGTTGCTTTGGAGCTTTTATTTAATGGCTAGTCCAATTAATAGACCATTTTTTCCAGTCCAATCTGTTGTCTCCCAACAGTTTTATTGGCAGATAATTCATATATCATACAATTGAACAGTTCACCACAATCAATTCTAGTGCATCCTCCCACTGTCTTATTCATCATTTGCTCCCCATTTCCCCTCCACCTCCCCACCTTGTATTCTCCAAAAGCTATTACATAAATTATTGTCTGTATACATACATCTTTCTGTGATTCATAAACTGGAAAAGATACTAAAAACAAGAAAAGCAAAAAAACCAACGATAGTATATACAAAAGAAAAGACCATCATCAATTTAAAAATAAGCCAGGAGAAAAACCGTATGTCCAGAAATAAACCAAAAATATTTAAATCTAGAATAAATCCAGAATGGCTCAAGAGGGTCATCACATGACCAGGTACATTATACTGTAGTCCATAATCAAATTTACAATAACCTCTGTCTGATAGCAAGGCCATTTGTGTCCCTTGTCTGTGGTCAGAGATCATCTGCCAAAGACTTAATTTGATAGGTAATCTGTAGATGGATTTTGGGTTTCCACTGTCCTCCATACCCTTCTGCAAATTGGGTTTTTGCAATTTAAGCTGTAATAACTTTCCTGCCATAGTATTTGAATTTCATTATTTGTCATCTTTGGATCACACAGGTTGATATGCTTCTTTCATGTGGACTTAGTTGGCTACTTGTTTAAATACAAACCTTTAAGACCCCATGCACTCTTCTTTTTGATATCCAGACATGGGCTACTTTCTGCACAATACGCTGAATCACCCTTATCTTCAGTGATCTCTTCATGATGGACAATATCAAGCAGGACCATGTCATAAGAACTAAGTGATCTTGACTCAGGGTTGGAATTAAGTGGGAACCCAGAATTCATTCACTTGTCTGTGGATAATGTACGACTCTGGTTCACTTTAGAGGTCTCATTATCGTTTTATGACAAAGAACATTATTAATCATCCCCCTGGGGGGGATGATTAAAGCACGTCTATGGATACCATCATTAATTTATCCAATGGTGTAGACTAACCTATTGCTGAGAAAAGGAGGTTATGCAAGCACAGCCCAGATGCGAACCACAATCCATGAGTTGTTGATTTGTGCGGATTGAATTCTTTTTTTTTTCTAATTATTTTATTGGGGGCTCGTACAATTCTTATCACATACAAACTCATTATTTTCAAGACAATAGCAGGGAGGAAAGTGAGCTTGGACTCAATTTCAAAATAACTCACACAATTTTAAAACTGTATTATGTTTATAACAAGCCTGGTGGTAGAGTGAATTACACCTTGAATTGCTAACAGCAACATCAGTAGTTCACAATCAGCAGGTGCTCCGGGGAAGAAGAGGATTTCTACTCCTACAAAGAGTTTCAGTCTCAGGAGCCCACCAGGGCAGTTCTATTCTGTCCTGTAGGGTCATGACAAATTGGCATTAACACAGTGGCAGTGAGTTTGGGTTTGGGTTGGAAGAGGTGAAATGAAGAGGGGAAGGGAAAACCAATATTAAAATTTTCAAAAATTAAAGTATTAGCAAGATCCGGTATACAGAACATTTTATTACTCTAAAGCATCACTTTTAAAATCTAAACATTCTTTCCAGCCATCAATCGAATAGATTACTTCAATAAATATATTTTAATAACTTATACCTCAAGCAAACTCTTAACTAAAGAGAAAAAAATTTTAATGACTGTACCCTTTCAGTTTACATGAGCTCTAGCGATATTTTATCTCACATATAAAAGGAAGAAAAAACTCTTACTGGTGTTTTTTGGTTTCTGCTCAGCTAAAAATGTAGGGATAATTCTTCCTTAAAATCCTTAAAATTATTACTTTAAGTCACCTGAGAGAACTATGTAAAACAATAATAAATATTATTTTTACATCAATAAAGTAAAAAGAACAATGTGTCATCAGTAATGATAAATCAGCTCCAGGTAGGCCTAAGATAGAAATGTATACATGACCCATGTAACCATTTGGAGACTGACAGTACAGAGTTTATAGTACATAGCGTTGCAGTATTCTGTATCCTGTTGATAAACCAGGTGTGGCTTTCAAGCTGTGGAAAGTGTGGCCCAGAGCGACTGCTGAAGCCTCAGCAGCAGGTACTAAGATAAGAAGAAAAGAGGATGTCTTTCATTTAGATAAAATATTTAAAATATCATCTCTACCTCCTCTTAAATGCTGTTGTTAGAACTTAATTACATCATCAATGTAGCTGCAAGAGATGCGGGAAGAAGGAAGCTGTGCACTAGGGAAGTCATGTAGACATCAAAGAAAAAGGAAGATGGGGGAAATGGGTATTGGTATTCTATCAGGAGTGAGAAAATACGCAATCCTACCATAGGTGTGAAGACAGACTTGTTTTCTTTTCTATTATTAGCAGTGTTGGTGGGACTATAAATTGGTGTGATATTTCTAGGGGCAACTTGACAATGGTCATCAAATACATTGAAATGTTATCCCAAGATAAACTCCTCAGGACCAATAGTGAGAGGAGAGATACCAGGAGAGGAAGGGGAAGGTAGGGTGGAAAGGGGAAACCGATCACAATCATCTACATATCACCCCCACCCCCGGGGGAGAGCAACAGAAAAGTGGGTGAAGGGAGACGTCGGACAGTGTAAGACATGAAATAATAATAATTTATAAATTATCAAGGGTTTGTGAGGGAGGGAGGGTGGGAGAGGGAGGGGGAAAAATGAGGAGCTAATACCAAGGGCTCACTCAAATAGAAAGAAAATGTTTTGAGAATGATGATGGCAATAAATATACAAAAGTGCTTGACACAATGGATCAATGTATAGATTGTAATAATAGTTGTACAAGCCCCCAGTAAAACTATTTAAAAAAATAATGTCATGCTAATAAAAAAATTTTAATATAACATCTATGAAGATGCTCCAGAAAGTTTGTGAAAAAATTCCATGGTCTCATCATTCCACTTTTCCCAAATGTTTGAAGCTCCCTTGTATTGCTATAAAATGCATGGGACTTTCTTTGCTACTTGCTATTGAGTCTATTCCAATTTCTAGTGACCCCATGGGTGCAAAGTGGAACTACTGCACAGATTTTTCAGGGTGTGATTTTTCAGAAGTTCGACGAGGTCAATCTTTTGAAGAGCATGTGAATGGGTTTAAACCACCAACCTTTTGGTTAGTAGAGAAATGATTAACTACATGTGTCACCCAAGATTCTAAAAGATATACCATGCGATTATATGATCAGAGTGCTTACTCTTAATAATTCTGGTTAGAGTACACATTGCTATAGCAATGCTCCATAGGGTTCCAAGGTTATAATCTTTATAGACACTATCACATCTTTCTCCCTTGCAGCCATTGGGTGGATTCAAACCGTTGACATTGTGATTAGCAGCCCAATGCCTTACTCACAGCATCACCAGAGCTCCTTTCCATGAGCTCTCAAGCCCAAAACCAAATTCACTGCAATCAAACCGATTCCTTTCTATTATATTTGAATAATTTATGGACATGCGAAGAGGTTATGATAGCGATCTCTAAACTATAGGAATAAACATGAAGTACACTTATATTTCTACAGAAAGTGTGGACTTAGTTAAGACCTCACTTAGATGGCTGCTTGTTGGAAGACAATCCTTTAAGACCCCAGACACTATTCTTTCTGATTCTACCCTGCTGTTTCTTGATGGCAGGGAGGTCCCATCTTCCCACCCTGAGACATCTCATATTAAGCATAGCAAGTTGGCAAAACTGACCCAACCATTTGTTATGATTTCTTCTAGTTGTTTATGTCAACAATTTTGAAGTCATCCTTGACTTTTCTCTCATATCCTTCATTCATTTTGCTATGGATTTAATTGTGTGCCCCCCCCCCCCCAAGGAGTCCTGATAGTGCAGTGATTACACACTTAGCTGTTAAGTGAGAAATGGACACTTCCACTCAACGAACCACTCTTTTGGAAGAAGGATAAAGCAGCCTACTTTAGTAAGGATGACAGTCCTGGAAATCCTATGGGGCAGTTCTACTCTGTCCTATAGAGTCAATATGAGTGAGAGTCAACTGGCAACAAGAACGCAAATATACCAAAAACCCTTGGTTTATGCTTTCATCTAGTAGTTTCCATAATGTATCATCATTTAGTTCTTTATTCACTGCTTCTCATAATCCAGTGTCAAACTTTGGGGTAGCAAATAAAAATAAAACAGAATGTGAAGCCTATCAGAGGAATAATATGAATCCAGGTCAGAGGAAGTCTCTTAGGACCCTGAATCTCCCATCCAAATAAAAGAAGCTGTTTTTGAGAGCCCATTAAAGAAGAGCCTGACTAGATCATGTTTTTTAGCGTGTGCATGAAGTCAAAATCTCACACTGAGCAAGAAGACAAGCCAAAGTGTAGGTCTCACATGTAAGCTACTTGCTCCATTTCCCGTTGCATCAAGGGACAATCTTAATTTATGGAGTAGGACAGATAGAAATCTATTTCTGTGGCTTACAGTGTGATATTGGGCAAATGTGGGTTTGTGTTTTTTTTAACTCTCTGGGGTCTTGATTACCTCTACTATAGAATGGGGGGTGGGAGGGTGGGGGGCATTTACCTTGTAGTGTTATTGCTATTAAAATAAAAATCATATTAAGCCATTAGTAGAAATTGGTTGGCGTTTATTTAATATGTGATTTTCAAATGTGGGGTAATATTCTGACTAAACCAAATTCATGGCTGTTGAGTCTCCACTGCGTGGCAACCCCAGACTGTAATCTTTCTGGAATAATGTCAGAACAGGATGTCACCAGCTTCTCATATAATTTGGAGTTTCTATTTATTGAAAAATACTGCACCTAGATAATTCCTCAAGAGAGCACAAAGCCTAAGGCAAATGGTCTTTATTGATCCAGACCATTGTTTGAGTGGAGGGTGACTTCTAGAAACCAGTTGTCTCAGGGCTGAATGCTCAAAAGAGAAAGTAGTTGAGGAAGTGAAGTGGGTCTATAATGTGCATAGCCTACTACGAGGCACATACTCACTCACTGCCACCCAGTCACTGCTGATTCAGAGAGACCCCCTGTGGGTCTCTGAGACTGTCACTCTTTAAGGTAGTGCAAAGCTCAGTCTTTCCCTGAGGGAAGACTGGTGGTTTTGAACTGCCGACCATCCAGTCACAGCCCAACACGTAGCCACTACACCACTTGGCACATTATAAACAATAAATGAGTGTTATTTTATTAGTAACACCAGAAAATGCAAGAGAAATGGAGACCTTTACCTTTTGAAGAAAAGTGTACATTTCAAAGAGATGGAGAAATTGAGGAAGAAGAGAGGGAAGCAATTAGGAGGGGGAGAGAAGGAAGAAGAGACGGAGAAAGGAGGGACATCTTCCAAACATTCCCTGTCTTTTTAGAAGCAGCTTGGGAGGACAGTCCTAAAACATGTGCCAGGCAGTCGGCTTGCAACATGCAATGTCTCTGGTAATGAGATCTCAGGGCATTTTTGTTTGTGAAGAAAGTCAAAGTCAAAGCCCTTCACAGCCAACAAGTGAGGACACAGGAAACACGGAAAACAAGATGGGGGTGGAATCTGCTGTGGAGCAACGTCACAGTCATGGTGGATTCTGTTCCAGGAGGAGGAATCTGAGCAACAGATAATCACTTCATTGGCTTGTGGAGTCTCTGGAGATAATGCTTGACGCCAAAGCATCTTTAGGGAATCCCTTAGTGAATTTCCCCCTAATTGGATTGACATCTTCATAGCACATGTCGTGAAAATTGGTTTTGCTTTGTCTCCTAAGTGCGTAACCTTTTGCTTTTCTTTTTAATAACTGCTGGCAACCAGCCTTACATGACAGTATTGTTGAACACCAATACCACTGATGATGATGAATGGATGGAGGCGTGTGGGATGCATTGTACTGGAAGGGTAAGGCGTTGGGTCTAAGTAATTGCTTCATCTCCCTTAAGACAGACAAAGTTCAGAGAAATGTGAGCATGGGTCACTCATGAGACATGTTCATTGGGGTTACACAGGATTCCCTTCTCTAATTGCAGTAACCTTTTTTCCCTTCCTCACCCATCATGCATGCATTCACTACATACGGCATCTTGTCGCATGTTCAGCCACTTAACTTTTATACCACCATTCATTGCAGCATTCTCGAAGATAGAGCATTTAAAAACATGAAAGTGGCAGGAATTCATTCATTTAAATTGAGCCTTTAAACTTTTTTTTTTTTTTGCGAAACCCATGATAAGCACTTTTAGAAGTTTCATATTCCATATTATGCTTTCATATCCCATCAGTATGTGTTAATAGGAAATAAGAATATCTATTCTCTAATTTGGTGTTTTCTTGCTAACAACTGTGTGGTCAATTGATTTGTTGGCTCAAAAATAGCTTTGAAGACCAGATTCCTAAAAGTTTTCTTGGAAGGGCATTCTAGTTGATTTTATTCTCCAACCATTGTGATGTTCAACAAATGCTCATCCAGACACCTCAAACTAATATGGTCTGTGAGCTCCCTGATTGATGAGGTGGCCCTAATGAGTATGGCGGACCTTGAATGTTTGCATGAGTCTCCCTGGCCCTGAGACATACATCTTGCTCATGACAATTCTTAGAATACATGAAATTCCAATTCTTGGAATACTATTAGTTTCTCTCACCCATGCTTCTGTCCCACCTCATATGACTTGATTGCCAGATTATCATTTTGGCTAGTATCTCAGATAGCTTTGGTTTGACAGTACTGCTCATGACTTAGCTATAATATTCTAGCACAATCATGTGGGTAGGAGTAGTGCACTTTCAAGCTTCTATCTTTTCTCTGCTGAACCTAATCTTTCTTTGCCGTAAGTCTGATGTCATGTCAACCTTTCAGGAAACAGCTTACTATTATTCAAATCCAGATATTTGCCATCAAAAGGCCACTGAGCTTTTTCACATAAACTCTTAAAATGTCAGTTCTTTCCCTAACTGTTGTTTTAGCAGCGGTAGAGCATCCATTTTGTAACTGAACTATTACACGAAGCTGAAGGCATCTAAACAAAATGTTCTCACCAGCAATCACTACTCACATCGGACGGAGGTTCAGTAGAAGGCTCCCACTCTTTCTGAGGGGAAGGTGTCAAGAGTAACTAACTAGACCATTTCCCCATGGTAACCAAATGGGGTAGAAAATTAGAAGCTTTATTTAAATCTTGTAAGCATAGTTGACTTGTTCTATGTTCATACACCAGTTCTTTCAAATGGCTGTCTTTTTATTGTATTAAAAAATACATCACCTGCTCAACCCCCACCCCCCACCCCTACACGATCATTAAAGACAAATGGGTGCAGATGTGGTGAAGACAGAGGATGGTGCCCGGCTATTAAAAGGCATAGTGTCTGGGTCTTAAAGGCTTGAAGTTAAACAAATGGTCATCTAACAGTGAAGCAACAAGCCCACATGCAAGAAGCACTCCAGCCGGTGCGATTGTGAGGTGTGGAGACTGGGCAATGGGCATCAGAAGATTCACAACAAACAGTAAACAAACAAACAGAAATGCATCGGTGAGAATGGAGGGGGGTTGGAGCAGAGATTCAAAGCCCATCTATGGACAATGGAGAAACCCCCCACAGAGGGGTCACAGGGAGGGGATGAGTGAATCAGGGTGCCATAGAGCACTAATGGGTCACACAACATACCTCTGTTTCCTGGAGGCCTCCTCACCCCCTGCTATTAGATTGGGAAGTGTCGCTTCCCAATCTAAACCAGAAGGGAGCATGTACATAGGTATCGGCAAGAGATAAAACTCACAACACATGGAACCCAGGAACAGGAATGGGAATAGAGA
>NW_022103903.1:20381726-20399231 GCF_000313985.2 Echinops telfairi | reverse complement strand
CCCCCCCCCCCCCCTTTTTTTTTTAAGGCTAACAGCATATCCTCCAGAACCAGTCAACTTGGGTTCAGACTTTAATCTATCATTGCCTTGCTGTGTGGTTTTGGGCAAATGACTCGATGTCCCTATGCCCCAAATTCCTCTCCTATGAAGTAAGAGCTAGAGTGAATATGCATGGAACACATCGAAGAGAGCCTGGATATATTAAACATTATGACCTGTTTGCTGCTGCTCTTTTATCCTTCTCTGCTTCACCCATTATTTGTGGCCTCTGCAAACTAGCTGACCATGTTATTTATGCATTAACCATGTCATTGATAAAAATGTAACTAGGACAGCAGCAAGAAGAGACCCAGAGAATTCCCCTCACATTTCCTTTTAAGTTTCATTGCCAAGAATAGACTGGATGCTTGCCTAGGTTTCTGTCTGGAATGCTGCAGGAAGCAGCTTCACCAAGGCATGAGCGGGGCTCATAGAGATAGCAGTAGATGTTCCCTTCAGAGGACCATAGTTTACCTTCCCTCTCTTGCCAACTCGTGCATGACCCAAAGTGCTAAGAGGACATTTGAAAGATCTCACAGGCTCCGAGCGGAATATGAGGATTAAGTAGGAATGTTCTAGTGGGAAAAGCAGACGAGCCTGCAGAGGCGTATCTAAGGTATGGCAGGTATGGCACAGCCCTGGGCGCACTGGAAGGGCATACCACTGCACAGTTTCTATTAACCCTGTAGGGCCCGAAGTCCTTTCTCAAGCACAGTAGACATCCAGATACCTGGGGGTAGGGTGGGATGAGGGACAAGAATGAGTGCTCACGTGCCACACACCAAAAAAGGCACCTAACTGGAACTGTCAGAAAAGGGGACGGGGTGGGACTTCTGTTGGCACCTCTCAGCTCCCTTGGGGGAAGGGCTATAAACTCACAGATTGCCCAGGGCATTCATCACCCTCGCAGTGCCCTCATGTGCCTCTCCAGGTTCTTCAGCTCTGCAGAAAGATCCACGGTGGACATTCTCCTTCCAAAATTTAGATTATAGAGGCAGGGGCTGAGCTGATGTTCACAGACCACCCAAATGCTGGTGTGATAAAAGTACATAATCACCGAGGCCAAAATGCAAACCTGAACGTTTACCTCCAGAACAAAAAGGCTGACAAGCACTGCAAGTGGATCTTGACTTCACGCCCATAGCCCTAAGGATGCTCTGTGGCGCTTATGTTAGAGATCTTCCCAATTACCTTTCTTTGACATCTGAGTTTTTCTGAACTGTTATGATTCTATTAAAAATAGAACCCACATAAAGTCCTCCCAATACCCAGACTTCTCCCACCACTGCCTCTTTTTCTGTCCGGGTTCAGAAGGGGGTGCAGATGTACTCCTATGATTGCATTAGAGTGAAAAGGGCAAATTAAACAATCATCCTAAAGTACTTAAATGCAGCCTATCAGTCAGTTATACTAAAATGGCTTGAAAGCATTAAACAGGTCATTTAAACCTTCCCCATGATCCTTCTCCTTTCAAAGAGTATGAACCACTGGCTTTGAAACTTCGGCAGTGGCTTTGTGTATCCTTTATACGCCCACTGCAACAACAGGCTCGAACACAGGAATTCTACTGAGCGTGGTGCAGGACCAGGCGGGATTTCATTTTGATGTCAGGACCTGTTTGACGGCACCCAACTACAACAGCAAATCTTTCCAAAGAGCCTGGTGGGGAAGTGGTGAAAGCCCTCAGCTGCTAACTGGAAGGTCAGAGGTTCAAATTTACCAGCTGCTCTTTGGGGAAAAGACGCAGCAGCCTGCTTCTAGAAATATGAAAACAACAGCACAGATGTGTTGTCATGAAGTCAATTCTGACGCATAGTGACCCTATAAGATATAGGAGAACTCTCGGGGGGGTTTCCACGGCTGTAATCCTTACAGAATAAACGCAGTCTCCTGCCCACTGGCACCTCCTCTTCATTCTTTCTCCATTATGGGATCCCGCTGCCCCATTCACCAGGCCTCATGATGGAGGCACACCCAGGGCTCAGGTCCCATTGAGCCTTCCTTTCTCTTTGCCTTGTTGGACGATCACACGGGACTCCCTGTCTTCTGTAGTTTCCGCATGCCGCAGTGAAATGTCCCAGATCCCACGAGAAGAACGCGTGGAGCACGTACTCGGCAGGAGGCACGCTAGCAGGAATCTTGTCTGTGTTAACATGTTAGATCTTGACAACAACTTCAAGAAGAAAGCACTATGAGCCTCCTCTAAGACGGGGGAGCCAATGCAGAGAGGCCGGTGAACAAGGGGATGAACAAGTTGGGATTCGAACTCAGGGCTGTCAGACTCCAGACCATACGTGCTTTCTCCAATTCCACCACGTCTTGGACTCAGTGTGTTCCCCGTTAGACCTCTCTTAATCCCTCTCAATCTCATTTCTGTGCAGGACAAAAAGGGTACTAACTTCTGAAAGAACAAACCCAAACCAAACCCATTGCCATGTGATCAGTTTTAGCTCGTAGCAACCCCCTAGGACAGGACAGAAAGAAGTCCATGAGGGTTTCCTAGGCTGTCAGCATTATGGAGGCAAATGCCACCACCATATCTTTCCACTGCAGCACTGCTGGGGGCTGTGAACAGCCTTCCTTTTGTGGTTAACAGCGAAGCACTTAACTGCTCCACCACCAAGGAGCCTCATAGCATATTAAATATTTCAGATATTACCCTTATGTAAAGGCATAAACATATTAGCTCCTGAACTAGAATCCACTCTTTAATGGGAAGGTAGGATGTCAGCCCATCAAAGGGGGTAGCTTCTATTTCATCAATCACAAACTCTCACTATTAAAAAACAACAACAACTGGTCTCTACTACTTCTGGAAGGCTCTCTCTTTAGACCTAGTAAGCTGATGTATTTGGTAGGTAATCTTTAAGTGATAGACACAGTTTCCTTCCTTTTCTTTAGTCCCAGAGGATCTCTGGGACGATCCTCTCGTTTTTTCTAATCTTATTTACAGGACTACCCTGTTTCCCCGAAAATAAGACAGTGTCTTATATTAATTTTTGCTCCCAAAGATTTGCTAGGTCTTATTTTCAGGGGATGTCGTATTTTTCCATGAAGAAGGATACGGTACACATTTATTGTTTATTGTTTTGTTAAAAGAGACCTCGCACTTCCTGTCTGCTCCGGCTGCACTGAGGCCAACAGTGAGCTGTGCAGCAGCGCCTGCCACTACCGTTCAGAGTTATGGTAGCTTCGGGGGGCCTTATTTTTGGGAGGTCTTATTTTTGGGCGGGGGATGCCTTATATTTCAGCGAGAGGCAAAACTGTAAGTATATCTTATTTTGGGGGGATGTCTTACTTTCGGGGAAACAGGGTAGTGCTTTTCTTCGCATTCCAGTTAGGGGGTTGGAGCCACAGAGCAACAAGCTCGCCACAATGCTGTTCTTACAAGGATAAACAGTGCGCTCCTTTCAAAGCCACTGCTTCGAGTTACCACAATCCCCTGGCAGTTCAACGATGCTGACAGCAAAACCACAGAACGTCCTCTCCGGAGTCAGAAAATGCATGGCTGTTGATGCCTTTGCATATATTACGCAACTAACTAAGCTACAAAACTGGAAGTAACACATTTGTAAGCATGGATGACGACCAAATTATAACTTGGATGTCTTCACCGTCTGGACTATGATAAGATGACCAAGAAAAAAAATAGAGGAAAGATGTTTTGAAGAGAGATAGGCAATGTTTAACTGCAATCCCATAGGCCCCTATCAGAGAAGACATCAACTTTAGCCCCACAGACCTTCAGCACACCAATTAAGATGCTGAGGAGTAGGGAAGTCTAGAAGACCGAAGACAATGGATATATACTGACAGGTGTGAATCTGCTGTATGTCAACCAGAAAAAGAAAAGAGCAGGTGACTAGACACCCAGGACCCTTGTGACAGCCAGCGTGTACATCTGTTTGTTATTCCAATGCTATATTTATTAGTTCCCTTGAAGATAATCATGTTTGGTCGTTGTGCCCTTACATGTACAGAGGTAGCCATATAAAATGTCTTAAAGTGGCCCTGATTGGACCACACATTATATGAGGATGTGTCAAGAAATATTTCTACTAGAATTGGTTTCTTCCCAACACAACGTGGATGCTACAGAGAAGTTCTCTTGGTCACACAATTGCCTTTGTGTCCGTAGAGTGTGTTCAAAAAGGGATGCGTTTGGGTGGGAACAATGACACACATTTGAGGTCAAGGCTAATATCAAATTTTAACAAAATTGAAATGGACAGCTTCTCAGATCATTGAAGCCTTTTAACAAGTATATGGGCCTGCTGCCTCCCACGAAGTAAATATTTTTAGATGGATCAAGCACTTAAGAAAGGCTGGGGAAACCTCAAAGATAAGCCAAAAAGTGGGGAGATCTTCAACCTTAACACATGAAGAATCTGTGACTGAAGTCCAGAAATTGGTGGGGAAAGATGTGCAGAACTGCCACTGGTGTAATAGCTCCTGGATTTGAACACTGGTGGATTAAGCATTTCCATATATATATTTGTTTCTAGTTCCTAAATAAATATATATATATACGTTTCTTTAATTTATAGTACAGATTTCTCTCTTTTTAACCATCATTCTTTTTCTTTTCTTTTTTTAGTTTCCTGAGGCCTTCTGTAGGGGAAGTTGGGTTTTTTCCCTTAAATCATTTTAATGGGGGCTCGTACAACTCTTATCACAATCCATCCATCCATCCATTGTGTCAAGCGCATTTGTACATTTGTTGCCGTCATCCTTCTCAAAATATTTTCTTTCTACTTGAGCCCTTGGTATCAGCTCCTCATTTCCTCCTCTCTCCCCTTCCTGTCCCTCATGAACCCCCGATAATTTATAAATTATTGTTATTTTATCATGCATTACACTATCTGCCGTCTCACCCCACCCACCCTTCCATTGTATGTCCCCCAGGCAGAGGGTTATATGTAGATCATTGTAATTAGTTCCCCCTTTCTACCCCACCCTCCCTCTACCCTCCAGGTATTGCCACTCTCACCACTGGTCTTGAAGGGCTCATCTGTCCTGGATTCCCTGTGTTTCTAGTTCCTATCTGTACCAGTGTACATCCTCTGGTCTAGCCAGATTTGTAAGGTAGAATTGGAATCATGATAGTGGGCGGGGAGGGGGGGAGGCGGGGAAGCATGAAAGAACCAGATGAAAGTTGTATGTTTCATCATTGCTACCCTGCACCCTGACTGACTCATCTCCTCCCAGCGACCCTTCTGTAAAGGGATGTCCAGTTGCCTACAGATGGGCTTTGGGTCTTCACTCCATACTCCCCTTCATTCACAATGATATGATCTTTTGTTCTGATGATGCCTGATACCTGAAGGGTCGACACCTCGTGATCACACAGGCTGGTGTGCTTCTAGATGGCCACTTGTATACCTTCAAGACTTTAAGACACCAGAAGCTATATCTTTTAATAGCTGGGCACTATCAGCTTTCTTTACCACATTTGTTTATGCACCCACTTTGTCTTCAGGAATCATGTGGGGAAGGTCAGCATCATGGAATGTCAGCATTTCCATTTCAAGCAGACATTTTGGCCTCGGCAAGCTTTCAGCATGATGGGTGCCCAAAGCATTATACAAGAGTGCTAACTTTTCCATCGGTTTAAATATAAATTTTAATGGAAAGCCATAATTTTACGAAGTTTAATTTTGAATTTAATTCTCCAGCAGTCTTTTAAGCAGGATAAAATCTAATCAAGAGAATTTCATACATTGAATTGTAACCAGGGATGAGTCTTGGATTTACCAATTAGATTCAGAGATCCAGGGTCCAATCAAAACTGATTTCTGAGAGGCTCTGTCAGGCCAGTCCATGCAGAACATTATGGAAATGATTTAAGCGAAACCAAAGAAGTAATCTTGATAGCTTTTCCTCAAAGGACAAAGGACAATCATGGAGATTTTACTATTAAGAAAACTGAAAACTCTATTGATGAGAAAAGGCCAGGAAAGTTGTGCCAAGAATTTCTTCCCCCATCACAGCACTACACCCTTTCATTCTTCAAGGGCAGCAAGTTCTGACCTAGAAGAATTTGGTTGGGAAACCTTATCCCTTCCACCCTACAGTCCTTTCAGTCTTCTCTTTTTTTAAAAAACTCAAATCTCAAAGAACATTGAAAAGGAACATGCCTTGAGTCTGTTGAGGAGGCCCTCACTGTCATTTTGACAGGGTGTAACAAGAAGCCTGCAGGATTCTTCTGACAGGATTAGAGATGGAAGCACAGTCTTTAGTTATGTGTAGACCTGTGTAGAAGTTATGATGAGAAACAATGACTTTACACTTTGACATATTTGTTTAATATAGGTTTCTATGGTTTTGTAAAATAACTTTTGTCCTTACCCTCATATATTCCACCCTTTCTATTCCCATAAAGAGTTACAGTCTGGGAAACCCACAGAGGCAGTTGAATAGGGTCACTATGAGTCAGAATCAAGTTGTTGTTGGTGAGTTTGGTTTTAATTGGAATGTAAGGGCACAAGCAGAACATATTAATCTCTTTAAGGCAAAATAAAGAGGCCTGATGGTGGAAGAGGGTGGGCAAGAGAAATCATTGGCATCTGGAAGGAGGGAAATGGAAGCAGAAAAACTTCCCTATAAATCCCCCAACAAAGACAATGAAAATGTGAATGCCAGTTCTCAGGGTAAGCTAGAAAGTCAAGACCACAGTCAAAGATAACTCCACACAACAGAACTCCCAGCTGATCCCCTTGCCAAGGCAAGGTAAAAGGGTGGGAGGGAGGGGTGTAGGACTCTGTCAAAGTCCCTCTTCAGCTACAATGGGCACTAGAAAAGACAACCAAGAATGGTCCAGGCTACCTCGTGTGACATTGGAGATTGTGTACCACCCACAACCAGGGGTCCTGTCCATGGACTCTGATGTGAATGGCATGCTCCTGAGTTGGACAGTGTGCACCATCTACAGAGTACATGTGATCATCGCACGGGCAGCATTGTACCAGCTTCTGTGCATCCAAACTTTAACCTAATGTTTGGTGTAGATACTTTTCATTCGTTAAATTGCTTTTCTGAAACCCTTCCAGCCTTTTCAATGTTCAGATGTGTATAAACAACTCCATTGGGCTATGACTGGGCAACCTTGGAGAATGGTAATCTCCCTACTCCCACTCTCAAGAAAGATTCGTCAGGGAGTTTACCACACTGTAGCAATTCATAAAGTACACATTCATAACTGCTCACAGGCTTATCATTTCTATTATAAAATGTTCTTTTGCTTGACAATGAGTGCAAAGACTATTACACATTATACTGCCATATTGTCAAAGAGATTACATTCATGATCATCCTTACGTCACTAAAATAGGCATCATTCAAGTATTTTAATCCCTTGGGTTTATTGTTCTTGTGCTTGTTGCCAGGTGCCATTGAGTGTGTTCTGATCCATAGCTACTGCGATAGATCAGGTTGACTAGAGACACAAATCCAATGACACTCACCGGTGTATAAGACATTTATATCAGAAAGTAATTATGTGTCAAGAAAGCATCACAGAGCAGTCCAACGGAAATCCATAAATCCAATACTAGTCCATAAGTACCTCTTCAGAATCATGCATCCACATGCAATGACACAGACTGCAGGATGACTACAGGCCCGTGGGTGCAGAGTCCAGCGAATCCAAGGCCCGTGGGTCAGTGGCCGAGAGAGTAACGAAGGAGAGAGAGGAAGAGGGTCCTTCCCGCTCCCTGGGTCCTCCTTCTGAAAAGGCCACACTCCAAAAGTACAGCATCAGCTGTGACCTGATTGACAGATTTATTTCCACCCCTAGCTAGGGGTGTCTAGTTGACATAAAGTAATCAAACTACGATAGCTACCTTATGCACAACAGAATGAAACACTGCTCGTTCCTGTGCCTCTATTCCCATGCTTGAGCCCATTGTAACAGCCACTATGTCAATCCATCTCATTGAGGGCCTTCTTTTATTTTCACTGCTCCTCCTCCACTTACCAAGTACGATGTCCCTCTTCAGGGACTGGTCTCTCCTGAAAACGTGCAAAGTATGCTGGTGGTTTCAAACTGCTGATCTTGTACTTAGCAGCCTAACTTGTAATGGCTAGGCCACCAGCACTCCTCTTAGATGTATTAGTATATTCTAAACAGTCTTGCAGATAGTTACACTAATATCCCCAAATTGCAATGTCTAAGTCCCCACTTTCTTTGCTAAAACTAAATGTAGATCCCCACCCCCGCCTAACAATTACATGTAAATGAGGAGTCTTATTGATCTCAAATGGTGTTTTGACAGTTGTCAGGAGCTAAAAAAATGATTATATGGTTGCTGGTAACACTGAAGATCATGCCTTGCAAGTTCCTACATCCATGCCTTTGTCCATGCCACTTTCTTTCTGGGTAGTATGCTAACCCATCAACCCAGTGAAACTCCACCCATTCTCAAGGTGACTGACTCTCCATCAAAATGCAAGGTCTCCGTCCATTACATTCATATCTATTTCAAGGTATGCCCTAGGGATCTCCTTCATATTATGTATGTTGATTTATCTAATCATCTCTAACAAACTTCTTGAGCACAAAGTCATTCCTTATTTATCTTTAGCTCTTATTATGATCTAAATAATCATATATTAGACATGGTAGACATAATTTAATATGTGTTAAATTAGATTAGGGACTATAGTTCTGTATTCAACCTGCATGAAAGAGACTCTTGTGCTAACATAGAGCAATCTTTTCAGTGTAAGTCTTCCAATAATGTGCTCAATATGGACTTCAATATTTTTTGTTACACTGGGATTGTCATACCTCCCCTAAGTCTCACAGCCTCCAAACACACACAGTTAGGATTGCATTTGCTGGCAAATAATAGAGACCCGAATATTGTAGATTTAACCAAATAGAGACTTTATTTTATTTTCCCCTGAACATGACTTTTTGAGCTGGTATGATAAGTTTCGGTTGCCATTGGGTCCTCAGCTCCTTTTCCCTCTCCACCATCCTCAGCAGATGGCTTCTGTCTGTGTGTTCAAAGCAGGCCTCCTGCCCCCTCCAGAAACACAGTACATGTTACAGGCAGGACGACGATGGGCTGATGCCAGGCAAGTCTATTCCATTTTTTAGAAAGCCTTCCTGGAATCTTACTATTATGAATTGAATTATGCCCCCACCCCCAAAAATAGGCATTAAAAATCCCAACTCTTATACCTGTGGTTATAATTCAATTTGGGAATTGGTTTTATTTAGTATGTCAAGGAGAGGGTATTCATTTGAGTGTGTCTAAAAGCAATCTTTTTTGAGGAGGGAAAAAAAAGCATATTAAGCAAGCAAGCACAAAGGAGGGGAAGGCACACTTCACACGATAATCAAGAAACCTAGAAAGAGAAGCAGAAAAGAACCAAGCATCCTTCCCCTTGACAGAGGGCTGCCCTGAGAACTGGCACCCTCAATTTGGGCTTCCAGACTCCTAAACTGTGAGAAAATAACTTTATGTTCATCCAAGTTATTTAGTACTGCTATGAATGGAGACACCTACCTAATGGGGTTTTTTTTTTTACGTTGTATCTATCAGAATTGGGTCAGATGACTACACCCAGCTATAAATGACCTTGGATACATGCATATATTTAATTTGATACATTGACATCCCAAACAAAATCAGAATTCTGTTAGAACAGAAGTAGGAGAAAAGAAATACTCGATGAGCAGCTGGGTGATAGCCACACCTCTTCAAAACAAGTAGCAAAAAGCAGGGGACATTCTTCACACGGATGGGCTTACAGGAAATGTCAGTGTGTGACATTCACCACTCATGTGTGACCTTGACCACTGTTAAGCTGAGACTGAAAATAGTGATGACTCCTTCAGGACTAAGTGAAGACATGACTAAGATAAGAAGTGTAGTTGAAAGGGAATTTTGATTTCTCCTGCATTGAGGTACACAGAGTTAAATCATACTTAGAATAATGATACATATAACTCACATTAATTGAGGAGTGCTTTGTGGAAGGCACCACACAAAACCCTTGATGTTTCTCAGTTAGTCTTCAACAGCTCTATTCTTTCCTACTTGGCCAGTCCTATTCTACAGATACAGAAAGGAAGGGTGAGCAGAAACCAATGTCACACAGTTAGTAAATGGCATGTGAACCCAGAATGCTTCAAAGTTCAGCACTTAACCAGAGAAATGGCAGGATGTTTAAAAATCAGAAAAACCGAGGAGTCAAACAATCTTATTAAAAATGCTTCAACTTTGTCTGACAAAAAGCTTCCTCCTAGAAATAAGTCCGTGGTCAAGGGCAAGGACGAGGAAGGGAATGAAAGAGAAGTTTTAGAATAGAAGATAGTGACAAAACATATATACACCTAGAATCTAAAACAAGAAAGAATTTTTTTTAATCCAAAGGCCCATGATTCTTTTTCTCATACAATATTCATTCATTAAATCTTTACTGAAAACCCACTGTTTCATCTATTGGCAAGTGTGTTAGACAGGGTTCTCTAGAGAAACAAAACCACAATGCTAATAATTATATATGTATTTATACAGATAGATAGATATATAACATTAGAAATAAACAATTAAATTATTAGGCAGTACAAATGCCTCAGGGCAACTCACCCCCTTGAGACAGCTGTGAGACACTGGCATTCCTTCAGGTCTTGCGGGCCACTGGGTAGTCCTCTCTAGAGCAATTCAGGCTATCCGGGCACAGGCAGCAAACAGCAAGGCAGGTCACCAACAGTCAGCCTGATAACAGGGTCCGACAGTCCCCAGCTCAAGAGATGTAAATTCCAATGGTGTGGAGAAGCAGGTCTTGAAGGAACCTCAAATTACAGCAACACAGTCCATGGGCTAGGTGTCCCACAGGTAGTGTAGCTTGCAAATGGAGGCACAGACCAATCAAGGCAGCCACACACTGGTCCGATGATCAAAGAGCAAGAGACAAGAAAGGTGAGGCTCACCCAGCCATTTATCTCTCTGCCCTTCAATTAATCCCACATGTGTTTATCGGCCAGGTTGGCACAATAAACTAACTACCTCAGCAAGAGACACAAAAGTTAATGTAGTTCATTCTCTCTGTTGTATGCCTTGGTATTCATTAGCCACTTTAGCAACTCCATAGCAGAGTAGTGGAGCCCTGGTAGCATAGTGGTTATGTGCTGGGCTGCTATTCAAAGGTCAGCCATTCAAAACTACCAGGAGTTCTGTTGGAGAAAGACAAGGCTTTTTCCTTTCCTGAAGAGTTGCTGTCACAGAAACTCACAGGGGCAGTTGTATTCTGTCCTATAGGGTTGCTATGAGTTGGCATCAACTCGATGGCAAGGTTTGTTTTTGTTGCCTTTGATTGTGGCAGAGTAACTGTGCCAAAGGGTTTTCTAGAGTGAAATCTTGATGGGAGCATGTGGTAGTTACATTAGCTGTTGTCAATTTGAGACTTCCGACTAAAGGGGTGGAAGTTAGCCTGTCAATCAGGTCACAGCTTGATGACCTCATTTGGAGGTGCTCAGGAGATAAATAGCTCCTTAGAGGCAGGACATACACTCAATCCTTATGACACATTCCTGACGACAAGACACATGGATCTACCGTAGAGCCCTGGAGCTGTAGGAGCCACGTGGCAAAACCTGCCAGTGCTAAGATACTTCTATTGCTCCTGGATCCACAAGACTTTCCACCCACTGGCCTGTGATCATCCTGCATTCAGCATCATTGCATGTGTTTGGTGAGTCTGAAGAGAAATATATATATATATTGGTATTGGAAATCTGGGCTAATACCAGACTTATGGACTTGATCTGGACTGGGCTGAGATATCTTCTCAATATTCAATTGCTATAAAGCTCTTTGTTATACACATATGAGTGTCTATGAATTTTTTTCTCTAGTCCACTTGGACTAACACAGAGCAGATCACTAGCTCTGTCTCACACGGATCCCTTTTGGGTTCAAATCACTGACCTTTCAGTTCACAATTGAGCACTTAACTGTTGCAACACCAGGACTCCTCAAACAGTAAACAATTTGGTCATTTAGGACTGAATTATGCAAGTAGTAGCAAATTCAAAGTTAAAAATAGCCTTTGGTCTTTAATCTCCACGGAATGGGCTATGAATCATCACACAACAATTTTGTTTTTAATAAAGCAAAGTCCTGAAAGAACCTTAAACCTATGCTAAGAGAATCCAACAATATAAAGCTGCACTTTGATTTTCAGTAATACTTCATCATCTGTCCCAAGCATTCACTCACTCGCTCTGTGGCCAGGTGGAAGTGGAAGTGGCAAACGAGCTGAAAGCATGAGCAGGAATCAGTGGGGCAAAGGAGAGACCCACATATGACTCTGGCAGTGTAGCTCCCCTTTGGGGGATTTTGTTGTTGTTGCTAGGTGCCAACCAGTCAAGTTTGATTTACAGCAGATTGAAACACTTCCTGGTTCTAGGACATGCTTTCAATTGTTATATTTGAGCCCATTGTTGCAATCTCTCCGTCAATCCATCTCATTGAGTGTCCTCCTTTTTCCATGACTCTTTACTTTCCCAAGCAGGATCTCCCTCTCCAGGGACTCTTACTTCCTGATACACTCTTCCAAAATATATGAGATGAAGTCTCACCATCTTCCCTTCTAAGAAGCATTCTGGCTGTTTGTCTTCCAAAAGAGATTATATTGGTGAGGGGTTATTCTCAGATCTATTAGTGACTGAGAAGAAATGCCATGAGGAACCAGTTCATTTAGACACAAAATTCTTGCATTATTTTATTAGAAATTTTCCCATTTTTATGTTGCTAAACTAAACTAAACTAAAGAGCCCTGGTGGTGTAGTTGCTATGAGTTGGGAGTTTGAAACTAACAGCAGCTCCTCGGGCGAAAGACTGGGCTTTCTACTCCATTGAAGAGTTACAGTCTTGGAAACCCACAGGGGGTCGCTATGAGTCAGCATGGACTCATTGACACCATGCAGTGAGTGAGTACCTTATGTTGTTAAACTAGTTGAATAGGAATTAGTGTGCCACTTCTCAGACTAGCTTGGCACCAAGTTAATGGATGCTCTTGCCCACATTTAAGTAATTGTTAAAATTGAAGGTGGGCCTTAGGTCTCCAGGGATACTGGCTGGAGGTATCCATTGGCCAAGCATGACATTTGGAGACCCATAGCAGGCCTAACACAATTTTAAGTAGTATAGATAGTAACCAGGTTGCAGAATGTTCCAGAATCTCAGTGGAACTCTAAAACACTCCATTTATTTTTGAGATAATACATTGCAGCTTGGTCATAAGAATATGAGAACAGACTAGAAAACAGGCACTGAAGGGCCTATTCTTGTAGTTCAATGTGCAGACATTCATCTATTTGCTCAGCATTCCATAACTGCATTTTCACTCTTGATTCTTTTTTAAAAATGTTATTATTAATTGGAAGTTAATACATATGAAGGGGTATCCCCCCAAAAAACTGGACTTGCTCTGGGCAGAGCGAAGTTTTCATAGTACGCATTCCGCCCCCCCTCCACTAGACGAGCATCTAGCAACTCACTCTGAGTTAGTGCATCCAGTGGCATCTCCTGGGAAGGTTCTATGTGGCCACAGTGAATTGTTTTCATTAAAGCACTTTTGCTGGAACCTTCTTTTTTATGATGGCTGATTTAAAAGAACAGTGTGTGGCTGTGAAATTTTGTTCCTGCTCATAAAAAATACTGCCGAAATTGTGATGCTGAATATAGTTTACAAGGACAGCGATATGGGAAAAACTCAAGTATATATGAAGTTTTCTCATTTCAAGAAAGGTGAAATGTTAATTGATGACAAACTTCATTCTGGATGTTCATCAACTTCCCCAACAGATAAAAATGTCAACTCGTAGTACATTTGGAGTTCGTTCTACCAGGTCAGACTGTTACTCAAGCTTTCTATTTAGAGGTTCTGAAAAGATTGCATAACAGTATGTGACAAAAAGGCCTGATTTGTGACAGATGGGGAATGGTTTTGCCACCACGACAATGCACCTGTTCACTCAGCCACTTCGGTGTGCCAGTGTTTGACAAAATACAGTATGCCTCTATTGTTCCACACACCTAACACACCTGACTTCACTTTGAGGGACTTTTGTTTCTGTGAATGAAGACGGACATGAAAGGACAGAGATTTGATGACATAGGACAGGTGAAGAAAGAAAAAAAAACAAGGGAGGTGCTGTCAGCCATCCAAATGGATGAGTTTGAAACAATGTTTCCAAGAATTTAATCACAGATTTGACAAAGGTATTAAGTGTAATGGAGAGAACTTTGAAGGTGATAATGTTGTTTTGTAAAAAAAAAAAAATTGAAATACATAGCATAGGAAAAAAATTCCGTTTTGGGGAGATATCCCCTCATATGTCATATCATTCCATAGTTCAATCACATCAAGCAGTATCATTCAATTGGTACCACAATTCGTTTCCAAACATCCTTTCTCTTCCTGGACTCCTTAACATCGTCTCCCTTTTGCCCCCCACCCCCCACCTCTACCCCCCAAACCATTATTCTACTTACTGCCCCTACCTATAGTTCCATATACTGAAAAACAGATAAATAGATAACACAACTTCAAGAGGGTGACCCCAGTGACATAACACATCTGAGATAAACCCCAATATGAACAGACAACAAACAAAAAAATATGGTAAATGTTGAAAACCAGATCAGGCCTAATGTGCATGGGGGGTGGGGTGGAATCAACTTATAAAGTTTTAACTGTTCAAGTCAGGTTTATCCCTTTGATCTTCTATACTCATCTCTCCAATGCACTTTCATCCCATCCCTTAATTATGGACAGAGGGAGATCACCTGAGGCTTATTTTCTATGTAGTTCCCACAAATGTATTTTGGGCTCCCATTCTCATCCATAGCCTTCTGAAAAACGGATTCTCAGTTTAGGCTCTGATACTAAACCCTCCTTCGATTTCAGATTATATGATTTACCATCCTTTGGTGACTGATGATGGTGTGCTTCTTCCAAGTGAACTTAATTGACATCTCACTTAGATGGCTGCTTGTTTGGAGACAAGCCTTCAAAACCCCGATGCTATTTTATCAGATAGCCAGGCATCATCCAACTTCTTCACCACCTTTTGCTTTAGCACCCATATCTTCTGTGTTCTCTTTCTGAGGTTGAGTATTGTGCAAGGCCATGATGTAAGAATTAATTTTTCTTAAGTTGGAGCTAGAATTTAATTTCTAGCCCTTTTACCTGATCTCCCCTCAGTTCATGGATTTCTAGCCCTTGTCCTTATTGTTACATACATTTTAATTCTTCTAATGTCATTTTAAGGAGCCCTGGTGTCACTGTGGATTACGTGTTGGGCTGCTAACTTCAAGGTTGTCAGTTCATAACCATGAGCCACTTCTCCAGAGAAATGTTAGACTGTCTGCTCCCATAACGATTTATCATTTCAGATACCCTATTTAGCGTCCCTCTGAGTCAGAATCAACTAGATAGCAGAGGGTTAGTTAGTAATGTCATTTTAGCAACTTTTTCAGCATGAGGAGGATAAATGTTTCTGACCAACCCACCATGTCTAATTTGAATGTAATCTCTTTGATTCTTAAGGCACTGTAGGATCACAGTAAGTAAAGATGAAAAATGTAAATACATCCTATGCAGAGTAAATTCAATCCCCTACCACTTGAAGGCCTGGGCTTGCTTGAAAATGCAAAAGATAAAATGAATATTTAATAACATAGTTTTCAAAATAGCCATTTGTACTAAATAAAAAAAATGTGTGACCCAAACAAAAAGAATTGCTAGCTGTGTACCTCGTTACCAGTTAGTAGCATGCTTTGGAAAGAACGTTGTTCTTGAAATAGTATCAACAAGATGCCCAGGATAACATGAAGGCAATGTGATCATGTGGCAAGAACAAAAGTACTCACACTAGAGCAGTGGTTCTCAACCTGTGGGTCGAATAACCCTTTCACAGGGGTCGCCCGAGTCATAACAGTAGCAAAATTACAGTTATGACGTAGCAATGAAAATAATATGGTTGGAGGGTTACCACAACATGAGGAACTGTATTAAAGGGTCGCGGCATTAGGAAGGTTGAGAACCACTGCTCTAGAGGGAACTGCACTTTTAACCCAGCAGGGTGTCTGAGCAAACTTACCACATCTGTATTCCCATGTCTGGAATATTCCATTTACCTTCCTGAGCTGACACCATCTATATGAACATGTGTGAAATGAGTGGCAGTGAGACAGGTAGGAGAAAAAGAGTCACTAAATGTGGATGCCCTTCCTTTCCAGAGGTCCCTGGACTTGGGCAGGGGGACCCCTTCAGTTGGTGGAGGAAAGCATCTCATCTTGATAACAAGCAGTCTCTGTGGGACCCGGTGACAGTAAACTGTGTGCAACTCATTCCTACAATATCAAAGTTGAAGCTACTGAGGCAGGGGATCTGCTTGCTCCAGACAGAAGGGTCCATGAAGCAAGCACCAGTGTTGACCTGTGGTCTGGGTTTACATACTCTCTGGGGCCTGGCTGGTTGCCCATGACTTTCTGTGGCTGTAAGTCAACACTGTGATAGACAGAGCACTGGGTCAACTGCATTCCATGAATGGATCAAAGCATTTAATGTAGACTCTTCCAGGATGGAGAAGGGCTATGGAAGATAAACAGCCTAGAATGAACACCAGTTTCGATGGCAGACACAGACAAATAATGATTTTTTTAAATGTGTAACCAAAGCCTAATGAACCCCAGCCTAGTTGTCAGTCAAATCTTGTAACTGGAGGTGTATCAAGAATGTTTTCCCCGCCATGACTGTAGAGGGCCACATGTTCCCCACTGGCGCTTTCGGGACTGGCCAATGCCCATGAGGCAATGAATGCTATTGATATATACCATCTCAGTAGTGTAGTTCACTCTACTCCCGGGATCCAAAAATAAATGTCATACTGCAGATGCAGCTTGTTTTAAAATCAGTTTGGAAATCTGCTGGGAAACAATTAGCACTTGTCAAGTAGAATGTGGAATTCTGAGCTTTTTTTTTTTTTTTTCTCCCAAGGACAATTAGCCAGTCCCTGAAAACATTCTCAAGATGTTTTCAGGGATGGACCAGTTTCACTCAGCATAATCTGCTTCAATTCCTCCCCTGTCTGAGCTATTTCACCGATGAATCATGAGTCTTTAATGTTACATAGTATTACACTGTGTGTATGTTGTATGAGACTGTTAGGTTTCTGGGAGGGTTATCCTCCGTTCTTACTTCTCAATGCTGAAATAATTTATGCGGCAGAAGCACTTTGGTAAATCCAAGTCACTTTTATGAGGGAAGGGAATTTCATTCTCAGAAAGTACACACTATCCCTAGAAACGTGCAAGGCCGCATGGCAAGGGCTGTGGGAAAGCTTGAGTCTGAGGAGAGAGCCCGCCCTCTGATCTGAGAGGCCTGCCCTCCATCTCTGCTATTTATGCCCTCTGGTCCCCACTTGGCTGGGAGTGTGTATGG
>NW_022103903.1:20377917-20380814 GCF_000313985.2 Echinops telfairi | reverse complement strand
TGACAAAATAATAATTTACAAATTATCAAGGGTTCATGAAGGAGGGGGAGCAGGGAAGGAGGGGGGAAATGAGGAGCTGATGTCAGGGGCTTAGGTGGAGAGGAAATGTTTTGAGAATGATGAGGGCAATGAATGTATAAATGTGCTTTATACAATTGATGTGTGTATGGATTGTGAAGGGTTGTATTGTATGAGCTGTTAATAAAAGGATATATAAAAAAAGAGAAGGGTGTGGGCATGGGGCTGAGGAAGACAGACAAGGAAATAAGGCTGGCCATTGGGAGGTTTGATAAGTTTTTGAATACAAAAATGATGATCCAAACTTTAAACACCTAATTAATGACTTAAAAAAACTTTAAAAAAAAGAAATGATGTTTTCAGTGACAATTCCTATTGTTTTCTCTTCAATCCAATTTTCTTATTATTTATTGAGATCTCTGAACAATGTAAACAGTTAATACGATTGGTTGTTAACCAAAAGTTTGGATAGTCGAGTCTACTCAGAGCCGTTTTGGAAGAGAGGCCTGGTAATTTACTTCTAAAAAATCAGGCATTGAACCCCATACAAGCCACAGTTCTACTCTGGAACACAGGGCTTCACCCTCTTGGAATTAGTTTGACAGCAACTGGACTGTTATCATTTATTAGCTACACCAGTCTAGGAAGGCAAATTTTAAAGACAGATATGTAGAGGTCATTCTTCTGGTTCAACACAGCATTTGTGAGGATGTCCCAGGATCGGAAGCATTTCATTCCTTTGTACCTAGGGTCATGAGTCTGACTTCATGCCACCTGGTAACAGTCAATCATCCACCCTTCCATGGTCATTAACTACCTCTCATATTCGTTTGGCTTGGGAAAATAAAAATGAGAGTATTTCATATGACTGAAGGGTATTAGATAGACAATTATAATGATTCCTGGACCAAGAAATATTGAATGGCAAAGAACTTAAATTCTCTCCATGCAGAATAGATCAACATAAAAATTGGGAAATAACTTTCAGGAGAGAGTATTTCATTACAGATGGGATTTTAGTAAAATATTTAATGTATCTTCAAGCATGACTTATTTGTTTCACTTTGTTTTCAATTAGGGTACAGATGGCATTGAAGTTTTGATTCTGGGCCACGTAGAACTAGGATTTCTCTACACGGATGACGCGACAAGCCTGGCTGAATGGTGATATTAGTGTGTTCACTTGGAGAGAATTCCAAGTAAATTTTGCAGACTGTCGCAGTTTTAAAAATAAAATCTGGGAGCTGATTCAGCATGCCTCTCTGGTGGGAACATTATTTTGTAGGTGACTTAATTAAGTGTATGCATATGTGATTATCAAATACTGCCTTGGGTGGATATATATTTATGTTGCAATAATGTTTTATTTTCTCAGAGATTCACCAGTATGAGAATAGTAACAAGTGACAAAAATAGTAAAATGATTATGAATTACCTGGCGGCTTATAATTGAATTAAACATGTTTTATTGTGGTAAAAATATACCTAAGAAAACACACATCATCTCAACAATTTCTACATATAAAATTCAGTGACATTGATTCAACTTGTAATTGAATTTTTGAGATAAATAACACTTTTGCTGTTTCAAATCAGATAGCTAACAAAAAGTTAGATTTTGTCCTTTAATTAGACTGTTAATATTGGGATATAACTACGTAATTTATATCTTTTACCAAGGCCATATGCATACCTTCCATTTTAGTCAAGTCAATAGTATCAGCAATCCAAACCAAACATACGGATGATGTTCACCAGAAACAAATCTACAAAAACAAATATCAGGCCCGTAATTGGAACTAAGCATTATTTTAGAGGAACCACTATGCTAGAGGTAAAAAATTCTATGAGAAAATTATGAGAAAATAGTCCAATGTATTTATTCAACATCCTTGAGCAGTAGGCAAACATAACCCTCCAGAATCCAAAAGATTAAAAAAAAGCTGCGTCAGGAAAATTAGATTCTCCTTGGTTTCTCGCCTCAGAGTTATCTCGGTCTGCAATCAGCCCTGCAGGAAAAGACGCCTCACGTGCTCCCTTTGTGCAGTATGTTCACTATGAACAAGAAGACAGAGTGTGTCAGTCAAATGGACAGTACTACTGGTATTTGATCTTAAAACCTCATTATTAATGTAGAAGCCCTTGGAAAGTCAGGCTAATCTTATTATTTTCTTTTTGTCCAGAGGGTGAGATTTTACAAACCATGATTTGACATTTTAAAATGAAAAGTTCAATACATTCTGCATCTCATTTATATCTTATTGTGTTAAAAGTCAGCCTAGTAATAGCTAGTATGTAGATGTGATGCAAAGAAGATGGTATACTTTTAAAAATCATCCTCACAATTCATTTTTCATAAATTATGTGAGATTGCAGATTAATTTTTCTAAATTTCAGTTATTTATTATAATGCTATTTATTGAATAGCATTTCTTATCTTTGGGTGTTTTTGTTTTTAATCATTTTATTAGGGGCTCATACAACTCTTATCACAATCCATACATACATCAATTGGTCCATGGGTGTTGTGGTTTGTTTTTGACTTTTTTGTCTTAAAACTTTCAGTATTCTTTTTAAACATTACATTTCCAAAGGCTTGCTATAATCTTAAATTTTGCAGCACAAAGATAAGGCTGCCTGCTCTGGTAAAGATTTATTGCTTTGGAAACCCTATATAAGGTTATAGTTCCTATTTATTGACTTATTACATTTCAATGATTTACATTACATTTTTAAAAAATAATCATTTTATTAGGGGCTCATACAACTCATCACAATCTGTACATAAGTCATCTGTGTCCAGCACTTTAGTACATATGTTGACTTCATCATTCTTATGACACCCACTTTCCACTTGAGCCCCTGGTGTCAGCTCATTT
>NW_022103903.1:20367033-20375677 GCF_000313985.2 Echinops telfairi | reverse complement strand
ATAAACTATCAAGGGCTCATGCGGGAGGGGGGAGCGGGGAGGGAGGGGAAAAATGAGGACCTAATGTCGGGGGTTTAAATGGAGAGAAAATTGATGTGTGTATGGATTGGGATAACAGTTGTATGAGCCCCTAATAAAATGTTTTAAAAAAATTGAATATGGAAAAAAAATAAATAAAATAAAATGAAATGTTTTTCAAGCTAAAAAAAAAGAAAAAGAAAAAAGTCCCGTTTTAAAATTTGATTGTTATCATTATGGTAAACTAGAAAGCAGAATTAGTATATTATTGCTTGCTTGTCCTTCAGCTGCCTGGATGATTCCGAATCCACTAGCTTGCATGGTCACCTTTCCCTGAAATATAGAAATAAAATTGCCCAAATATCTAGACTCACTTAGGGATGGAAATCCAATTCCCTGCTTCAGATCTCCCTCAGATTCTGGTCATGAGGGTAGGCAGTGGCATCGAAAGTTTAGTTTCTCTAGAGGCTTATTTCTTCTGAAACACCTCTCAGTGAGCTCCAGTCCCCAGCCTTTTGGTTAGCAGCTGAGCATAACCCAGGCGCTTCCAAACAAAGTAACGCATGCTGGTTGTTTGTTTGTTTTTTATGGGGGAAATACTTTCCTCAATGTTCTGTTAAAATTTACTCCTTGAAGGCAATTAGCCCTGGATAAGGTCCTGTAGTGGGTTACGAGTTGGGCTACTAACCGCAAAATCAACAGTTTGAAACCACCAGCTGCTGCTTGCTCTCTCGGGAGAAAGATAAGGCTACCTACTCCCTTAAAGAGTTATTGTCTTGGAAACCCACTCCACTTGATGGCAGTGGGTTTGGTTTTTTTTTTTTTGGGGGGGGGGGAGTAATGCACGGTTGATTAGGCAATGGACTATTAACTGAAGGTTGTCGTGTGAGCTCACCTGCTGATCTTGTGGGAAAAGGATGCAGCAATCTGCTTCCGACATGATTTTTAGCCTCACAAACCCTACAGAGTAGCTCTTCGCTTTCCTATAGGATCACGAATAGTCCCAGCGGACTTGCCTGCAGTGGGTGGCTAGTGACGAGTGGTATCCTACTTCCCCTGAAATCTTGATCTCTATTTTCATTCATCTCCTGCCCCAGAGTATACTGTGCCTTTCCATATAGCACCAATAAATGGCACCAATCTGATTGTTCTCCTGATTCCACAAAGTTCCACCCACTCAAGGCTGAGACTCTAAACACTTACTGGAGAATTTCTGAGGAAGGCAGAATGAGGGTTACCCTATAATATGTGTGTCAAGCAACTTGTTTAAATGTAATGTTCATTAGTTGTTATATGTCTCCACCTCTTAAAATCCCTTGGCGAGTATTGCTCACATCTTCTCCAGTTTCCTGTCACATTCCTGAAGTCTTTTAACAACCCCCTCCCCCAGTTCCCTTTCTGATAAGGAAGGCAACTAAGCCCCCAACCCCCTTTCTGTTTCATTGTGTCATAGACCAGAATTAGGGCTATTCATCTAGTTCTTGCTCATGAAGACTCGACGGGGTGGAGATGAGAAGATGGGGCTTCTTTCCCAGTCCCGCACACCCCACTTTAAGGTGCTCTGCAAAGACAGCTCTCTTTCAGAGAGGAGTTCCTATCAGCAGTTTCTGTTTTCTTTCCTGCCTACATTATGTAGTGATTTAGGAATTTGGGGCTTAGAATCTGGGGGCAGGAAGAAAGCGCAGCAGATAGTGATAATTAGGAAACATTGTCAACCGTGGCAACGGTAACGCAACCTCCTTCTGTTACTGACCAGAAAACCAAGGTCTAGAGGGCTTGCACCCCTTGCTTACAGGAAACAATTGCATGGAAGATGTGAGTCTGGTCTAAGACTGTTTCCATGATTCCATGACCCAATGTAGCTTCTGAAAAGGCAAACGAAATTTCAACTCTGTACATGTACGCTGGTAGCAAAGGCCTCAGAAGAAAGGACACAGAGTACCCATGGATCTCAGGGAATCCATTCCACTGCCACGGAATGGGTTCCAAGCCATAATGGCCCCACATAGGGTCTCTAAGATGGAATCTTGACTTTCTTTCACAGAGAGGTTTTGAACACTATACCTTGGGTTAGCCACCCAGGGCTTATTCCTAATACCACCAGAATCCCTTTCATAACAGGAGACCACATCAGCCAAACCACTGCCATCAAGGCAATCCTGACTCATAGTGATGACCCCATAGGGCACACCTGAGGGTTTTTAATGCTGTCCATCTCTACAGGAACGGAAAGCCTCATCTTTCCCCCAAGGACCCCCTGGTGGGTTTGAACTGCGACTTTTGTGTACAGCCCAGCGTACAATCCACTGCTCTACAAGGACACACCTAAATCACATTACCTCAGGTATTTAGGTATGTTCCCTATAGTTTAGTTCCCTGATAACTGTTAAGCAAGTCAGAGGCTGGCAAGGTCTGACATTAAGGTTTGGCTTTATGTTTTGCCAGGACTTTTAGACTTAGCGAAGGGCTCTTTGGATACCCTTCTCCCACCCCACCCCCACTCCACCCCAAAGTATCCCCTTCTATAAACCTACTCTTTCTGTTCAAACCTTTTCTCTCATTCTGGTCTGAAATTTGTCCCTTGCCTGAGAGTGGGACAAAAACAAGCATGGAGAGCCTGCCTCCAGGTAACATCACCCTTGGGCTACTAACCACTTGTGGGCAGTTCAAATTCACCAGACTCTGGAGCAGGGACAGGGGGATGGGAGGCAGTTTGCTTTCATAAGGATTAGCAGTCTCCAAGCCCTGTGGGTAGTTCTACTCTGTCCTATGGGGTGTGGGAATGGGCCCCAGGGTGGTGGGTTGGTTGATAGTCACTCATATAATTAATTCCTAATTATGACATGGATGCTATGAATTACGTACTTCATACTACAATGTACTATGTAATCAACAAAATACTAGGGTGAAACCATATTGTGCATCGATTTAATTTCTTCTGTTATTAGATAGCCGAGTGTGTGTGTGTGTGTGTGTGTGTGTGTATTTGTATGGGAGTGTGTGTGTGTGTATTTGTATGGGAGTGTGTATGTGTGTTTGTATGGGAGAGTGTATGTATGTTGTAGTGAAGGAAGAGGCATGTAGAAAATGATCAAAGTCAATTTTTATTTAAAATACCAATGGTAATCTTGAAGAAAAAAAGTAATGTAATTATTCCCTGAATTAGTAGAACTGAAATATCTCCAATAATAAAGGAAGCTCCTCACAAACCTGCCTTAAATCCCCTAGAACAGCGGTTCTCAACCTCTGGGTCAAAACCCCTTTGGGGTCGAACAACTCTTTCGCAGGGGTCACCCGATTCATAACAGTAGCAAAATTGAGCTATGAAGTAGCAATGAAAATAATTTTATAGCTGGGGGGTCACCACAACATGAGGAACTGTCTGAAAGGGTCTGGAATGAGGAAGGTTGAGAACCACTGCCCTAGAAGAGCCAATTTAGCAATGTGTTTGTAAGTGTTAATAAATTTGAATAGTAAGCATAGATTTGACTGAAAGAAGCTTAGAAGATAAACATGTACCCAAGCCACTTCTGTGCAGGGAACGAAGCACGTACCTCCAGCAAAATTCAGACAGTGAGCAGCAATCACCCGCACCATGAAACGGCTTCTGGGGAGGAGGAGACTCAGATCTGAGAGCTGTGGCCTTTGAAGTTAGAGATAATGCCACTTCCCCAGAACTGCTACATTCTTCTTCTCTCCCACCCCACGGAAAGATCACAAATGTCAACTCTGGTCCTTTGTGCCCTTTTTCAATGTCTTTCCAGAAAGATATCTTACTGATAAACCTCACCAGTGATTCATTACATAATTCCCACATTCTCCTGCATAAATGCCATTTGAACAAGCCCCTTCCGTTTCATTAATGCTTAGCAGACATTTAATAGCATTGATGGTGCCAATGATTATTACCATATCACACCATTAAACCAGATGTTTCTGTGCTGACAGAAGCCAAGGCACCTGCACTCGGGTTCTTTTCTCATTCTATAAGCAGCGACGAGACTGGGATTCATTTCACCATTCTTCTCAGATTTCCCATGTTCTCTATAGATCAATTTCAGTTTCCCTACCTCTTCCCCATCCATTAAAAGGGCAGGCGAGGGAATTAGAGATAGAAGGAGGAGGAGGAATAGGACAGAAGAGAGTCTGGGGAATTAAAAATTTAAGTTTAGGATTTATGTTCCTTTTAAATATCTTTAACTAGGTAGAGAAATAATCACTGCATTAAAATGGTGAACATTTTAATTCCTAGATTATTATTACCCCTTTGTCCTTCCCTGAAGCCCTGTTCTTCCCTAGTCCAATCATCAGAAGGATTTCATTTAGCAGTCAGTGAATGGGGGTCGACTCGGAATGTACGATTCATCCCAAGTCAATGCGCTTCTGTACAATGAAGACACCCTTGCACTCCATTGGCCTTGGAAGAGAAAGAGCGTGAGAAAGAAGACACAAAGAACGGAGTCTGGGAACATCCTCTTTATGAGAGACTCTAACGAAAGAACACAGACCCTGCAGTTAGCTTTTAAAGTCCCTTGAGCTTCTGGAGACCTCTGGCTGTCAGGTTAATCGTCTCCTCCAAACCTATCCACTTTGGGTCCTGATCAGAATTTTCATTTCTGACCCAGACCTAGCCATCCATGTCATGTGGATCAAATGGTCCTGGACAAGTATCTTAGAGAGACCTTCAGACAAGCCAAGTCCCAGAGCCACGGGTAATAATAAAGTTGGTTGGTGCAGCATGCAGTGAGTGAGGGAGACAACATAGAACAGAGTTCTTCTCTGTCCAGGAATTCCCTCTCCCGGCCATCAGGTGAGTTCCAACTCATAGTGACCTTCCAGGACAGAAGAGAACTGTCCTGGTGGGTTTCCAGGACTGTAACTATTTATGGGAATAGACAGCCTCATCTTTCTCCCTCAGAGCAGCTACGAGTTTCAAACTGCTGACTTTGTGGTAGGTAGCCCCACGAGTAACCAGTTCTTGACACTGCCCTAGAAGTGAACAACTCTTGTATTCCTTTGGTGTGAGTTCCATGGGGAGGTCTTGGTCATCAAAGAGTAGCCAGCCATCGACCAACATTCTTTTTCCTTCTTTCAACTTAGTAGAGTGACAATGATTGGGAGGTGTGGAGAGAGAGTGGAGCAGAAACACAGTAGTGTTAACTGCCAATATACCTTCTTTCATTGAGTAGTGAGAAGTTTCAGGCACATTTTCTTTTCTTTCTTTATTTTTTTCAGGCACATTTTCTTAACCACCTCTAAAGACCCTAGATTTCCAAAGCAAAATCAGAACTTGAAATGTAGGTATACAGACTTGTCAAATAGTTTTCTCCATGAAGATCTTATTCATATTACCATTTAAAATATAACTCCCATCTGTCACGTCCTCCCTCTTCACGGATGCACTTTCACTCTCATCACCTTGCTATTCTCCACTTTTAACAACCCTTTAGAACACTGGTCAGTATACTTAAGGGTATCAGTATATCATAGGGAGAAATTGCAAGTGCTCCTTTCTCTTGCTGTAGGTCAGTGGTTCTCAACTTTCCTCATGCCACGAGCCTTTAATACAGTTCCTCATGTTGTGGTGAACCCCAACCATAAAATTATTTTCTTGCTACTTCATAACTGTAATTTTGCTACTGTTATGAATTGTAATATAAATATCTGATATGCAGGATGTATTTCCATTGTTACAAATTGAACATAATTAAAGCATAGTGATTAATCACAAAAACAATATGTAATTATATATTGTGAACTATTGATTTATAATGACAAATAAATGAAATTTTGTCTTGAAGCATGATGTAGCATGGGTACCAGTCTTCACGCTGGGTACTTGTAGGGGGCCATATCTGCATGTGGGCGGACCCGCCTGGAGACCGATAGAGGAGCGGTGTTTTGGTTCCTAAGACTATTGGAAATATGTGTTTTCTGATGGTCTTAGGTGACCTCTGTGAAGGGGTCGAGAACCACTGCTTTAGGTGTATGTGAGTTTGGACCTTTTCATGTTGGGTTAGCAAGGGGAGGGGCTTTGCATCTTCCAGAAAAGCTTCTGTAACTATATTCGCCCACAATGAATGTTCTGCCTCTTGGGCAACTCTGTGGTGCCAAATAGAGTGCCAGCCTGAGATTCTTAAGGCCTAGCTCTGTCAGGACTGTGTGAGCTCAGGGTTATCACTCAAGAACTCGAACTCACTGCAGCGACTCATTTCTGACTCATGGCAACCCTATGGGACAGGGTTGAACTGTCCCTGTGGGTGTCCGAGATGGAGCAGCTGGTGGTTTGAACTTGATCCTGCAGTTTGCGGCTGATCACATACCCACTATGCCACTGGGGCTTCTCAGAGGGTCCAAGCAGAAAAGGGATCCGGAAGAGGGTCTGTTACTAGAAGTTGTAATGCATTGCTGACTGCTTGCTGATTAAAACACATCATGTTCGAGATGTCCCATATGCAACTCATGGTCTTTTCTTCTACCTCAACCAACCTTTCCACTCTCAGCTCCCCTTGCTGTGGAAACAGCACCATCTTCTATCCAGAATCCTGAGCATCTTCCTCAACTCCTTCTTACTCCCTACATCTGAGCACATCAATCATTCCGTTCATAAATATTACTCCAGTCCATCCCACCCTGTCCTACACCCACTTCTACAAGCAGTTCAAACACATCCGTACCCACTTCAACCACAGATCACTGGAATCAGTCTTTGGATCAGCTTTCCCTGGTCTCTAGTGTAGCTATCACTCAATCTAGCCCTTACCCGTCCATCCAATTCCATCTTCTACAACCAAAATTTGATAATGCCACTTTCTTGCTTAGAACTATTTGTTTCTCGAGTTTTCAAAATGAAGTCCTGGCTCTCTAGTCCTATGCCTTCCTAGATCTTGTCCCTAAAAACTTTTCCAGGATCATCTCCAGTTCCTCTTAGGAAGCCAGCAATGGTGAAAAGGAGTCAGATCTACCATCCCCATGACTGCTGTGCTTTTGTTCTGATCTGTTTGGGCCCTGACGAGCCCTGGGGGCGTAGTGGTTATACGTTGGGCTGCTCGAACCACAAGTTCAAAACCACTAGTCTTTCCCCCAGGCAAAGCATTTTCACCTTGGAAACTCACCATGGCAGTTCTCCCCTCCAATAGGGTCACTACTACGTCAGAATCTACTTGATGGTAGTGAGCTTTTGGTTTGTAGCTTCACATACTCGTTGAATTGACACCTCCAGTTCAATACGTCCAAAATTAACTCACTTCCCCACACTATCTGCTCTACTTTTTCAGTTTCCTCTCTTTGCTACTGGAACTCCCAAGGGCCAAAGTCAACAAGATACCCTTCTCTCCTCTAAAGTCACTAATTCTTTAGCAGTTTCCTTCCCAAAGGCCCTCTTCATCGTTTTGCTAAGCGCTGGGCTACTAAAGGCTAGCAGTTTGAACCCACCCAATGGTACTGCAGTAATAAAGTATGACGATCTGCATGCTAAGATCACAGCCATATGAAAACAATATGGAGAACAGTTCTACTCTGAAACACAGAGTCCCCAAGAGTAGAATCGAATGCATGGCCATGGGTTTGTGTTTGTTCTAATTATCACCGATTTCTTTCTGACTTGCACTGTGCATTTCCAGCTCAGCCCCCACCATAAATCCTGCACGATTTCTGAATTCTCTCTTCAACCCACACAACTCTTAGCATGATGTTTTCACCTAGGTAGCAGGTGCTGAACCCTCATTGAAGAATGGCTGAAGAGGTAGCATGTTAGATTTAAATAGCTCTGGCAGCCTGGATCTGATTTTGTACTTCTTGCTTGTTTTACTTCTCACTGTCCAGTAAGTCTGAAAGTCACACGTCAGAGGAAAGACATAGTATTGAGCATCGCAAATGCGATTGTAGCGAGAAACTGCTGCAACCACTGCCTGTAGTTTTAATAAACAACATGCTTTGCTTAAAAAAAATAATAAAACAAAAAACCCCCAACTCCCTTAGAACTCAGCTTCCAGCTAAAGCTGTCCAAGATCCAGGTTTCCCACCCCCTTCAGGGGCCTGATGCGCGGCGGGGTGCAGCAGAGAGCCAGCTGGGCCGAGCAGCGGGGAGAGCGGGCTGAGGGAAGTCCCGGAAGTCACGGACCAGCGCGGGCGGCCGCCCCTGCGGGATGCTTTTGGGCCGCGGTCCCAACAATAACAGGCGCGCGGTCAGTGGGGGCCCCGCGAAGCCCGAGAGCGGGGCGGGGCCTGGGCTTGGGGAGGTGGGTGGGAAGCTTCCGAATTCGAATGGGATTGGACGAGAGAGAGGGGGGGCGGGGGCGCTCGAAGAGTGGGCCCGGAGCTAACGGGTCGACCGAAGAGGGAGCGTGTTGATTGGTTGACGTGGAGGGAGACGGTCCAACGGCGACTGAGGATTGGCTGTGCAGAACCTAGGAGGCGTGGCCTGCGCGCGCGAGAGGGAGCGCGAGGGAGCGCGAGGGAGCTGGCAGCCCGCCTGCCTGCTTGCGAGCCACAGCCGCTGGCAAGCCGTGGTCCGAGCGAGTGGACCGGGGCGGGAGGCACGTCCCCCCGCGCCGCCGAAGCAGCCCTCCCCGGCTCCACCTCCTCACTTCCTTCCCTCCCCTTCCCTGCACTCCGGCCTGGGGTC
>NW_022103903.1:20324089-20366773 GCF_000313985.2 Echinops telfairi | reverse complement strand
GTCCGGGCCGCGGCCGCCGCCCCCGCCCGGGCTGCGCTCTTCCTCCCCAGCTCCCGCTCCAACCCCTCCTCCTCCTCCTCCATGCCCCTGCTCCTCCTGCTCCTGTTCATCCTCCTCCTGCTGCTCGAGGACGCCCGCGCCCAGAAAGGTGAGTGGTCCCGGGGGAGTCTCCGGGGCGCCCCACCCCGGCGTGGAGCTGGGTCTGCAGGCGGCGCCCGGGAGGTGCGTGCGGCCGGGTGCGCGGCCCGCAGGCGGGGCACCGGTGGGCTCTGCCTGCTAGTCTCCCAACTTGTCGCGGCTTTACTTTTAGCGAGGCTGTTCGTTTCTCTCGAAAGAGGCAGATGGGTTCCTGCTATTTTGCCCCCTTGCTTAGTTTTTCATTCTTCTAGGGACGGTCTTAGAGGATACAGAATGTGTGGGAACGGGACCCCTAAAGTTAAGCCAGGTGAAAGGGAGGAGGCCGATGATGGAGCCCTGGTGGTGTAGTGGTTACGCGTTGGGCTGCCATCAGCAAGGCAGGCAGTTGGAAAACCACCAGCCGCTCCTCCGGAGAAAGGCTGGGCTTTCTTTTCTACTCCTGTAAATGGTTAAGAGTCTTGGTAACCCACAGGGAGTCGATGTGAGTCAGCATTGACTTGATGGCAGTGTGTGTGAGGGATAGTGATCATCTTTATGAAATCGCTCAGGTCCCAAAGCGAATAAAATCATACTGATGATCTTTTCCGTCTTAACTTGCCCTTTACAAACTCCGCCTGTTTTTCAGGATGGTCATCTCCATTGTCTGGATCTGACCCAAGTTAAAATACTGTGTTGCCTAAATGGGACGTTCCACGTTAAAAGGGTAAACCCTTTCCAGAAAGTGACAAAACTTTTTTTCCATCTATCATCCTTAACAAACCAATCGCAGAAGCAGGCAGAACTGTTTATTGAATAATCATCATATTGGGAAGAGAACGCAAGGCTGATTTACCCCTTCTTCTTAGTACTATTTCCAGGCACTGTACTACAATTTTCTCGTCAGTTTAGTCATAAACTCCCCAACCCCCCATGTCCTATTTAGTTTAGCTGAAATAAGAAGAATAAGATTTGTTATTTCCGGGATGATTGAAACAAAAACAAATTCTGAGTCCAGTTTGCTATTGCTATGGTATAGCTTTTGGTAGTGGGTGGTATCGTGGCTGTCATTGTGAAGGTTGCTAAACCTGACTGGCCAGTGGGAGTGTAGTCTATCTGATCGTAAGGAGAAAATGTCTTTGGTAACCTGGCCTCTTTAGATGTAAGCACATTTCTGGCAATAGCGTTTTAAATTTCATGGGTAGAAATAAACCTAGATGCTTCACATCCCAATTTCAGTTGTGGTATTCTCTGAAATGCATTCCTGAGTGTCACAACTTAAGTAAACTCAAGAAGAATGTGAAATTCTTCATTCTGATGAATTTTTAGAGCTGCAAAATGTACATTGTATATTGCTAACACTTACTAATGGAGGTAGCAGTCAAGCAATCAAACGACGTATCACATTAGGCAGAGCTACTTCAAAAGGGTTCTTGAAAGTGTTGATGTGCAACCATGACACTTGGAGGACGAAGGTGCACCTGACCCGAGCTGTGGTATTGTCAGTTGCCTCATGTGTCGGTGAAAGATGGAAGTGAATAAGGAAGACAATGAATGAATTAGGCATTTGTTGAAGAAGATGACCTGCCAGACTGTTGTTGAAGTCCAGCCAGAGTGCTCCTTAGAAGGAAGGGTGGTTGGCCTCTGTCTCGTTCTTGGGCATGTTATCAGGAAGGACCATCAGCCCTTGGAGAAGTAGAGGGTTATGGAAAGGAGGAAGACCCTCAAGGAGGGGGACTGACACAGGGACGCTAATGATGGGTTCAGACAGGAAAGGTGATGAGGATGGAGCCAGACTGGGCAGGGCAGGGTTTTCTTCTGTCATACGTAGTGTGGCTATGAGCCTGAACCAACCCAACAGCACCTTGCCACAGTGACTTTCGTTGGCTCAAACGCACCAGCCCTTCATGGGAGGAAAATGAAATCTGATCCTGTAGGGATTTACAATCTTGCCTCCTCTATATAGGGTCTCTAGGAGTCAGAACTGACTTGATGGCAGTCACTTCAGTTTTGCTTTGGTTTGTACAACTGTATGTATTGATGCATATTATTAACTCAGTTTTCAGCACAACCATCTGATACAAGTATTGACAACCCATTTTGGAGTCTACTCAGTAGCAACTGAGCACTACAGCATCCCTTTTCAAAGAACTGAAACAAAGACAACGCGATACCTCGATGCAACAAGGAATATTGCTGTAAGCAGAATGTTCCAGCTGTTTTTGCTTATTTCTACATCTGCAATTGTGAGGGTGGCCCATTGCCTGGTGGTGTGTTGCTCTGCTGTCCATCAGGTCACTGTGAGTCAGAACTGACTCAGTGGCACCCGACAGCAGCATCCCAAAGTGTTTCTATTATGTCAGAAGCTTGTTACAGTATAGGATGGCTTACATGCCTTTTCCCCCAAAGAGAGGATGCCGTGTTTTCAGAATGTCTGAAGCTTACATCTAACACATTTGTGTCTTCTATGGTGTCATCTGTGAGATTTCTCAGGGGAGAGATATACCTCGGTCCTTGGCTCCGTGTGAAAATTCACGCGGAAGCCTGGTTTGTGATCCAAGTGAGTTTATAGAGAATAGAAACAGTTTCAGGTTCTACAGTAAATGGAACACAAGCCAGGCAGAGTCTGCGGCACAGTTGCGGGATGGACCCCAGCCCGGCTGTGCTACATGTTGTAGCAGTCTCTGGGAAAAAAGAGAACCCAGAGCAAAACCTCTGGCCTTTTCAGGGGCCTCATTGGGAGGTGTGGTCTACAATACTGGTTGACCCCATTGGCTGAATCAAATTCACCTGGCTTAGATGGGCCAATCCAGGTGTAAGGCCCACCTAGGTGCACCACCCCTTGGCCAGAAGCTCAAACCTCTGCGAATATGTAATAGACGCCCCAGTCCCTATGCTAGCTACCTAACACTCTTACATAGAGTTCAGTGTAGGTAAGTACAAATAGAAGTGGTATGGTTACTTAAAAGCTTGATTTTTCTTTTTAAACTTTGTATTTGTTAAGTTGATTGGGTGAATTTTAAGTCCTTTATTCTCTCTGTGTCTTAGTTTCTTACATTGGTAATATGAGATGTCACTTGTCTTGTACTTTTCATATAACGTTAATGAATATGAAGTAACTATGAAGGAACAGTGCAAAGGGGGAAGGCAGAATGTAATTATTAAGTATTATTAATCTGGAGGTTGGTGAATCAATCAAGTAAAGGGCCAATTATGTGTGCCACATCTACAAACTCCGGTGTTGTATGGGATTTTACCTAGAGAACCTGATGCTGCCTGTGGTAGAATGGCTTTTAAACCTGGGTCTGTTGGATTGCTAACCACAGGTGACAGTTCAAACCCCTGAGCCAGCCAGCCACTCCTTGGAAGAAAGCTCAGACTATATGCTCCCATGAAGAATTACAGCGTCAGAAACCCTCTATGGCATCGTTACGAGTTGGAATCAATTTAATAACAATGGGTTCAGTTTTTGGTTTTAGTCCAAACATGACCCAGGTCCTTCTGGAGCAGCTGCTAATTCTTCCAAATGAGAAGGAAGACTTTCAACAGTAGGAGAGCCACATGTCGTAATGTTACAGACTGGAGATTTTGCTTTCACTCTTCTCAATAACAAGCCTTAGAAAGAACACTGGAGCTTGTTTTTCTTTTTTCTTCCCCACATGGGGTTGACGCCAGAGTACAGGGCTTGGTGACAACCATTGCAGAAACGTAAGCCAAAATGAGAAAGGAAAAGACTAATACCTGCATCTTTGTCATTGGACATGTCGATTCTGAGAATCCACCACAGCTGGTCCCTGCACTGCAAATACCGTGGGATTGACAAAAGAACCATTGAAAAATTCGAGAAGGAAGCTGCTGAGATGGGGAAGGGCTCCTTCAAGTCTGCCTGGGTCTTGGAAAAACTGAAAGCTGGGTGTGAGCATGGCATCACCATCGATATCTCCGTGCGGAAATTTGAGACCAGCAAGTAATATGTGTCCATCATCGATGCCCCCGGACATAGAGACTTTATGAAAAACACGATTGCAGGAACATCACAAGCTGACTGGCTGTCTTCCTTGTTGTTGCTGCTGTTGGTGAATTGAAGCTGGTATCTCTTCAAGAATGGGCAGACCCATGAGCATGCCCTTCTGCCTTACACACTGGGTGTGAAAGAGCTACTTGTTGTTATTAACAAAATGGAGTCTACCAAGTCACCCTGCAGCCAGAAGAGATGAGGAAATCATTAAGGTAGAGGTCCTCAAACTTTTAAAACAGTGGGCCAGTTCCCTGGCCCTCAGACTATTGGAGGGCCAGACTGTAGTTTAAAAAAAAAACTATGAACAAATTCCTATGCACACTGCACTTTTTTTTAAAAGGTGGAGACAGACCCAGTCATGGACACGGCGGCCTGCTGGATCTCCTTGCTTTATTAGTTTCCAGCGGATCAGTTCAGAAAGTTGGAGAGGGTGAGGCGGGAGAGGGTGAGGCCGCCACTAGGAGCTCTGGACGGACTCTTCTGGCGCAGGCTTGGCAGGTACAGACTGTGGGACAAGACCTCCCAGGCCCCACCGGGGACTGGTAGGAAGACCATGGATCAGTGGCTGCTCACCCACACAGATGGAGACCTGGGACTCTGGGGTTGTGCCATGGGCGTGCATGCCCCAGCAGGTCACAGACCATCAGTGCCCTGGTGAGCTGGAAGGGTTTGACCAGAGCGATTCATGCAGTGACCGGGCTGGAGCCGCCGACTGGGACATGGCCTTGTAGTGGTTGCAGCTGCTCACACAACTTAGGGGGTCAGCATGGGCCCTGGTGAGGGCTGGAGCCCCCTTGGGAATTGGGGCTCATAGGGGTGAGACCAGACAGGCAGGGAGGGGCCGCCGTGCTGAGGAGAGAAGCCAAGGGTGTTATGTCTATCAAGACACAGACACCCTAAGACCAGTCCCAGCCTCGAGCCTCGGAGGCCAAGAAGAACCAGCCCTCGGTCCCATCCTGGCACAGGGGGTCAGGAAACACCCCCCGCCCCCATCCAGCCCTCCCTGCCTGAAGGTCAGCAAGCTGTAGTTCTAAAGGGGGGTGACCAATGCCTGTGGCTGCTTGGGGTTGGGCTGCCCACTTACTTCTCCTGGGAGGCAGATTTGTTGCCTTTAGGAATGAACTTCAGGGAGCTGCTGAATATTCAGAAGCGGGACTGCCCCCGCTTGGGGCCATCATTGAGGAACTTGTGGCCAAGCCTGTGGCCGCATTTACCACAGGACACCTTAAAGGCATCAGGCTGATTGCGCTCGGGCCGCATGGCCATGCTGTCGTCGTGGATGGTCGTACTTGGAGCGGCTGGAGAACAGCTTGTAGCCGCACTTGGCACACATGTAGACAGCGGGTTCAAAGTGATTCTGGAAAACCTCGCCCCAGAGAAGCTGCAGAAAGACATAGTGCTACCAGGTTCCTGTCCCGCTCTCACACTCCGACAGCTCGGAGTGCACCGACACCCACCACACATATCTTATTTTGCAGTAAAAAAACAAAATGGGCAAAAACACCTGGCAGGCCGGATAAATGTCCTCGGTGGGCCACATGTGGCCCATGGGCCGTAGTTTGAGGACCCCTGCATTAAGGAAATCACTTATATTGAGAAAATTGGCTGTAGCATTTGTGCTACAACCCAGACACAGTAGCCTTTGTGCCCATTTCTGGTTGAAATGGGGACAACATGCTGGAGCCAAGTGCTAACATGCCTTGGTTCAAGGGATGGGAGGTTTCCCATAAGGTTGGCAATGCCACTGGAACCATACTGCTTGAAGCTCTGGATTACATCCTGCCACGAGCTGGTCTAACTGAAAAGTCCCTGTGCCTGCCTCTCCAGGACGTCTGCAAGATTGGTGGTATCGGCATTGTCCCTGTGGGCAGAGTGGAAACTGGGGTTCCGAACCTGGCATGGTGGTCATCTCTGCTCCAGTGAGTGTTACCAGTGAAGTAAAGTTGGTTGAAATGCACCATGAAGCTTTGAGTGAAGCTCTGCCTGGAGACAATATAGGCTTCAGTGTCAAGAACGTCTCTGTCAAAGATGTTCGCTTTGGCAATGTGGCTGGTGACAGTAAAAATGACCTGCCAATGGAAGCAGCTGGCTTCTCTGCTCAGGTGATCATCCTGAACCATCCAGGCCAGTTTAGTGCCGGATGGGCACCTGTGCTGTGATTGTCATACTGTCCACATTGCTAGCATGTTTGCTAAGCTCAAAGAGAAGATTGATCGCCATTCTGGCAAGAACTTGGACGATGGGCCCAAATTCTTTTAAGTGTGGTGAGGCTGCCATCGTTGACAGGGTACCTAGCAAGCCCATGTATGTGGAGAGCTTCTTTGACTATCCTCTGGGTCGTTTTGCTCTTTGTGATAGGAGGCAGACAGTTGCTGTGGGTGTCATTCAGGCAGTGGAGAAAAAGAGGCTGCTGGAGCTGCCCAGGTCTCCGAGTCTGCCCAGAAGGCTAAATGAGTATTACCCTTAACACCTGCCACCCTAGTCTTAATCAGAGGTGGAAGAACGGTCTCAGAACTGTTTGTCTCAATTGTCCATTTAAATTTAATAAGAAAAGACATATCAGTGTATCTAAAACTTCAGGAAAGGAAAGGAATGTTTTGTGGACCATGTGTTTGTTTCATGTGTGGCAATTTTAAGTTATTAATTTAAAAAACCAGTACTTTTTAAATGGAAAACAACTTGACCAAAAACTTGTCAGAGAATTTCGAGACCCATTAAAACAAAGTGGTTTTTTTTAATTTCTTTTTTTTTTTTCTTTTTTAACATTTTATTAGGGGCTCATACAACTGTTATCAAAACAAAGTTTAATGAAAGGGGGGGGGAGAAAACGAAGCAAATGGCAATGAGATGTTAAGTTTTTGTCTTCTAGTGGTAGACGTGTGGGTAATTTCTTTACACATTATCAGACTTTCTCTAATTTTTATTTAACAATTGCATAAAGTCAGAACAAAAATGGAGAATGGAAAAATAATTTTTGTTGTCTAGGTTTCTTTTTCAGTTTTGGTAGATGTGCATTTAATGTTTTTGAGGTACAGATGTGTTCCGGGTGTTTTGATCCTTCAGATACCATTTTGAGATAGACAAGCCTTCCTTTCCATGAACATGTCATTTAGATATTTCTCAGCTGGCTTTCTGCTGGTGATTTTTTTTTCTTCTTTATTTGGTTGAGACTAAAACTTAGCTGTTGTCTGTGGAGACTTAGTTAATCTTTTGCAGGAAAGGTGTATTTTGCCTATCTTACTCACCTAATAAATATATAAGTAGATTGTGTTTATTCACATTAATCACTGGTGTTTTAAATAAGTCTTCCTAAGCTTTGGGGTTTTAAGTTTGATATTAAGTTCATTTCCAAAATCTTTTTTATTCTATAAAATGTCTTCCTAAAACACTTAAATGGTGTAAACTTATGCCGAGTGCATATTAGCCTTTGTAATTATTCTGCTGGATAGGAAGTTGGTAGTCTACTATGAATACACTTATGCTTCCCGTTTGCACCAGGACTAGGAGTTTTAGCCTGCATGAGTTCAGCCTTCCCATTTGTAGCACGAGGGTTTGTTTCTACCTTCTTGGTTAGAATGATGTAAGTCTGATAAAGGATCACAGATTTCATTTTAAAAATCCATTAAGACTGACGTATGTGTATTAGCATGTGATGTTGTGAAAGCTCTGCTTGTTGTGTGTTAATTGCGTGAATCAAAGTAGGTTCTCAGAAGAATTGCTCAATTCCACAGTGAAATTTGGAACTAATGCATGGAAAAGGCTTATGTTCTATCAAGTGATTGCTTCATGTGCTTGTGATGCAGGGAAATATTTTTTTGAACAGGAGTTGTACATTTTCAGAAAAAACTACCTAATAATGAAATTAGGCTACTTTGGAATTTCCATAGTTTTTTTCTTGGTCTGATAAAACATTAGCGCTTTTTCCTGGAGTTTTTTTAAGGGGCAAAGTCAACACATTCTTTTTTTTGCTATATTTTTGTATTGAATTTGCCCAATGAAAATTACTAACAGCACACATTCTCATATCCTAATTATCAAGTTTAAAACCCAAATTTTTGAATCTTATAAATGAAAAACCAATTGTAATATGAGGGTAAGTCAACAATTATTGCTGCTAGGTTTCCAGTTCATATACATAGGTATGTTCCAAAAAACCCATGTTTGACCACAATTTTGTGATCAGTGGGTAGCTGTAAACAAGTCCTTTCAGTAATGCAAGTCGCTTAGTCTCCTTAGGATACCATTTGAGAATGGCTTCAATGAAAACAGTAGCTTCCAAAGGGCTTTGCGAGACCATTGAAAGTCAAGGCAGCGAGTTCAGCTCGTGTTGTGGTGACTGTATGGGGGAACTTTCTAAGTATTTTTTGAAGGATGCTAGATGATTTGGGGACTTAAGAAAGTTTAAGAAAATTTAAAATTCTGTTGGTGAGGAAAAGGCCAGGAAAGTTGTGCTGTGGAACTTTTTTTTGTTTTTTTTTGCATCACGAAAATGCACCTGTTTATTCTTTGAGATAGCAAAGGCTGTACTGTGAGAATTTCACAGGGAAACCTTACTCCATGCACTATACAGACCTGATCCATACATCAATTGTATCAAGCATATTTGTACATATGTTGCCATCATTATTTTCTAAATATTTACATTCTATTTGAGCCCTTGGTACCAGCTTCTCTTTTTACCCCCCTCTCACACCCTTGTGACCCCCTGATAAATTATTATTATTTTCAATTCTTACATGAACCAGTCTCCCTTCCCTATGGTTTCCAACCCCCGTCACCCCACCTTCCCCTTAACGCTCCTGGTATCGCTACTCCCATTTCTATTCCCAAGGGTTTATCTGACCTGGATTCCGTGTGACCTGTGTACATGCTCCGGCCTAGCTCGCAGTGAAAGGCAGGACTGGGGTCATGATAGTGGGGGGTGAGGAAGCCTCAAGGAACCAGAGGAATATGGCGTGTTTCATCAGTGCTTCACTTCACTCTGGTTGACTCATCCCTTCCTTGCCACCCTTCTGTGAGGGGATGTCGCATTTACAGACTTCCTGTTCCTCAAACTGAAACCATTTAAAAGGAACACGTTTTGAGCCCCCTGAGGATGCTACTAACTATAGCCTTGGTGGTGTAGCTGCCAATTTACAAGATCAGCAGTTTTAAGTCACCAGCTGTTGGGAGGGAAAATAAGGCTTTCGGCTCCTGTGAGCAATTTTAGTCTTGGAAAGCCCGTAGGGCAGTTCTACCTTGTCCTGTCAGGTTCCTATAGAATTAACTCAAGGATGGTGAGAGTTGAGAGGACTCTAAAATTGTCCTTTGATCATCCTGTAAGTTGTGCAGAATTCTTTGAGGAATGGTTAGTGAGACAAACACTGCCTTTTCAAGTATATAGACCTGAAAGGAGGATTTGTTGAGACATGGCAGATTCACATTTTGATATTTCTGCTTAATAGAGGTTTCTCTGATTTTCCAGCATTACTTTTTTTTCAAAACCATCTTATTGGGAATTAATAAAGATATCATATCATTCCATAGTTGGATCACACCCAGCAGTGTTGTACAATTGCTACCAGTTTAAAAACATTCTTTTCCTTCCTGAACTCCTTGACATCCGCTCCCTTTTAAACCTCCTCCCCACTGTACCACCCCCCTCCGAAATGCTTTTTCTACTTGCTGCCCTGTAGGTGCATCAATCCTGAGTTTCATATACTGGAAAACATATAATAAAAATTCAAGAAGGTGACCCCAATGACATAACACATCTTAGATAAACCCCCAATATGAACAAACAAATGCTGCAAATGCTGAAAACCAGGCCAGGCTTAACATGCATCGGAGGGGTGGCGATCAGTTGACAAAGCTCCAGCTGTTCAAGTCAGGTTTATCCCTTTGATCTTCTATAGTCATCCAATGTACTGTTTAACCACTTTCCTCCCCTCCATCAATGGTGGATAGAAGGAGTTCACTGGAGGCTTATGTCTTATGTAGTTCCCACAAATGGATCTTGGGCTCCCACTGTCATCCATAGCCTTCTGCAAACCGGATTCTCACAGTCTAGGCTCTGATACGATTTCCTCTTTTGACTTGGGATTACCATATATACTCGAGTATAAGCCGACCCAAATATCAGCTGAAGCACCTATTTTTTTTAAATTAAATCATTTTATTGGGGGCTCGTACAACTCTTATCACAATCCATCCATCCATCCATTGTGTCAAACACATTTGTACATTTGTTACGATCATCATTCTCAAAACATTTGCTTTCTCTTTGAGCCCTTGGTATCAGCTCCTCATTTTTGCCCCTCCCTCCCCGTACCCAGACCTTCAGGAACCCTTGACAATTTATAAATTATTATTTTGTCATGTCTTGAACTGTCCGACATCTCCCTCCACCCGCTTTTCTGTTGTCCGTCCCCCAGGGAGGAGGTTATATGTAGATCTTTGTGATTGGTTCCCTCTTTCTACCCCACCCTCTCTCCACCCTCCCGGTATCACCACTCACACCACTGGTCCTGAGGGGTTCATCTCTCCTGGATTCCCTGTGTTTCCAGTTCCTATCTGTACCAGTGTACATGCTCTGGTCTAGCCAGATTTGTAAGGTAGAATTGGGATCATGATAGTGGGCGGCGGGGGTGGGGGGTAAGGAAGCATTAAAGAACCAGATGAAAGTTGTATATTTCATAGTTGCTATACTGCACCCTGACTGGCTCTTCTCCCTGCGACCCTTCTGTAATGGGATGTCCAGTTGAGGCACCTAATTTTACCAGAAAAACTACATTAAAAAATGGGTGTAAGATAGACAAAATAGAAATTTATAAATTATCACGGGTTCATGGGGAGGACGGGATGGGGAGGGAGGGGAGAAATGAGCTGATACCAAGGGCTCAAATAGAAAGCAAATATTTTGAGAATGATGAGGGAAACAAATGTACAAAAGTGCTTGACACAATGGATGTATGTTTGGATCATGGTAAGAGTTGTACAAGCCCCCAGTAAAATGATTTAATTATTTTTTTTAATGTGCTGAAGACCTCAGCTTATACACAGGTATATACGTTATATGAGTGCCTGATGTTGATGTACTTCTTTCATGTGGACTTGGTTGCCATCTCCCAGCAGTGCTTTTGGATTTACCCTCTGATATGTCAGTTTTTGTTTTTGGTGTATTTTCCGATGTTGTAAGCAAATGGGACACTTCCTCAAAAAATTGTTGTTAATTGTATTTAAACCTGTGCTTCATTCTAGAAGACCTGTAAGTTGGGGAGGGGCACAAATGACATGCTGAGATCTTGGTAAATCAGAGTGTCCGTACTGGAATTAAAATGACAAAGCCTAGATTTACATGCGGATGGATAGATTTAACATTCAAGGAAGATACTTCACAAATTGAGTTCAGACTATGAAGGTTCAGTAGCAATATTGGGCATCAATTAAATACATGCAAATACTTTCTACTTCTACTTCTTGATCAGTTGGGAAAATGTAGACTAATGACATAAGACTATAAAGATTAGGGGCAACTTCTAAGAGAATAGTGATTTGCTCAAAGTGAAAATTAACACGAAGTAAGATAACTTGGCAGTTTTTCTTGTTTGACTTGTGGATTTATTTTAATTAAAACCACCTTATGGCTATAATACCTTAATTTGTTCAGAAAACAATAACTTGGATGATAATTAGCTACTATTCTACCCCATGATATGATAGTTTTTGTAATTTTAGTTCCTTTCTATTCTATACTTAAATGCCTATGTGATTTTACCGTCATAATTTTCATCATATTGCATTAGGTTTTATAAACATTAAAAAAAACAGGAAAGTTGTGTTGAGAAGTTAGTTTCTACTCTTACTGACTTCATAGGCTAGAGGAGAACTCCATTGGGTTTTCAAAGCTGTAAACCCCAACTGAAGCAGACCGCCTTGGCTTTCTCCCCTGTGGTGACAGGTGGGTTTGAACCGTTAGCAGTCCGGTGCTTAAGCCACTTCACCACCAGAGTTCCTTACTGTAGGCATATCAAATTAATTTATAGGCCAAGTTAGCCGCACATAACCCAACATTTTCATAAGACAACATTTTCAAAAATTGAAAATTCAGCAGAAGACATGAAATAATAATTCTACCATTCAGGAATACTATTACATTATTATTATTATTTCACTCGACTTCAGTCTACATTGAAGGTTTAGAAAGTATTTCAAGACCATATGTTAATCTGGAGACCTGCTGTTGTTAGGTTCTGTTGAATTGGTTCAAACTCACAGGGAGTGACCCTGTGAGCAAATACTATGTGGTCCTGTGCCATTCTCACAGTCTAGATGTTTTTGAGCCCACTATTGCCACCCACCCTGTCAGTCCATCTCATTGAAGGTCTTCCGCAATTATGCCGACCTTCTGTTTTTATCAAGCATGATGTCCAAGGACTGGTGTTTCCTGCTAAAATGTCCAAAGTAAGTAAAACCGTCCTACCATCCACCCTTCCAACACATTCTGGCTGTACTTTTTCAAAGACAGATTTGTTTGTTCTGGCAGTCCACGGTATACTCAGTATTTTTCGACAACACCATCATTCAAAGATATCAGTTCTTTATTGGTCTTTCTGATTGTCCAGTTTTTCCATGTATATGAGTTCATTGAAAATACTGTGTCTTGCAACAGACAATGTAAGACACAAAACAACAGCAATACTATATAATTGATCAAGGATTCATGAGGTTGGAGAAGGGAAGGGAAAAGAGGAGCTGATACCAAGGGCTCAAGTATAAAGAAAATATTTTGGAAATGTTGATGGTAACATATGTACAAGTGTGCTTAATACATTGAATGATGGCTTGTCATAAGATTTGTAAGAACCCCCCAATAAAATGATTAATAAATAAAATAATTTTCAGAAGAACAACAAAAACAAAATGCTGTGTCTTGGATTCACCTTTGTCCTCAAAGGGACATCTAACTTTTTAACACTTTCAGGAAGTCTTTGGTAACAGACAGGCTCATTTGATTTCTTGCATGCTGCGTCCATAGGCATGTCAGTTGTGAAGCCAATTAAAAGGTGATCTTCAATAGCTGCAGTATATTCTTTGCTTTATCATGATGTTACTTACTGGTTCAATTTATGTGTGTGTGTGTGTGTGTGTGTGTGTGTGTGTATGTGTGTGTTGAAGGGGGAGGGGGCTCCCCTTCATTTTGAAGTACAATTCTTACTGAAGGCTAGTCTTGGATTTTCATCAGTGCTTAAAACCCTCTTCACTTTCAGCAAGTAAGGTTGTATCATCTGCATATCACTGCCTTTCAATGAGTTTTTCTCCAATCTTGATATCAAATTCTACTTCATATGGATAATGAAACCTAAGCCCTTCTAATTTTCTGTATCTTTATGTAGTTTAACTCAATATAACTTATGATGGCAGAAAAACAGATTTTCAGATAAATTATTGTTTACTGAGTACTACGGTCTACAGGAGCCCTTGTGGTGTACAGGGTTACACATGGGACTTCTAACTGCAAGAGCAGCAGTTCAAAACCACCAGCTGCTCTGTGGGAGAAAAATGTAGCTTTCTCTTCCTCCAAAGGGTTACCTTGTCCTGCAGTAGGGGCCCTATGCCTTGGAGTGGACTGGATGACAGTGAGGTTTTTGAGTTCTGTCCCCTGAAGCACATGGGGTCAGCTAAGACACAGTCTATTGAATTGTTCTGTACACTGAAGGTATGTATTTAGAAGCATTTTTTTAATTAATTGCTGGAATTATAGGAAAGATTATAAAACGCAATATCCAGTCAACTGATTTCTAATGAAGATTAACTGCAGGGCTTTTGTTGGATTCATGTATATTTGTGGCCAAAAACTGAATAGCTTGGGAATAATCAGATGGTCCCCAAACCAAACTCTTGGCCATCGAGTTAAAGAGAACCATTGGAACTGAAGAATAAAAGCAAATGAACTAGAAACAGCAAGAGAAAAACAATCTGTTAGAATTGAGAAAAAAGATAGAATAAATGATCTAGAAGAAAAGAAAAAAAAACACTAAACTTTCAAAGTCTCAAGAGAAGTAAAAGAACAAAGAAAATCAAACAAATGCAAAAAGAAATGAGATTCATTGAAGATCTGTGACCTTTATTATTAGAATACCAGAGTGCCATCTTTACAATAAAGGCATAGAAACAAGCTTCCAAGAAAAAAGATCAGAATTTCTCTAATCTAAACAGAGAACCAAGTCTGAAGAGGGACTTAAGGATTAGCATTGGACTTAAATTATTTTATTGGGGGCTCGTAAAACTTATCACCATCCATCCATCCATCCATTGTGTTAAGCACATTTGTACATTTGTTGCCATCATCATTTTCAAAACTTTTTTTTTTTACTTGAGCTCTTAGTATCAGCTCCTTATTTTTCCCCTCCCCCCACTCTCTACCCTTCATCCCTCATAAACCCTTGATAATTTATAAATTATTATTATTTTGTCATTTCTTACACTGTCCGGTGTCTCTCTTCACCCACTTTTCTGTTATCCGTCCCCCAGGGAGGGAGTTATATGTAGATTCTTGTGACCCGTTCCCCCTTTCTACCCCACCTGGTATCGCTCCTCTCATTATTGGTCCTGAGGAGTTTATCTGTCCTGGATTCCCCGTGTTTCCAGATCTTATCTGTACCATTGTACATCCTAGATCATGATAGTCCGGGTCGGAGGAAGCATTAAAGAACTAGAGGAAGGTCATATGCTTCATTGTTGCTATACTGCACCCTAACTGGCTCATCTCCTCTCCACCACCCTTCTGTAAGGGGGTGTCCCATTGCCTACTAATGGGCTTTGGGTGTCTACTCTGCACCCCCCCTCATTCAGAATGATGTGATTTTTTGTTCTTTGATGCCTGATACCTGATACCATCAACATCTCTTGATCACACATGCTGGTATGCTTCTTCCATGTGGGCTTTGTTACTTCTCAGGTAGATGGCCGCTTGTTTATCGTCAAGCCTTTAAGACCCCAGACGCTGTATCTTTTTATAGCCGGGCACCATCAGCTTTCTTCCCCACATTTGCTTATGTGCCCACTTTGTCTTCAGTGATCATGTCGGAAGGTGAGCATCATGGAATGCCAATTTAATAGAACCAAATGTTCTCGCATTGAGGGAGTCCTTGAGTGGAGGCCCAAGGGCATGACTTTTTAACACAGTCTAGGTTGTCTGCTCTACTGAAATTCAAGTGTCAGTTTTTTCTTTCATTGTTTGTCCTGCGAAACTTGGATGCTTTGTCTCTTTAGTTACTAAAGTGGGCTTTGAGGAGGTGGCATAGTGATTTATGCTTTGGGCTGCTAACCAGAAGGTCACTAGTTTCAAAACACCAGCCCCTCTGCAGGAGAGAGGTGCCACTTTCTATTCCCATAAAGATGTAGTCTCAAACCCAGAGGGGCAGTTCTACTCTGAACTGTAGGGTCACTGTGAGTTGTAATCGATTTGGTGGCGCTGGGTTGGTTTGTTTGTTTCAGTGGTCTTTGAAAGTCTGGAGTCACCCGTTGTGTTAGGTCCTGTTGAGTTGGTTCTGACCCATAGTGCCCCAATGCGCAACAGAATGAAACATTACCTGGTCCTGCACCGTCCTCACAGTTGTTCTGTGTTTGAGCCCATTGTTATACCTGCTGTGTCAGGCCATCTCTGAATATCTTTCTCTTTTTTGCTGCCCCTCTACTACGATGATGTCCTTTTCCAGGGACTGGTCTCTCCAGACAACATTTCCCAAATACTTTGTGCAAAGTCTCGCCATCTTGGCCTCTAAGGAGCATTCTGGCTGTACTTCTTCCAAGGCAGATTTGTTGGTTCTTTTGGAAGACCATGGTACTTTCAGTATTCTTCACCAGCACCACCGCTCAGATACATTGTTTATTCTCTGGTCTTCTTTATTCATTGTCCAAGTTTCACATGCATATGAGCCAACTGAAAATACCATGGCTTGGGTCAGTATACCGTAGTCTGCAAAGTAACCTTGCTTTTCAGTACTGTAATTAAGTCTTATGAAACAGATTTACCAAGTGCAGTTTGTCTTCTGCTCTCTTGGCAACTTCAGTCTTTTCTAAGTTTATTGTGATATTGCCTATTGATCCAGTTGTGAGGTTTTTATTATCTTTACATTGAGTTGCAATACATCTAAAGGCTGCTTTCCTTCATCTTCATTAGCAAGTGCTTCAAGTCCTCCTCACTTAAACAAGCAAAGTTGTGGCATCTGCATATTGCCAGTTGTTAATAAGCCTTCCTCCAATCCTGATGCCACATTCTTTTCCATATACTCCAGCTTCTCTGATGATTTTCCCAGCATACAAACTGAGTAAGTATAGTGAGAGGATACAACCCTGCAGTATGTAGTATGCCCTTGTTCGGTTGGCATACCTGCCTCTCGCTCCATGTACAGGTTCTGCATGAGCACAGTTAAGTTCTGGGATTCCCCTTCTTCTCAAGTTTGTTATGCTTGACCCAAACATAGTGTTGCCTTAACTTCTCCCATGCTGCCTCACCAACTTAATAATTTTCCAAATGTTTCAACTTCTTTGTGCTCCACACTATCATATCATTTTTACATTTTTGTTTTTTTCTATCACTTCTCTCCTGGCATGCCTTTATGTCTGGAATTTTTTTTTTTTATGTTTTAGTTTTTTACCCTGGAAGCTGTAAGTCCAGCTGTAATACAGGCAGTCAATTGCATGGGTAGGGAGAAAGGTGTTTTAATCAGGAATATTGAGGTGACAAGGAAAACTGGTGGTCCAGGGCCTAAGCACTTGGTGGCTAACCAGGTCAGTGGTGGGGACCAGCTGGTTGAAAGATGTGGCAGTCTGCTTTTGTACAGATTACTGCCTTGCAAACCTTGTGTTGAAGCTTTGCTTTGCCCTGTAGAGTTGTTGTGAGTTGGCATAGACTTAATAGCAGTGGGTGTTGAAGTTGTAGAAAACGGAAATCCCAATCTACTTCAATATTGGGAAGATAAGAGATAACTGTGGCGTCTTTGGAAGAAGAGAACCAAGGAGATGGCCTGAATGTAGCTGGATGTCCTGCACTACAAACTCTGCTTAACTTTTGTCTCTTCCTTCAGTCTGATTTTTTTCTACATGTTAAGAATCACAGCCCCTGACAACCCTAATGTTTGCTGCTTCAGTATTTGAGAGATTTGAAGGTTTTTCCGATTGTACAAGGCCCACATGATGAAGGGAAAGGGCTAGGCCCATTTTGCTTAAATACTCACCCTTAACCAGTCAACTAGCTAAGGATATAATGTCATAAAAATCCTGTCAAGAAACTGCAGAGTGAGGGGCACTAGATAGACAGAAGCATCACCTCCAGGGGAAAGAATATTCACATAAATTCATGTCATCCCTCACATTTAACTTTGGAAAAATGGGTAGCATTATTTCCATGTTCAGGTGAGGAAATGGAGGCATACAGAAATTAAGTGCTTAGGATCTCAAAAGTCAGAAATTTAAATCTAGTGTTTTGATTCCCAAACCTGTACACATTCTACTCGTTACTTAGGACAGCATCACATATGGTTTGTTTGTGTTTATTGTTTTAAAATTCAACAGCATTGAGGGGGAGTGTGGAGTGGAGACCCAAAGCCCATCTGTAGGCAACTGGAACATCCCCTTACAGAAAGGTCTTGGGGAGGAGGCGAGCCAATCAGGGTGCAATATAGCAATGATGAAACATACAACTTTCCTCTAGTTCTTTAATGCTTCCTCCCCACCCCACCCCACTATCATGATCCCAATTCTACCTTACAAATCTGGCTAGACCAGAGGATGTACACTGGTACAGATCAGAGCTAGAAACACACGGAATCCAGGACATATAGACCCCTCAGGACCAATAATAAGAATAGGGATACCAGGAGGGGAACGGGAAGGTGGGTTACAAAGGGGAACCGATCACAAGGATCTACATATAACCCCCTTCCGGGGGGACAGACAACAAAAGTGGGTGACGGGAGACATCGGACAGTGTAAGACATGAAAAAAAAAAAATTTATAAATTATCAAGGGTTCGTGAGGGAGGGAAGGGAATAAATGAGCTGATACCAAGTGCTCAAGTAAAAAGCAAATGTTTTGAGAATGATGATGGCAATAAATGTACAAATGTGCTTGACACAATGGATGTATGTAAGAATTGTGATAAGAGTTGTAGGAGCCCCCAATAAAATGATTAAAAAATATTTAACAGCATGCATGAAGAGCTAGTATTTTCCATTTGTGTGCAAAAGTAGGCAAACTAAATACAGTAGTAGAGATTATGGTAGTGGGAACGAGCAGAAAGGGGATTCTTACAGGCTTCATAACGGAGGTTATATGAATTGGCAGCGTGGAATAACATGTGGCACAGCAGTATAAAAACAGGGAGTATGGGGGACTTACCCATGGTGCTACACCTGGAATAAAGAGATTGATGGAGGAAGTTAGAAAATGAGAATAGAATGCAAATCAAGGATCAGATTATAATAGACTTGCTGATGAATTTGAACTTACTCTGTCATTGTGGGGACCAGTTGACATCATAAGTGAGCGCCCCTACATGACCCAATTGGTGTTTAAGAGAGACTGGCAATCCTTTGGACAGTGGATTAGGAATCTTTAGAACTATTGTAGTAGCCTACACAGTGAAGGTTCACGACCCATAGTGGTTCGGAAGGACTAAATTTTGAGAGATAAAGGAGATAGAAAGTATAAAACTCAATGACCAATTAAAGTGTTTTCAGTATAGCAGGAGAAAAAGTAGTTAAGTGCTGTTTTTTTTTATGCAGAGTTGGTAGTGGTTTGATATTTTGAATAGACAAACATTGACAGCTTTTTTAATGGTACAAGGTTTCTTGTAAAGACAGTCTGGAAGGATGTTTTTACTGATCCAACAGAACAGAATGAGGAAGGACAATGGCTGATAGCTTCTGTTTACGTGTGAGTTAGTTAATTGTGCCAGCCTGGCTGATAATCATGTGGGTCTGGTTGAAAGGCAGAGGGATAAATGAGTGGTGAAGCCTCACCTTTCTAGTTCTCGGGTCTCTTGTTTTGTGATGGTTGCATCGGGTGCAGCTGCCTTAGCAGTTCCCTGCTTCAGCTTGCAAGATGGATTTCCTACAAGACATCTCCAAGGAGAAGCCGCATGGATCTATCCCGATGCAGCCCTGGGTGCTGGAGCAGCCATGTGGAGACCCCTGCTAGTGCTGAGATGCTTACACGTTCACTGACTCAGCTTTCCTCCTGCAGTCGGCATTATTGCCTCTGTTTTGTGAGGTGAAGGACTTTGTGGACTGGTGTTGGGTATGGGTTAATGTTGGACTTGTGGGCTTGGGCAGCATTGGGTTGGGATGTTTTCGTGATGCACATTTTCTTTGCATAAAACTCTCTCTTATACGTGAGTTGCTGTGGATTTGTTTCTCCAAAGTACCTAGACTAATACAACGTGCCTTACCATTCTGAATTCTTCTTCCTTTTTCTGATTTATATTCCACTCATTTTCCAGGATATTTCCTAGCTGACTACTGTTTATTTTATAACACATGCAACCCTAAAGCATCCAATGCTTTCCCACGGCCCTCATCATCACACTGAAATTCTTGCTGCTTTTGTCTTACTCACTGTATATTCAACTCTATAAGGGAAAAGACTTCCTCTGCCATTATTACTGTTGCCCCAGTACAGTGCGTGCCACATAGAAAATATTCATTTAATGTTTGGGACACACGGAATTTGAAATGTGGTGGAACTTCAGAGCAGAAATGTTTCATATATCGTCTCATATTGCATTGCATTTGAGGATTGAGAGAGTTGTTGCAGAAAAGCTCTGCATTTGGGAGTGTTCTTTTTTTGGGTATAGTAACTGAAGTCACAGGAGTCGCTGAGCCTGCCCAGGTAGACTACATAGAGTGGAAAAAGAACTCCGAAAATTAGCAGTGTGAAAGTCAGTAGTAGAAACAAGTCAGGTAAGATCAGACAAAAGAAAGAAAAGAAGAAAAAGACCAGACAAAAGAAGATATAAGATGGAGAGTTTTAAGAAGAAAGAGAAGAGAGGAAGTAGGGGAAGGATAGAGAGAAGAGCTAGCAATGCCAGATGGCATGGAAAGTTCACGGGCAGACAAGCATACTTCCTTGCCCTCATAAGGAAATCCCTGAAGATATGAGTGCTATAAAAGTGTGGTGAAGAAATCAGATGATCTCCCATTGTCAGAAAGAATTGTCTATGGGGCCTTAAAGGTTTGTCTATAAGCCTGAAGTGATATGTAAGCCAAGTCCATATAGAAGAAGCACACCAGTGACTGATCCAAGGATTGTGAATAATAAAGCCTAAGACTGGAGGACGGACCTGTATTAGAGTTTAAATTCTGAACACCTGGTTTGGTGAATCTATGGATGTCAGTGAGAGCCCAGAATCCATCTGTGGAGTCCTCAGGTGGATTAAGCCTCTGGTGAACCCCTGCTGACCATTGATGAGGGTTGTGAATAACCGTGCTGTCAGAGTGCATTAGAAAGTGGACCAATGCAGATGTAGTTAGGTTATCATTTGTTCTCCCATTTGACCAATTTTAAGTTTGTTCTAGATTTTATTATTTTTGCTTTCTTTACAATTGTGAGTTTTCTGTTGTTGTTGATTTTTGTTTTGGTTTTCGCATGACTTTCCCCCGCCTTTATTTATTTATTTAATCATTTTATTAGGGGCTCATACAACTCTTATCACAATCCATACATACATCAATTGTGTAAAGCGCATTTGTAAATTCATTGCCCTCATCATTCTCAAAACATTTCCTCCCCACTTAAGTCCCCAGCATTAGGTCCTCATTTTTCCCCTCCCTCCCCGCTTCCCCCTCTCTCATGAGCCCTTGATAAATTATAAATTATTTTGTCATATCTTGCCCTGTCCGATATCTCCCTTCACCCACTTTTCTGTTGTCCATCCCCCAGGGCCGAGGTCACATATAGTTCCTTGTAATCGGATCCCTCTTTCCAACCCATTCGCCCTCTACCCTCCCAATATCACCATTCACACCACTGGTCCTGTAGGGATCATCCGCCCTGGATTACCTATATTTCCAGTTCCTATCTGTACCAGTGTACATCCTCTGGTCCAGCCAGTCTTGCAAGGTAGAATTCATATCATGATAGTGGGAGCGGGGAGGAAACATTTAGGAACTAGAGGAAAGTTGTATTTTTCATCGTTGCTACATCGCCCCCTGACTGGCTCGTCTTCGTCCAGAGACCCTTCTGCAAGGGGGTTTCCAGTGGCCTGCTAATGGGCTTTGGGTCTCCACTCCGCACTCCCCCCATCATTCACTATGGTAAGATTTTTTGTTCTGATGATGTCTTATACCTGATCCCTTTGACTCCTCGTGATCACATAGGCTGGTGTGCTTGTTCCATGTGGGTTTTGTTGCTTCTGAGCTTGATGGCCGCTTGATTACCTTCAAGCCTTTAAGACCCCAGACGCTATACTTTTTGATAGCCGGGCACCATCAGCTTTCTTCGCCACATTTGCCTATGCACCCATTTGTCTTCAGTGATCTGTTCGAAACCTCATGATCACACAGGCTGATATGTTGTTCCATGTGGGCTTTGTTGCTTCTGAGCTTGATGGCCGCTTGTTTATCTTCAAGCTTTTATGACCCCAGATGCTATATTTTTTGATAGCCGGGCACCATCAGCTTTCTTCACCACATTTGCTTATTCACCCGTTTTGTCTTCAGCGGTTGTGTCGGGAAGGTGAGAATCATAGAATGCCAATTTAATAGAAGAAAGTATTCTTGCTTTGAGGGAGTACTTGAGTGGAGGTCCAATGTCCTTCTGCTACCTTAATACTAAACCTATAAATATATGCACATAGATCTATTTCCCCATCCTCATATAAATATATTTGCATATGTACATGTCTTTATCTAGACCTCTATAAATGGCATGACTTTCTTTATATGAAATCCAGGATAGGAAAATCTATAGGGACACTAACTGGATTACTAGTTCCTTAAAGTTATGACAGGGGAGATTAGAGGAAATGGGTACAAGGATAATCATATACAAAATTGAAGCAAATATTCCAAAATTAATTGTGATGATTGTACAACTCTTTAATATATTTAAAGGATTGAATTGCATGGTCTGTGATATATGCCAATAAACTGTTACAATTCTTACAAGCTGAAAAGAAAAGTATGCATTGGCTATTGACCACTCAGAAACAAACTGCATTGGTGAATAGTTTTATTGGAGAGGTAGGTCTAGACAGTGGTTCTCAACCTATGGGTAGTTACCCCTTTGGAGGTCAAACAACCCTTTCACAGGGATGGCCGGATACATAACAGTAGCAAAATTACAGTTACAAAGTAGCAACAAAAATAATTTTATGGTTGTGGGAAGGGGTCACCACATCATGAGGAACTGTATTAAAGGGTTGCTGTATTAGGAAGATTGAGAACCACTGGTTCTAGAACCAGAATTGCAATACTTTGAAGCTAGGAGACTTTGTCCAAAATATTTAAAGGACACCTCTCTCTCTCTCTCTCTCTCTCTCTCTCTCTCTCTCTCTTAACCTATTTCTAAATATGCGACCTGGTGGCATAGTGAATAACCATAGGAGACCTGGTGGCATAGTGGTTATGCCTTAGGCTGTTACCATAGATCGAACCACCAGCCATTCTTTGAGAGAAAGACAGGCTTTCTACTCCCCGTACAGTTATAGTCTTGGAAACCCATAGGACAGTTCTACCTCTGTGCTATAGGGTCATTATGAGTCAGAATTGACTCAATGCAGTGTGGGCTTTGGCTCATTGACTTGAAGACTGAAATGATTGATTAAAAGGTCTGCTTTGATTAAATCGATTGATTCCAAGCTCTGCTTTGAAGTGCCCATCCGAGTTGGAAGCCATTATACTCTAATGATGCTTGTCCCCTGGATTTTCCGGGTTTTCTTTCCCAACCCCGTAATGCTCAGCTGTGTGGCAAAGGGAGTTAGTTCATTTAATCCAGTGGACTTGGCTTGACCGATGCCACACATGTTGGGAAGGACGCAAGGACTAGGAAGTGAAGGCACCAGCCAGTGGGCAGTGAATGTACTACATGGGAGTTGAATAGGGGAAGGAATGTGGCCAGGAGGAAAGGAATAGACTGGAGGAAAGAGGGGAGTCAAGTTCATAGAAAGTATGCAGTGGGTGTCAGAGCACTGAAAGGTCAGGAGACTGACCAGAACAGTGAGACATGGGAGCTTTTAAGATTTCACAGGTGGGAGTAATCTCTGTTAATGGCAAAAACAAAAGCCCAGGTTGTGGCCCTGGATGTCAGTTACTGAAGTAGAGTAGAAATCACTGGAAAAGAGATAAGTGAGAATCCCGTTCTCATGAATTAACTTTTTACAAGACTTCATACTGAAAACTTTAGAGCTCCTTTTAACTTTTTAAAGAAACTGGCATTGTCTGGGCAGATTGTAGTCACATGAACTGAATCAACTGATGGGCAAAAAAACCCTTTAAGAAATTGTTTGTTTGTTTTTAACAGTTGTATTGACATAGTTCATATATCATAGAGTTTGATAAACGTATTAAAAGTTTAAACGTATTAAAAAGAGCTGTGCAATCATCACTACGGTACATTTTAGAATATTTTCTTTCTTCTCATTATTAGCTCCCCATTTCCCCTAACCTCCCCTGCTATAACACAAGCCTTTCCTGACCTTCACGGTCCCTCCACTTTACCAAACATGCTGCCCTTCTCTAGGGTCTGGTCTCTCGTAGTAACATAGGGTGAAAAACAGCATCATATAGAAAAGCACCAGATGATGAGGCGCTAACTCATCATGTGTGCTCAGGAAACACCGGTAGAAAAGCCTGTAATAGGAAAGCCTTCGACCCTGTAGATGGACACCCGTGTTCGCAACCATGGGCTCCAACAGGAGAACAATTGTGAGGACGGTGCAGGGCTGGGCGGCGCTTCCTTCTGCTATGCCCCAAAGCTGACTCGATGCCTCCGGACAACAACAGATGGGTTTGAAATTTCTAGATGGCAGAACTGAATTTTGTTAAAGATAGGAAGCCTGCTGGGAGTCGCAGCGAGTGGTAGATTGTTGCTTTGCCCCTTGGAGTTGATCCCAACTGCTCAATAGGGTTTCCAAGGCAGTCATCTTCCCAGAGGTTGACTGCCTCCTCTTTCTTCTGAGGAGGGGCGCCTGGGTTCAGACTGTGACTTTTCAGTTGGCACCTGCACACTTAACAGTTGTGTCACCAGGCCTCTGAGCAGGGTAGATACGCACTTACTTCAGCGACTGACCCTAGCGCTCCTTTGTTTCACATTATGAGTAGAGTGGGTAGTTGGGGGGAGTGGAAGATGACTTTGGCATCTCACATTCCTACAGGGTAGTGCCAATTAAACATGAGTTTGGTCCTAAAAATGAGTGAAACTGAATAATATCTTTCCTAAAATTAGCCACAGTGACCCTCTTTAGTGTCTCAATGCATATACATCTTATTGAGTATATATATTGAATATAGATAGAGACAAACAAAAAACGGTGAAATTCAAGTATTGCCTTGAACGACTTCTTTGAGACTTGTGATGCCACTTGGGAAATCTCACAGTAAGTGATACGGCTGACACAGCACATCTGGTCTTAAAAGTCAGTGTTCTATAACCCATTAGAAGTGTTCATTCCTGTCCTGATCAAATGGGATATATTAGTTAACAATTGCAGCTTACTCTTTTGAAGATTGACCCCTTAAATGCCCCATCTCCCTTTTCAGCTTATTGTAAGACCTCACTGATGTGTTATAAGAGTGACAGAAGCGACATTGGGTTGGAGAAAGCCACTGGAAACGCATAAATCTTTCGTGGCTTATAATGATTTTCACTAAAGATACGTTGGTCTTAGTTTTTGTCACACTGTGTAAGTTTCCTGCTTTTGTGTGTTTTGTTGGTGTAGTCTTTAGAAACCATCAGAATATTCATACTGAAAACAAATGAGGTAATTAATACTATTAGTAGTAATCTGACCAAAACCTGAGGGGAGCTGGAGGGTCTTACACAATCAACCCCAAGAGCACATACTTATCCAGAAAACAGTAGGCATGCTTTTTTCTTGCATGAATTCATTGTCATTTAAAAATGTTTAATGATCTTTCTACTCCACTCCCCTCCCCTTAGGGATAAGTCCTAAAAATTTATTCAGTTGTTTCCCGGGAGCAGTATCAAAATTTGTATCTGCCTCAGCACATGTGACCTTGCCCTCTTCAGAGGGAGTGAACACATGTTCTGTGAGTAATCACCCCCCTAGATAAATCTGCAGCTGGACAAAGGAGCAGGAAGATCAAATTCCAGTGTTTTTTTCCTTCATGGAAATAAAGTTACAATTCAAAGTTTTCTCTAGATGCTCCACCCTTTGTGGTCAGTTAGATTCTAGAGTCGACTCTCCGGAAGAGGAGAAGGCATGGATGGTGGTGATAATGAAGGCTCTGGAGCAGGAGCAAGACTGCTGGTTCAAGTTGTTGGTGGGAGTGTATGGATTGATCTTGGACTGCGGCCCGTTTTAAAAGCAGTTTGCCAGTGGTGGTTACTGGTCTGTCACTTTGGTCTTGTGAAAATGAGTAGTAGGTGGGATACATCATCACTCTTTTCACTACAAAAAGCTAAGCTGAACATTTTGGAACCCTTACTTTTGATCTCATTAGTATCTTTTTTTCCTAATATTTAAGAGCTTTTGACACAGGGTGGGGGAGGTCATTCAATTCCTGTTGTTATTCGTTGCTCCCCCTTGACTGACTCATGGCGATCCCATGTGTTAACAAAGTAGAACTCCCCGGGTTTCCTGGCTGTCATCTTAATGAAAACAGATCATCAGGCCTGTCTTCCCTGATACTATGGGGTGGATTCAAACAGCCAACCTCTAGGGTCACAATCCAATTTAAGAACTGGGAAGAGGAAACTTAAAATTCCAATGAGCTTTCAAAAAACTATAATTAAAACAGTGAGCCCTGGTGATGTGGTGGGTTTTGCAATGGGCTGTTAACTGCAAGGTCAGTAGTTCAAAACTACCAGCTGATCCTTAGGAGGACGTTGAGAATTATTCCCTGAGCTGTACCCTTCATGAGCAGAAAGGCATGCATTACTTGTTGACCAAATGATATCCAGCCAAGAACTAAAGCAGATATCCCAAGTGAGAATTTTTTAGCCTTTGCACTAAATCAGCTTTTCTCAGCCTCAGCACTTCTTCACCTTATGGGCCCATCATTCTTCGGCCTTTGGTCTGCCATGTCTATTGTATGAAGTTCAGCAGTGTCCTTGCCTTCTGTTATTGGATTCCAACAGTACTCCTTCCAGTGGTGACATTTAAAACGGTTTCCAAACATTGGCAAATAGGAAATTCAGTTGTGCCAGCATATGCTTTCAGAGTTATTGCACTAAGTATACTAGGTAATTTGTTAAAGAATAGTTTACAGATCTTGGTTTACATTTTTCCCCCAATAGTTTTATTGGCACACAGTTTACATATCATACAATCGAGTAGTTCAATCATTCACTCATATCAAGGTCTTGGTTTACTTTTAAATAAAGGTGGGTGGCTGCAGACAAGTCCTCTTAGTAATGCACCTGTCTGTATCTCATTATGGTGCCTTCAAAAAACTTTAATCAGAAAAATGGCTTCTGGAGAGATCATCTGGGTCGGTTAATTTCCATTAAGAGTGAGCATGTGAGAAATTTTGGCAACTTTATCTAGACTCCCACGAGGAAGTCTTGGGTTAGTTACTGAGTTGGGGTGACTTCATGGCAGTGGATATTCTTGTTAGATTTTTTTTATTAAAAGATCATTTTATTGGGGGTTCTTACAGCTCTTATTACACTCCATACATCAGTTGTATCAAGCATATTTGTACATGTGTTGCCATCATAATTTTAATTCCCTAGTTTACCTTCTGTCTGTGGTATTGTTTGCTCACCGCTCCCTTTCCCTGCCTCCTCCTTCCTCAATTTTCTTGAAGCACACAGCATCACCATGGGGGTTTAGTAGGAAGAACCTTTAAGAAAATTGAAAACTGCACTGAGGAGAATTAGGCCTGGATAATTGTGCCCAGACAGTTTTTTCTTTTCCCTCATGACAGAGCATCTCCTCTTGATTCTGAAAGTAGCACGGTGGTCTTGGGAATAATTAGCCCGGATCGTTGTTAATTTTATTGGGAAACTTTACCCCATTCCAGACTACACAGCCCTGGTCTTGCCACTTGAGACTGATTTTTGTTCAGAGAACATGTAAAAGGAACATTATTTTGAGTCCCTTGAGGACGCTGAAACTGCCGTTGTGACTTGGTAGAAATTGAAGAATGCGCACTTGTTTGAGGAAGAGCTAGAGAAATGGACACACCCTCTTCAGAAATACAAAGATCTAGATGGGGGCTATGTCGAGAAAGAATAGTTTCACACGTAGAGATTTTTGTTTGATAGAGGTTTCCATGATTTGTAGCAATACCTTATGATTTACCCTCAGATCCTAAACGTATACACCATAGCAGTTCATGCTTGGCCAGGTTGTGTCTTAGTCACCTACCTAGTACCGCCGCAGCAGAAATGTCACCAGGGAGTGGCTTCAAAAATAGAAATTTATCTTCTCACCATTGAGGAGCTGAGAAGTCTGTCAGAGTGAGGGCTTTAGCGATCGCTTTCTCAGTCCGCTGTGGAGAGAGGTTCTCTTTGAGCCTCGGCTTCTGGGTGAATTTCAGGGGGCTTGGCTTCTCTAATCTCCAGCCCTCAGCTTTCTTGCTTGTTTAATCTCTTTTATATCTCAAAAGAGATTGATTTAAGACATACTCTAGACTAATCCTATCTTATTATCATAGCAAAGACAACCCCTTCGCAACGGGGATCTGAATTACAGTCATAATCTGTAGCGCCAGGATGGAATTGTGTCCACCACAAAGATGTGCTGTAAACACCTGGGGTTATTTATAATCCCATTGGGAAATATTTACAACATATATTTTGGACGGGATACAATTCATCCAATAGTCTTTTAAGTTCTTTATCTGGTCAGGTAGCACTTTGATCAAATACTCTTAGGCATTCCAGCTCTCAATTTGCAGTAGATTGGAGATTTCCTTTTCATTTTGGTTTCTGGTACCTGGTACCCATCATCTGGTTTGCAAGAGGAGGAAGCAGTGCACTCCAGTCACATACTTTAGAACATTCTTGGCACAGTGCTTGTGGGCTGTTCATTACCCCACCACCACCACCACCACCACCACCACGCACACACAAGATTCTGAAAAAGCTCCGTTTTAATTGTTTTCTGCATCACCGTGCATACAAAAGGCCCTGGTTTTCATCAGTTAGTGTTTGTTTTGTTAACTTGTAGAAACTGTGCTTTAAAGAAGGAAGCATAAGAAACTTTCTGTATATTGAGAATTAAAATACACATGAACAAAAAGACTCTCAAAGTTACCCCTAACTTTATGTTTGCACTCTTTTTGTACAATTCATTTCAAAGTGACAACTGTAAGCTAAATAGTTCACTCTGGGGAAGGAATTGGATGTGACAGTCTGCTATACTACGTGGGGCATTCAGCCTGTTTGTGGGAAATGCTTGGCTCTCTGTAGTCTGTTAACACTTTCAATCCGTTGAAAGGCTACTTTAGTTTCTATTTGTTAAAGAAGATCGTTCGTATTTTGAGTTATACCATTTATTCAGTCATTACTTTCTAAAGATAGAAACATCTCTAGAAACTGCGTTTTCATCCTTTGAATAGTAAGGGAACATTTCAGACTAGTTTCATAATGTTAGAAACTCTGTTTTAAGATAGTTGGCCTTTTTTCCCTTCAAGGTTAATGATTGCTCAAAAGTTATTATATTACAATTCTCTTATTTTCATAGTGGAGGTTTTTATACTCCTGTGTTTTTAATTTAGATTATATTCAGCCGAGATATTCAAGGTATTTTCATGGTAGTCAAGAAAAATTTCTGGTTATTTTTTTTCCTGGGTTGTGTTACATTCTGAGTTTCATATTTGCAAAAGACCAGTGGGCATATTACACAAAAACCCACATGTTTATTTGAAGTTACCCATACATATTATTCTATTATTGAACTGTGCATAGTTTTTGTGTATGAACTAAAAGCAGGTGTGGGAAGTATCCAAAGTTTAACCTTGATTCAGAGTTAAGCTTTATTTAAGATAATTGTTTAAGAAGCATGTCTCTAGCACTGAATTTTAAAGTAGACTGTGGAGCAATAAAACAAAGCAAAAAGACCAAACCCCCTGCTGTCAAGTTGATTCCCGTTTATGGAGTACCCAGAGGCACGCCCACTAGTCCTGCCCTGGGGCATTTCCAAGGCTGTAAACTTTTTGGAACCCTCTGGTGTCTGAGGTGGGTTTCAACTGCTGATCCATTAGCTAGGAGGGGAACACTTAGCTTAGTTTGTTCCATCAATGTGTTCTACCCCTCTTGTGCTTTGAGAATAAAATTTACCAGCAAAGGATATGATTTTTAAGCATTGTCATACGAATCTATGTTTTGGATTTTGGGATTTTTTTAGTCAAGTTACTTCTGAGGCTTATATGAAATTACTTTTTAAAAGGTTAAATGTACAGTTTCCGTACTCATTCAATTAAGCATTTATTTAGCACTCACTACTTGCAAGATACTGTGTTCAGTTCTTATAGGGCATCTGTTTTAGAATCTAACATTACTACTTTGAATAATTTGTGTGTGTGTGTGTGTGTGTGTGTGTGTGTGTGTGTAGATCCTGAACTATTCCAAAAGTGATTATAAATAACTCTTTTGAAGGAGAATATGCTATCATTTAAAAAAGGATGTTCTCATCTTATTAGAAAGAGATTCATTTGAATCTCACCCATCATTATGAAATACTAAATAGTATTATCGCAGCAGCACCCACAACTTCTAGAATGACCATTACATGTTACTTTCTAGGTGCTTCATAGAAGGGCAAACTTTATAGAAGACAAAGGGAAGAATGCAAATTTTTTTTTAGGATGCAAATATTTTATTTTTATAAACAATACATTAAATTACCTGAGTCTCCATGTCCAGTTGCTGAAGAAACTTGTTGAGTAAATAATGCTGCTAGCAAGATACTAAGGTCATTTTTAATAGGCATCTAAGCCGGTGGTTCTCAACCTTCCTAATGTCGCAACCCTTTAATACAGTTCCTCATGTTGTGGTAACCCCCTAACCATAAAAATACTTTCGTTGCTACTTCATCATCTGTGATTTTGCTACTGTTACGAATCGGGCGGCCCCTGTGAAAAGGTCATTCAACCCCCAAAGGGGTCGCGACCCACAGGTCTAGAACCACTGCTCTAAGCTTTTACTTTTCTTGTTACTTAATTGGGGGAAGATGAGTAGGAATCATTTAGATTATCCCAAAATGACATTCGTAATTAAATAGTTGAAATGGATTATATACTTATAAAACTTATATTTTTAATACTGATAATTCTTTTTACAAATTGAATTTCTTTTAAAAATTGGATTCTGAATATGCATATATGATTGTGCCCTGCAAAGTCGTGTTTACCACTGGTAACCCAGATTGGACAGTTCTTTGAAATGTTAAAGTAATGGTTCCTTTGACCTATTGGCTTCTCGTGACTCATATGAGTACGTGTGCCAAGAAATATTTCTTCTCTTGTGTAAGGAAAGTGTTGTTTTGCAATGTTAGATATCTTACGTATTTTATATATTCAGAGAAAAAATACCAAATGTAATTATAATGTAATTAAAGATGTAAGAACAAGTTATCATTTATTTTAACTTTTTTTTTTTAAGGTGATGGATGTGGACACACCGTACTAGGCCCTGAAAGTGGAACGCTTATGTCTATAAACTACCCGCAGACCTCTCCCAATAGCACTGTGTGTGAGTGGGAGATCCGGGTAAAGGTGGGACAGAGAGTACGCCTCAGGTTCGGGGACATTGACATTGAGGATTCTGATTCTTGTCACCTTAATTACTTAAGAATTTATAATGGAATTGGCATCAGCAGAACTGAAATAGGTAGGACATTTTCTTTTCTTATCAATGTACTTATAATGATGCTTCATTGTTCCGAATTTATGAAAATTTTGATAGTCCACATTTAATGTCTATGCTGTCTAAAGTGAAATGTGAGAAATCATTGAGAACATGTATTTGACTTGCAGAAAAAGAGACTATTATCCTCTTCGTCTTTTACTTGCTTTTCAAATCTATTTTGTTGGTATTTTTTCACAAGACACCACAGTATTATTTCTAAGGAGGAGGAGGTTAAAAACATCTTACTCTTTGTACTTTACTTTTCTTTCCCTATTGTATTTCAGTTGAAGATACAAGATGATTTATGCTTAGGATGTGGTATCGCTGAGTGGCTAAGATCTAAACTGGCTTTGGGTCAAATCTTAACTCAGTTATGACATTGCTGTGTGAGCTTGAGCAGGTTACTGGGGGGTCTGTCACAGCATTTGTAAGATAGGGAATGAGGGGATCACGTGTGAAATGCTCAGGGCAGGACTCACACATCATGCATGCTCATAACTGGTTAGCTGCGATTGCAATTATTCTTTGCTAGGAGCCTGTTAGTTGTCAACTCATGGGCACCCCCATGTGCAACAGAGCAAAATGCTGCCTGGTTCTGTGCCTTCTTCTCAATCTTATACTCAAGGCTCCATTGCTATAACCACTATGTATTTCCAGGAGCCCTGGTGGCATAAGTGATTATTACTGCTAACCTCAAGGCCACCAGTTCAGAACTACAAGCCATGCCTTGGGAGAAAGAAATCTTTCTGCTCTCATAAAGAGTTACTGTCTTGGAAACCCAAAGGGGCATTTGCACCCTGTCCAGCCGGGTCACTATGGATTGAAATTGTCTGTAGGAAGTGGATTTAAGGCCAACCTAGGGGACTTATCTTCCAATAATATATCAGGAAAAAAATCTGTTGTGATCCATAGGATTTTTTTCTTCTTCATTCTTTAGTCTGCCAGCTGCTACGTGGAAGAAAAAGATGAGATTAACTGCTCCCATGAAAATTGTATTACCTTGGAAATCCTAGATAGCGCATTTGGGTTTTGGGGGGATCACCTACACTACAGGATAGGACCATGGCCTACTGTCCTGGCTCCTGATTGGTGTTTCTCAACAATTTTTTATTAACTTGGCAGCTTGGTCACCACTATTGAAGGACAGCTGGATGTACTTGCTTCCTGAGGTGATGAAGTAGGGAGGGGGTAATACTGCCTGCCAAGCACTCGTACAGCAATACACAAGGTGGATCCATAGTTACATTAAGCCTTTAGCAATTCACAGGGAGAGAAGGACACGGGGAAACACATTAAATGAACCATAAGGATTTGATGAGCCAAAAAGAGTGTGAGACATTTTGCAGAACAAGTGACCTAGTTTCTTCAACATATAAATAGCGTTGCGAAGAAAAAGGAAGAGGAGAGAATTGTTACAGGTTAAGAGACATTATCTTTGATGGGAATGTGTTGGCTTCATTTAGATCTGGATTTAAACTCACTGTGTTAGTCTGGGTACTTTAGAGAAACAAATCCACAGAAACGTTTAAGAGAGAGTTTTATATAAAGGCTAAATGCGCATCAACATTCCTACTCAGTGCTGCCCAAGCCCACAAGTCCAACATTAACCAATATGTCCGACACAAATCCACAAAGCCCTCCTTCATCTCACAAAACAGATGCAATGATGCCAACTGCAGGAGGAAAGCCGAGTCAGAGAGCGTGTAAGCATCTCAGCGCTGGCAGGGGTCTCCACATGGGTGCTCCAGCACCCAGGGCTGCATCGGGGTAGGTCCATGTGACTTCTCCTCAGGGATGTCTTGCAGGAAGTGAGCCTTGCCAGCTGAAGCAGGCTAAGGCAGCTGCACCCTGGTCCGACCATCACAAAGCAAGAGACCTGAGAACTAGAAAGGCTAGGCTCACAGAGCCATTTATCCCTCTTCACTTCAGTTAGCCCCACATGTGTTTATTGGCCAGGTTGGCACAATAAACTAACTACCTCACTCACCAACTACAAAATGACTTAATTTTTAAGAGTCCAAGAAATTTTAATAGGGATTAGGCATTTCCGTGATAGTAAAGAGTGATTGTTTTCAGTGTGTTGATGGTCTCTAAGGACCCTTAATGGTGCAGCGGCTAAAGCTGCTAACTGCAAGGTCAACAGTTCGAATCCACCAACTACTTCACAGGAGAAAATGTCTCAGCTTGATATTCCTTAAAGGTTTATAGCCTTGGAAAACATTACAGGGCAGTTTTACTCGGTCCTATATGATTTCTATGTGACAAAATCAATCTTATGGAAGTGGATTTGGCGTATGTTATTGAAATTTTTTGTTATGTTCTGATTTTTTAGAGATTCATTCTAAAGTTCATTAAAAATTATGCCTAGAATTTATTTTAAATATGCCAGGGGGAAAATTGGTAAGGAGAGGGATAGATGGCATATTACAAATAGCCAGTGGCATATTGTTGACATTGAATAATGGATACTGTAATGTACATTTCCCTCTCCCTACTTTTATGTATTTTTAAAAATTTCCATAATAAAACTATTTTCGTCTTTAACAAAAGAAGAACACCATCTCTTACCACAGTAAGTCATGGCATGGTTGCTTGAGAGTGAAAGTAACATGGAACATAATTTACCTCAAAGGTCTGACCACCCCTTCGCATTTAACTTGCTGAGGGTGCTTTCTCCGTCATTGCTCGTGCCCTGACTTCAGAGTCAGCGCTCCTGCTTTGTGGACATCGGGCGGTGGTGTAGGTGCCAGTCAGCCGGTTCTGACTCAGAGCCACCCAGTGTACTGCAACAAAGCATTGCCTGGCTCTGCCCCATCCTCACAATTGTTATCTTTGGGCCCATTTTTACGGCCACCACGTCGGTCTGTTGTTTTGAGGGTCTTCCTCCTTTTGGCTAGCCCTCTTCTTTACTAGGAAGGCTGTCTTTTTCTAGGATTTCTTGATAAATAGGACCAAAGTCCATGACGGTCTCACTATCCTTGCTTCTAAGGAGCATGTTGGCTCTTCTTCCGTAAAGACAGATTTGTTTGCTCCTGTGGTAGTCCATAGTACTGTAAATACTCTTCATTAGCACCACACATCACTTCTTCATTGTCCGGGTTCTGTATGCATGTCAGGTAATGGGAAATTCCAGGAAATAGTCCTCCAAGTTATAGCTTTGCTCTTCAACCCTTTAAAAAAAGTCTTGTGTAACAGATTTGCAGTATAACATCTTTTGATTTCGTGACTCCTGCTTTCATGAAAATTGATTGTGGCTCCTAGTATCCTGATGTTTTCTATTGCTGCAGGTTTGTGAGGACTTTGGTGTTCTTTGTACTGCATTGTGATCAGAATGACGACAAGCCTTTGCTTTTCTTCAGTCATTGCTTCAAGTCCTCTTGACTGATTGAGCAAGAAAGTTGCGCCTGCGTGTCATGGATTGTTAGGAGCCTTCCAATTCTGATTCTTCTTCATATAGTCCAACTTCCTGGATTATTTTCTCAGGAAATAATTCAGTAAGTATGGGGTATGCTAGTTGTTTAGTAGTAGATTTCAATTCCCTTCTTTCATTTTTTGCCACTTCCTCATTCTTGCTGCACATGGGCGAGTGGAAAGCTGCAGCAAGGGCAAAGGGAGAGACCCAGTGATGTTTCTTTTGGCCATTCGTTGGGCTCCCATTACCACCTTCCATGTTATGTTTGCACTGGTGCTGCATTTTGGTAGTAGTTTGTGGTTAGATGTAAAAAGGAAAGCTTCTGGACATATCACAATGAGATAAAAAGACTATTTGAAAAGAGGTGTGTGATGTTCTCCTTTATATAGATCTATAGCGAAGTACAGAATAGAAGCAAATCAATGTGGGCATCAAGATTTTAATGATAAATGGTCAGAATCTCCTATATCAACTCCTCCCCTTCAGAAAAAAGCCTGGCCCAAATGAACCTTATTTCCCTATAAAAACAGTTCCTGAAGGTTTTGAGTTTTATGTAAGATGGTGTTAATTTTAGGAACTTTTTTCCCTGAGGGAGATTATGGAATAATCAGTAAATTGAAATGAAAGGGAAACGGACTTCACAAGTTTTCCTGTTAGTCCACTAGGAAGTAGGGCAGTTGCTTCCTTTTCTCTTAGAAAGGATTGTAATACGTAATATATTAGTATACTTGGGTTTTTATGGCCTTATATAATTTTGCTTTCTAAATTGCTAACCTGCCCAGAAGCTTATAAGATAACTTGGTATAAGAGCCCTCATTCACATAGAGCCACTGGTAGAATGGTTTTAATAATACTGTTAAGGTTGGCTCTCTATTCTGAATTCTTTACTTTTTTTTAATAACTAGTTTTTCTTGTGGTGATAGCATAGACTCACATCCACAAAAATACATTCTTTCAGATACTAAGCACTTTTTTAAATTTAAATTTTATTTTATTTACATCTCTTATCAAAATCCACACATACATCATTTTGTCAAACACATCTTTACATATGTTGTCATCATCTTTTTCTTTCTTTTTTTTTAAATTAAATAATCATTTTATTAGGGGCTCTTCCAACTCATCACAATCCGTACATACTTCATTTGTGTCCAGCACATTAGCACATATGTTGACTTCATCATTCTCACAACACCCGCTTTCCACTTGAGCCCTTGGTGTCAGCTCATTTTTCCCTCTCCCTGCTCCCCCCTCCCCCCTCCCCCTTGATAATTTATAAATTATTATTATTTTATCATATTTTACCCCATCTAACGTCTCCCTCACCCACTTCTCTGCTGTCCGTCCCCCAGGGAGGAGGCCATTTGTAGACCTTGTCATCTGTCCCCCCTTTCTCCCTCACCTTCCCTCCACCCTCCTGCTATCGCCACTCTCTCCACTGGTCCTGCGGGGTTCATCTGTCCTGGGTTCACTGTATTTCCAGTTCCTAGCTGTGCCAGTGTACATCCTCCGGACCAGCCGGATATGTAAGGTAGAATTGGGATTATGGTAGTGGAGGGGGAGGAAGCATTTAAGAACTAGAGGAAAATTGCATATTTCATCGTTACTACACTGCACTCTGATTTACTCTTCTCCTCCCTGCAGCCCTTCTGCAAGGGGATGTCCAATTTCCCCCGGATGGGCCCTGGGTCCCCACTCTGCACTCCCCCTCATTCACAATGTTATGATTTTTTTTTTGTTTTTGGTCTTTGATGACTGATACCTGACCCTTTCACCACCTTGTCATCTTACAGGCTGGTGTACTTCTTCCATGTGGGCTTTGTTGTTTCTCAGTTAGATGGCCCCTTATTTATCTTCCAGCATGTGGGACCCCAGATTCTGTGTAATTTGACAGCTTGGCACCATCAGCTTTCTTCACTGCATTTGCTTATGTACCCGCTTTGTCTTCAGCATTCGTGTCGGGGTAGGCTGGTGTGCTTCTTCCTTGTGGGTTTTGTTGTTTGTTAGCTAGATGGCCACCTGTTTGTCTTCAAGCCTTTAAGACCCCAGATGCTGTATCATTTGATAGCTGGGCACCATTTGCTTTCTTCACCACTTTTGCTAGTGTACCCCCGTTGTCCTCAGCGATCGATTAGGGGCAGGTTGGTGTGCTTCTTCCGTGTGGGTTTTGTTGTCTCTCAGCTAGATGGCTGCTTGTTTATCTTCAGGTCTTTAAGGCTTCAGGTGCTATATCTTTTGGTAGCTGGGCACCATCAGCTTTCTTCACCACACTTGCTTGTGCACCCATTGTCTTCAGTGACTTCAGGTGTTATAACTTTTGGTAGCCAAGCACCATCTGCTTTCTTCACCACATTTTCTTGTGCACCCATTGTCTTCAGCGATCGACTAAGCACCTCTTTGAGCTCAAATTTAAACCAAACTCACTGCTGTCGAGTCAGATTTTTCTCTCTTGCTTACAATAGATCTATCCCTTCTTTTTTAAAACACAAGCAAACAAACGTTTTATTAGGAGCTCTTACAGATATTATTACAATCCATAGTTCCATTAGATTAAGCATAATTGTACAATTTGTGTCATCATTACCAAAACATTTTCCATCTTCTTGAACTCTTTGATATCAGCTCCCTTTCCCACTCTACCAACCCTCATGGACCCTTAATAGACTATATATTATTATTTTTGTCATATCTTATACCATCCAATGTTTTCATTCACCTATACAATGCTGTTGTTTGTTCCCCTCGAGTGGGATTATAGATTCACCATTGCTGTCAGTCCCCTCCCCGCCTTTCCTGTGCCCTCAGGGAATCATTCCTTCCATTACTGTCTCTGAGAGGTTTATCTCTCTTGTATTTCATGCATCGAAAGATCTTGATTGTAGAAGTGTATATAGCAAGACTAGTGAGGCAAAACTAAGGTGAAAATAGTGGGGGAGAAAATATTAACTAGAGCAGGAGTGCTCACACTTTTCTAACATGCGAACTACTTATAAAGTGACCAAGTCAAAATGATCTACTAACTACAAAAATGCAAAACATATATTTATTACATTTCTTTTTATTTATTTATTTATTACATTTATTCATAAATGCATTGATAATTCTTTGTACAATGTATGTTTATGTACCTTGCATAGCCACATGAGTCCATATTGCACAACACAACACCATTAACTATGTACATTTTTTGTCATTGCCTGAGTTTATTCTGATGACTTGCACTGAATGGAATGAGCCAGGGATGCATAGTCCGGACAGTAGCTGCTGACAGCCAGCCTCAAGCACACTTCCAAATGATCATCAGTCATGGTGGAATGGTACTGGGGCTTAATGATCTTTATGTGGGAAAAAGCTGCCTCACATAAATAAGTAGAGCTGAATAGTGCAGTCAAGGAGGTAGCACATTTTCTCATGTTTGGGTACTTACCCTCTACAAGTAAGTTCCAGAGCTGTTCACGTGCTCTGGACTTCAGCTGAATGTTGGCTTGTAGTGTCAAGGTCTCCCATTCGTATGAAAGTGATATGTTTTTGTCTTCTTACTTGGACCAGCTCCCCCATTCATTTGAATACTCTTAACGTTTAAGAGGGGAAAACAAGGCCTAAAAATTGGCGATAGCTGAACTGGTCAGTTTTGCTGCACTTAACACAGTTGTTTGCGCATGTGTTTGACACCTAAGATTGCATAAGATTGGCTGTGCTGTATGTCAGTTAAGTGACGGGATTGATGATAGGCTTCCGTCTATTTTTTTAATGCCATGCAGTCTACCCACACTACATTTGCAATTGATGTATTGAGCACCCCTGAACTAGAGGATAGTAATGTGTTTCATCAGTGCTATACTGCACCTGGATATATCATCTTTACCTATATTCACAGATAGTTTTGAAATGGAAAAATCCATTTCTTTGACTTGAATTTTACACTCCTTTTTATTAGTCACTTTTCTGTAGTATCTGTAAGATAATAGTAATCTATATAAGTAGAAATAGGATGTAAATTTTTATTTATTAACCTTTTATGTACAAATAGAAATATAAATCCCAATTTGCTGGGTTTTGTTTTGTTCTTATCTCAATAATTAAACATCTGCCCTAGACCATAGGAAGCTACCAGCATCATTTCCTCTGTTATTGGTAGCCATTTCATATAAAGCAAAATAAAAGTAAAAGGAAAGAGGAAGAAAGTATGCTTATATTTAAAGGAATATAGTCTGTCTTAGTAGTTTTGTCCAGTGTATCCTTCCCCCAACAGTTACTGGCGTGTAATTCACATATCACAGTCATCTCACAGACAACACTCACAATTATGGGATTTATTATGGAAGTTAACAGGTTACAATTCAGGTGGAAATGCTCAGGATAGAATTGTGCAGTCAGTTAAGAGCTGGGCACCATCAGCTTTCATCACCATGTTTGCTTATGCACCCACTTTGACTTCAATTGTGTTGGGAAGGTGAGCACCACAGAATGCCAGGTTTTTCGAACAAAGGGTTCTTGCGTTAAAGGAGGACTCAAGTTAGGGACCCAAAGCCCGTCTCCTACCTTAATACTTAACATTTAAGTATATGTACAAAGACCTATATTTTAATGCATTTACATATGTGCATACCTATGTTTATACCTCTATAAATGTCTTTTGCCTCCTAGTTCTTTCCTTGATTTCTTTTCACTTTCCTCCTGTCCCACTATCAGGTTCGACCTTCATTCCACTCTCAGTACTTTCCCTCGGTTACATTGCACTTGATCAAACCCCACCAGGCATTCTACTGCCTCCTTGCCATTGATTTTAGATCTCTATTGTTCCCTTGTCCCTGGCTTTGTTGGCTCCCCCCTCCCTGGTACAGATAAGAGTTCTTAACACATGGAATCCAGGATAGTTAAACATCTCAGGAACAGAACTGGGAGTAGCAATGCAATGAGGGTAGGGGAAAGGTGGGGGGAGAGTGGGTAGAAACAGGGAACCAACTACAATGATCAGTGTATATATAACTGCCCCCCCCAAGAGGGGTGAATAACAGAAACATGGGTGAAGGGCGACAGTGGACAGTGTAAAATATTGAAAATAGTAATGATTTATGATTTATCAAGGGTCTATGAGGGTGGGGGAGGGATGGAAAAAAGAGGAGCTGATACCAAGGGCTCAAGCAGAAAGGAAATGTTTTGAAAATGATGATGGCAACATATAAACAAATATGTTTGTTACAATTGATGTATGGATTCTTATAAGAACTGTAAGAGCCCCCAATAAAATGATTTTTTTTTTAAGTGCAGTCAGTTAATGTTACAGAGTTCTTTCAGGGCTCAGCTCCAGCTTTGTGGGTCCATGAATCCAACTCCCTGAATTCAGTGCTCAGAGGCACCCTACCCACAAGTCAGCCTCCCGCCCCACAGCACTCAGCATTACATGCTCCCTGGGCTGGGAGTCCACAGCTCTGTCTCACAGTCTGGCTGCAGGTGCGCTACTTCTGCGCCTGTGCCACTCCTCAGATGCCAAAATTGTCTTCTGGGTTGAGGCGGTTCACTGGGTCGGGATATTCGGGTTCTGAGGGCACACTTCATAGCTGGTCCTTGCTGGAAGTGAGATTCTCCCTCTTGCTTCTGAGCGGGCTCAGCAGGCTGGAAGTACAATGATTCCTGCTACTTCCCTTGCCTTCTCCTACCCAGCCCATCAGGGAAAGGCATTTCTAGGAGTAGCCGAGGCTCTGGCTAGAAGAGCCACATTAAATACTTTGTTGCTCTGTGGCAACATTGTACTAAATTTAACTTTGTGATCATACCTATTTTATTTGGATTTAGTTATAGATTTTTTTTTTAAAAACTTGACAAGAGTGGCATAAAAAAATTTCAAATCCCTTTTACCTAGATTTTCCAAATGTTAGCATTTGTATGGCTTTTAAAAAGTTTTATTGATACAAAATTCACATACACATTTCCATAGTTAAGTCACCTTTAAAAAGGGTTATGTATGCATCATCACAATCAGTACTAGTCTATCCCCCACCATTGATTATTTGTTCCCCAGTTCTCCTGCCCCTCCCCCCTATGCCCAGTAAAGCATTGCATCGGTTATTGTCTCTGTGTATCCACTTCTGCTGTGTTTCATAAACTGGGAAACATAACAGAATCAATAAAAATAGAAACAAGAAAATAACAAATTCAACAGAAAAGGCCACCAGATATATTAAAATAAGCCAGAGCGAAGATTTCTGTCATGGAAGAGGTGAGTGTAATGGTACGTACTTTGAAGGTGATAAGGTTGTTTTGTAAAACAAAAGTAAACACATAGCTTTTGGGGGGGAAATCCATTTTTTTGTGCCCCCTTATATATTGACATGTGTTTTCTTAAAATATTAAATATGCTTTAAATAAATATGGTGCTTTTTAATAAGAAAAGGAAAAAATACTTAATTTTAGGAAATAAGTTATTTTTAAACGTGTGGCTGAATTTCCCAATTTCATTTTTTCATCCTCTCACCATATTTATTCATGATGCTGAGCAAATAATCAGAAACTGAATTATATGCAGAAGAATGCAGTATCGAGGTTGGAAGAAGGCTTATTAACGTGTGATAAGGAGAGGTCACAGTCTTCCTTGCTTAAAGTGAGCAGAGCTTGCTGATGAAGGTCAAAGGCTGCAGCCTTCAGCATGGATTACAGTACACATGTAAAAATCCTCACAACTAGACCAGTAGGTAACATCATGGTAAGCACAGAAAGATGGAAGTTATCAAGGACTTTGCTTGGCTTGGATCCACCATCAAGGCTAACAGAAACAGCAGTCAGGGTCAAAGGACACATTTTATTGGTTAAATCTGCTGCACAAGCCCCCTTCAAAGTGTTGAAAAGCAAGGATGTTCCTTTGCGCCCAACCCAAGCCATGGCATCCAGTTGCCTCAAATGCACGTGCATGTTGACATTGAATTAGAAACACCAAAGAAGAATCGGTGCATTTGAAATATGGTGCTGGTGAGAAAGACTGTCCAGGGGTTGCCCATCTGTGCCTCAGTGCCTCCGTTACCACCTGTCTGTCGGGCTGACTTGTTCCTCTGATGCTAGAGGCAATACATTGCTATGTCAAATGTCAGCAGGGTTACCCATGGTGGACAAGCTTCAGCAGAACTTCCTAAATTCGACTAGGAAAAAATGTCTGGCAATCTCCCTCTGAAAATCAGCAATGGAAAACCTTAGGTATTGATTAACCTGTGTTTTTCTCTCCCTCATTAAACAATCAGCTGTCAAGCTGACTGATTCACAGGGACCCTATAGTGCAGGTAAAGAGCAGACGATATGACTCTCAGCATCCTGCACTTCCCTTCCTGACATTAAGGCTAAGTCCCAAACAATAAAGTATGGAATTCAAAAACAATAACCACAACAAAGGAAATTGCATTGGGTGATCTGTCATGATAAAATGATTCCAATTTTATATTTCTCTGAACAGTTTTATTGACATATAATTTACATGATCTATTTTAAGTGTATAGTTTGAGGATTAGTAGTACATTTCTACACTGGGAGCCACCACTAAAATCCAGTTGTAGAAATAAATGTTCAGCGTTTCCGAAATTCCTTTGTGACTTTCTAGCGTCAATTCCCACTTCTATTCTAATTCCTAGGTGACTACTCTCTATTTCTATGATTTTCTGTCTTTTCTACAAATGCCATATAAATGACTTCTACTTGTAGTGGGTTGAGCACTGGGCTGCCAGCCTCCAGGGCAGCAATTCATACTGACCGTCTGCCCCACAAGAGGTAGAGGCAGCTTTTTGCACGTATAAAGATGTATAGGCTTGAAAACCCACAGGGTTTCCTGTTGGGTCACAAGGAGTCAGGATTGACTCAGTGTCAGTGCTTAGTAGTATTTAACATAGTATTTTTGAGGTTCATCTGTTTTGTTGTGTCTGTTAGTGTTTTGTTCTTTTATGTGGTTGAGTAATACTCCTTTGAATGGGCGTGCGCGTGCACACACACACACTCCTTTTGCTTTCCATTCAGTAGACAGTGCATTGATAGACAATTGGCCCCTCCCCCGAGAAGAATTTATCTCAAAGGATGGCACTGAATCTGCAGCTTCGGGAGAAGGATATATCTGACCAGAGCACACAGGAACAGATGACGG
>NW_022103903.1:20295912-20322231 GCF_000313985.2 Echinops telfairi | reverse complement strand
AAATGAGGACCTAATGTCGGGGGTTTAAGTGGAGAGAAAATGTTTTGAGAATGATGTACAAATGCGCTTTACACAATTGATGTGTGTATGTATTGCGATAACAGTTGTATGAGCCCCTAATAAAATGTTTAAAAAAAAAGAAAGAAAGAAAACAACATAAAGATTAAAAAAAAAACAAGAATTGATAAGGAGAACTCTATGTTATAAATAATTACATATATAATTAAGTATGAGTAGTTAAAACTAATTTAACCTGAATGACAGGTTTACTCAAAATATTTCATTATGTGTGTTTTGTATGTTACAATTCATTTGGATTATTTTAAATAAAATATTTTTCTTTTGTGCAAAAAAAAAGATAGACAATTGGATTGTTTTAATGGGGACTGTTATGAATAATAAGGAATCTTGGTGGTACTGTGGGTTAATCATTGGGTGATTAACCTGCAAGGTTGGCAGTTGAAGTCCTCTGGGTGCTTCCATGGGAGAATGATGAATGCTGTCCGCTCTTAAAAAGATGTAAAGGTCTGACAGTGTAAGACATGACAAAATAATAATTTATAAATTATCAAGGGAGAGGAGGTGGGGAGGGAGGAGCAAAAATGAGCTGATACAAAGGGCTCAAGTAGAAAGCAAATGTTTTGAGAATGATGATGGCAACAAATTTGCAAATGGTCTTGACACAGTGGATGTATGTATGGATTGTGATAAGAGTTATATGAGCCCCCAATAAAATGATTAAAAAAAGAAAAAAGAAAAGATTTAAAGACTTCCACCATCAGAAGCCCTGTTTGGGGGCTGTAAGTCAACATCAACCTGATGGTTGTGGGTTTGGTTGTTTGCTTTAACAACTCAACATCAACAGGCTCATTTTGTTGTATCATGAAAATGTTGTGAATACCATGAGTAATGTTCACATAGTCAAAATAACTAAAAGTGGAATTTTTAAGTTTTATGGTAAATGTATATTAACATTTTATGAAACTGCCACACTTTTTCCAAAATGGCTGTACTATTTAACATGCTCAACATCTCTGGATGAGTGTCCCTTTTCCCCTTTCTATTGTCATAAACAGTTACAGCCTCGGAAGCCAAAAGGAGGTCGCTGTGAGTCAGCATTGACTCGATGGCAGTGAGTTTGGCTTTGGTTTGGTCCCAATTTCCATATACTTTGTAGAATTTCTTTCTGGTTATAGCCATTCTAGTGGAATTGTAGGGCTAGCTCATTGTAATATTTTAATTATCCAAATGACTAATGTGGTTGAGCATCTTTTCTTGTATTTTGTTGACATTAGTGTGTCTTTTTTGGTGAAAAATTTGTTTATCCAAATTTTTATTCATTTTTTTAAAAGGGTTGATTGTACTAGTACTCTTTCTTAACATAGTCCTGATACTGTTGGTTCTTGAGCCAGGAAAGGTTTAGAGGCACTAAACTTTCCACACAGTAAAAAATCCAAATATACCATATAATTGACCATCTCGAAGGAGTCAGAATTGAAATGTGTGGGTCCCCTTGTGTATGGATTTTCCACCGTCCCCCATTGCTGTTGTAGTGAGCTCAAGTATTGTGATTCTCTGCTTAAAAGTCCACGTGATGCTAACCATCTCCCTGTGAACTGTCATCTCAATACATTAACGATGAACAGTACTGTGTCTTCCTTCTGTGTACGAGCATTGCATTTTAAAAATGTGCCCCAGAGTAAAACAATCTTTTTGAAGTTATTTTGAGAGGTATTTTCATAATTTCACTGTAGATATTTGTTGGTAGTGTTTGGAAATTTTTTATACTAGTAGTTTTGGGTAGATACCTAGGCTTTTCTGCGTGCAAGATGCAGTCAAATACAATAATTTTGGGATTCTCTATTCAAAATTTGTTAGATAAATTACCAGTGACATTGAAAATCTATCTTTATTAGTTAGTGGTGGATATCTTACTCTGAACCAGGTGTCTCCTCCCCCTTTAACTTACATGTGCACTGGGGTAAAGCTTACACATTAGCTTTGACTTGTCTACTAGACTGTAAAGAACTTGAGGGGTACAGTAGTGAATTGCTTAGCTGTTACTGGAAAGGTCAGCAGTTTGAACCCACCAACAGATTACAGGGGAAAGATGTGCAGCCTGCCCCCTGGGAGACCCTCAGGGCAATTCTGCTCTGTCCCAGAGGGTTCCTGTGAGTTGGCACCAACTTGAATGGCCTTGGATTTGGTTCTGAGTAGACATCAAAGGAGAGAAATTTAGTAGGCAGTTGGATATACACCTGAAGGTCAAGGAATAAGCTCTGCATAGAGGTGTACATTTGTGAGTTGTCTGTTGGCAAAAATGCTTTCAAGGTTAAGTTTGTAAGAAAATTCCTTTTATTGTTTTAAGGAGGACTGGTGACGTTCACATTAAGTTGAATCATCATAAAGGGATGAGCATCAGTGATGCTTGTATAATTTTTAAAATTTGCTTGCATTATTTTGATACTTAATACTTGGCATTTCATTTTTTTCTGCCGAGTAATGTGATTTTTAATTGTTACTAAGTTTCTAATTATAGTCACCATTTTATATTAATTCAATGTACAGTTTGGCCTGTGATGATGATCCTGACCTTTGCTGCATAGATCCTTTTCTCTCTCATTCCTAGGTAAATATTGTGGTCTGGGGTTGCAGTGGAACCGCTCGATTGAATCAGAGAGCAGTGAGCTTACGGTGCTGTTCATGAGTGGGATCCATGTGTCTGGACGAGGATTTCTGGCCTCATACTCGGTTTTAGATAAACAAGGTAATTTTCTCTTCTTATAATGTTTACCACCTTTTTTAACTTTTGAGGATAAATAATGATTTCTCCCATCACCTGTGTATCTAAATAGAAAGGCTGTTCATTATGCATGTGTTTTGAGAAATAAAATTAGATCTGTTCCTGAATTCCAAAAGTTAAAAAGGTAAAAACGTTTACAGTCATTCCATGTGCTTTCCATTCCTTCAAGTAGAAATACTGATCCTTTAATTTCATAAGACTGGTGCACAAACTTATTAGTAACGTTAAGTATCCGATAAGTATTAAAATTTAAAGCTTTATTATGCACACTTGCCTATTGGGTGAAAGACCGTCTCCCTTTGCGCTCATGCACACATTCTCATTTCTTCTTCAACCTCACCCCAAGGACAGAGACCAGCCAGGGGAAGAACAAGAGTGAGACAGTGCATTGCCATCCTTTCACTCTGACATCCTCAAGGGTTTAGATTGACAAATATGTTAGGCAGAGTGCTCTAGAGAACAAGACCAGGGCACTGATGATTACATATATGTAAAAGTACAAGTTTATATAGTGAAAAGGAATGTAACAGCAGATTAGTCCACACAACAGTGCAGAGAGTTCAGTCCAACTTAACTTTTGTGGGTCAATTCATACACTGAAGGTCCTTCCAACTCAATGCTGTTCACTAGCCCAGGGCCAAGGAAGCAGACAGTAGGAAGATGGAGTGGTGAGGTGTAGCAGAGGCCAGTATGCACCGTAGCAGAGCAGGTTGTGGTAGATAGAGCCTCACGGTGGAGCCAGGCAAAATGGCTGGCAGGAGGTGCGGCGCTTGGAGTGGTGGCAAGGTGAGCGGAGTCGTCCTTCAGGCAGCAGGCATGGCGAGGTGGGGCTGCGCCACGCCAGGGAACAGCAGGCACAGCGACATGATCCACCACGGTCCTCAGGTTGGCTCGCCCCACAGATAACAGGACACATATTGAGGCAGGGCAGCTAAATCAGGCAGCATGCTGGTCCAGGCACCAGGGAGAGAGACAGGGGGCCTGCCTCCAGCAAGCCATTTATCTTAGTCATACCTCTAAAGGAGGTCATCAAGTTGCGACTCAATTGACAGGCTAAACTCCACCCATATCTTCTTATGGGTGCAATGTTGGCACAATAAACCTAACTATCACAATAGATGAGAAGATTAAAAAATAAATAAACCCACTAATTTACCAATTCTGTTTCTTTGTCTTAAAATCAAGTTTAATTATTGTTGATTTGATAATTTTCTTCTCTTTGTCTGTTATTTATCATCAAATTCATAGTTTCTAGAAAATAAGTCTTTCCTTGAAAAGCAAGTTATTACATTAGATACTTAAATTATAGAGTTTTTGATCTTCAAGCACCCCAACATCTGGCATCAAAATTACTTATGCATTGACTAATCTCAGAGAATAGAATCAGCATGTTGTAGACTTACAGGTGTCTTGCCACATTTCACAGAGCTATGTCACTGTTTCAGATGAGTCTGTGCTCCCAGACATTTTTGACGTGTCCATCTTCATCCAGAACTTATTTGCTGTACGGTCATAATTTTAGGAAAGTCTCGTTGTATCATGTCTCCTAGTTCTAGTGTAATCTTTTCTATGGCTTTGTGCTGGCCACCACGTATTTGTTTTACTTGGTGTGATGTGATTTGACTAAACCATATTCTAGACGAGCCGTGGTGGCACAGTGGTTACAAGTTGGGCTATGATCTGCATGGTTGGCAGTTCAAAACCATCAGCATCTCCTCGGGAGAAAGTCTAGGCTTTCTACTCTTGTAAGCAGTTACAGCCCTGCAAACACATAGGGGATTGGTATGAATCAGCATTGATTCAATGGAAGTGCGGTTTTTGTTTTTAATATAGTCTACAGAATAATGGTTGCATTTCTTACTACTTCTTGGGTGGCCTGTCAGTCACAATTTCATGGAGTGATTTATTTATTTGAAAGGTGGGTTGGTTGGCTTTGGTTGAGAGATCTGTACAGAAAATTTTACTACCACACAGGGACTATTACTACTTACCCCCAGCTTAGTAACCTAGTTCACATCTTCGAGTATTAGGAACTGAGTAGATCATAAAAATCTTATTTCCACAACTTCCTGCATTTGTTACCCTCTTGGAAATTTGTTAATGTTATAGTACTGTTTTTGACAAAGTTGTCCAAGTTGTGTGATTAATTTCTGTTACTTTGTGAAAGAGCCCTTTGTCAAATTAAGTTCTCATCAATCCCTTTTTCCTTCTGTGTGCCTAGCACTGGGGATATGGCAATAAATCGGATACAATCCCAGCTTCATGGGGTGGGGGGAAAACCGACATTACAGTATGCCAAAGGAAAAGTTAAAAACCACAGGGGTCTGAGAAGTGGGAGATTGAGAAAGAACAAATGTTTCCTGAGAGGACATTGCCTTTCCATTGAGAACGCAAGCATGAGCTGGGGCTTTGAAGCAGGCAAGGTAGAGAGCTGGTCCCGGGAAGTGAGTCAAAACCACATAAAACCAAACAGGAGGGCTGGAGTGGAGTGGAGTGCGTGTGAATACGTGACATTATTGAGGGTCCTGTAGAAAATCTGAAGGTTGGGTATTTTTGAGTGCTTAACGTGGGTGGCAGCTGGTTCACATTTTGCATGTTCATCCCTGCTATGTGAAGAGTGAGTGGAAGAGGGGCAGGAAGAAATAGAAGGGAGGCCAGCTAAGAGGTTTGGGGGGGAGACTGGATCAGGCATGACTGAATTAAGTAAATGCAACTCTAAATTTATGCCGTTTAAAAGATCTAAGATCAGGTGTTTCTACAAAAAGGAAACATTTCAAAAGGTTAGGGTTCATTCTACTTGACTTTAAATTGTAGCGAGGAGTCTCTTGGCAGGAGCAAGCCCTTTTGAGGAGGCGCAGAAAACGGCAGGCTTTCTACTCCTGTAGAGTTGCTGTCGCAGAAACCACTGAGGCAGTTCTACCCTGCCCCCCTGGGGTCGCTGTGAGTCAGCATCCACTCCATGGCAGTGAGCTGAATGACTGCTGTCTCCCAGCTGCCTAGGGAATTGCAATTTCTTCTGCATCTTGGCTTCTGGTTTTTATAACCTTTATGGTGTTATTCCTCTTTGCTATTTTAAGTGATCTTCATTAGTTATTTCTAGCCTTTTCTTTTACCACCCATTATCTCAGTTTTCACCAATAAACTTCATTTGACAAGACTCCACCAGCAAACTATTTTACTATCGAATAGCAGTAAATGAATATTAGTCAGTATTTCCAATCATGAAAGGATTAATATTTTACTCTGATCTGGTATGATTGCAGTAGATTCTAACTAGACTTCCTGAAAGAGTGAAGAACTTTTGTGACTCTGTCCAGATAGTAGGTGTCATATCACTGTCACCGTTGAGCAATCACTGTTTGAAACACTCAGGACTAGTCATTCTGAGGCCCTGGTATTTTCATTCTAAAAAATAAATTTGAAACCATAGTATTTACCACTGGACCCGAAAAAGAAAATAAATTTGATTGGTGAACAATGCAAATTTCTGTTTTGAATCTGTATTCCAACATTTCCTCCCAAATATCCATTGTCTAAAAAGAACTCCAGATTTCTGGGATGATTCTAAGTATTGATTGACTGATCCCATTTTAAGTAATGTTAATTGTAGAACAGTGAACTCAGAAGGCAGCCTCTCCTTGCTCTGTACCATAAACTGATCTCTGTGTGTACATGTGTAATTAGTAAATGGTGTTTCTGATATGTAGAAAGAAACCATCATTTCCTAGGTAATAATATTACACACTTCAAACTTCACCAGTCCAGAACCTTATCATGGTCAGTGTCATCTGAAGTTTAATTTTATTTTGCAGGGAAGAATAGTAAGTAGTTTAAAATTTCATGTGGAAAGTGAACCCAGACTATACTCTGACGTCATTAATAAATAAGTTAGCTGAAAAATAGAGAGTCACTCCCTCAGCACCGTTCCGTTTTGTAAAGGTATCCTTATGAGAACAAGAGATCTGCAGTTACTGCACATCATGCCGAGGCTAGGGGCCGCGAGATGACATTATTGGGAATGGAACATGTGGAGGGGAATAATGAGAACGTTCCACGTGTAAAGAATGTAGCCAGCGTCACTCAACAGGATGAGTAGAAAATGTTGAATGGGAACCTGTTTTGCTAGTATACTTTCACCAAAAGGATGATCTTTTTGTAAATACTATGAAGTAAAAATACTTTACATATCTGTTAACATTCTTTCTAATTGAAATTCATAGACACTTGCTCATTCATTGTCTATGGACCCCTTAGACACTGAGGACAGTTTGCTTAAGACGTGTGAACAGCTGAGCCTGAAAAATATTCCTATTTTGGCAGGTTCTTATTGCCATAGGATGGATTATTTTTAGAATTAAATAGCACCAAAAAGCATAAAAAGTTTCCGATTGTTACATTCCTTAACCACATTTCTTGTAGATAGTTTCCGGTCTTTCTGCTTACACAAATTGCATCCACTTGTAAATGAAGCAGGGCAAAATAAAGAACTCCTTCCTAAGAAAGTCCAGATTTCTATAGCTGCTTAATTGTTTCCGACAGTGTTCTTAATTTTTAAAAAGGCACATTAGTTCCGTACATTGTTTGCAACCTTCACCGCACAGTCATGTTAGAGGTTCTTTTTGTTTTGTTCTGTACCCTGCTTGTTGTGGCTGGTACCATGGCGTTGGTTTGGACTCACTCTTGTTTCCTGGGACAGGGTAGAGATGCCTTATAAGATTTTCATCACTAAAATTTCCATGGAAACAGGTCTTCCTGATGTGGAGCTGCTTGATGGCTTCAAACCACCAACTTTCCAGTTAGAAGCCAAAAACGTCCTTGTCTAGGTTATGATACATATTTTAGTGGTAATGTTGTGTTCCTAATTGTTATTATTACCTTATCTAACAAGCATTTTTAAACTTTTAAATCATTTTCTTAATTCTCAATTTACATGAAGACATCTAGAGGTGTTGTACACAAAAATGATTATCTACCCACAATATAATATATATGCATAATATATTTATATATAGTGATAGGGAAATAACTCTATATACTTATATCTATATGTTAAGAATTAATGTAGTAGACAGATATTGGGCCTTGACTCACGTACTCCCTCAACACAAGAACACTTTGTTCTAATAACCTGCCATTCCGTGATGCTCACTTTCCTGACACGGTTGCTGAAGACAAAATGGGTGCATAAACAAATGTGATGAAGAAAGCTGATGGTGCCCGGCTATCAAAAGTTATAGTATCTGGGTCTTAAAGGCTTGAAGATAAACAAGTGGTCATCTAACTGAGAAGCAACAAAGCCCACATGAAAGAAGCACACCAGCCTATGTGATCATGAGGTATTAATGGGATCAGGCATCTAAGACCCAGAACAAAATCATACCAATGTAAATGGGGGTGGGGGGTGGGAGGGGCATGCAGAGTGGAGACCTAAAGCCCATCTGTAGACAATTGGCCATCCCTTACAGAAGGGTCAGGAGGAAGAGACGAGCTAGCCAGAGTGTAGTATAGCACCAATGAAACATACAACTTTCTCTAGTTCTTTAATGCTTCCCTCCCCACTATCATGACCTCAATTCTACCTTACAGATTGGACTGGACCAGAACATGTACACTGCTACAGATAAGAGCCAGAAACACAGAATCCAGGCTAGATAAACCCCTCAGGGTCAACATTGAGAATAGAGATACCAGGAGGATAAGGGGAAGATAGGGGAGGAAAGGGGAATCAAAAAGGATAAACATATAACCCTCTCTAAGGGGGATGAACAACAAAAATGCGTGAAGGGTGACAGAGGACGATGTAAGATATGAAAATATTAATCTATAAATTATCAAGGGTTCAAGAGTGAGGGAGGGAGGGTGGGGACGGGAGGAGGGAAAATGAGCTGATGTTAAGAGCTCAGTTAGAAAGAAAATGCTTTGAAATGACGATGGCAACAAATGCACAAATGTGCTCAACATAGTGGATGACTGTGTGGATTGTGATAAGAGATGTAAGAGCACCCTAATAGAAGTGTTTGTTTCTGTATCAGTTTGTAGGAAAAAGTTCTAATAAGTATTACTAATTTTACAGAGAAAACATGTAAAGTGAATAACTCTGCTTAGACAGCTAACACAAAGAAGTATTTAAACTTTAATTAGATAGCATTTCAAATTTCATTGGAGAGCATCTTCCAAGCTGGCAGATAAACAACTATAGGAGCATCTTAATGCTTTCAGTGTTGTCTGTTTTCAGTGTGAGTTACTTTTGCACTGCGGTGGAGGCACTCGGTGTGCATACTGTCATCGTGGACACATCCATGGCTCTATTCATTCACAGCTATTTACCATTAATGTGCCTGTATTCAGTAGTGTCTTGGATCCTGATGATGTCTTATGTCTATTATTTTTATATGTAGGAATTTAGGCTCAGCGAGCATTTGGTTTGACATAATTAACCATATGTACTTTATAGTTCACCAAACCCCATAGTTTATGGTTTAGGCTACAGAACTGCCTACATCATCCATGGTAAAAGCATGATTTCTTTTCACTAAGAAAGAATTTCCTGAGCTCCGTCTGTGGACTGGGCTTCCACAGATGACTTGGAACCAGTATGTGTAGCATAGGCATAATCATCAGCATGTAAAAGGAGATCATGTAAAAATACCTAGTATCGTATATGCCACTTAGTGCCTGTATATTCAATAAGTGTTCATTAACTCTGAATCAAAATACATTTTGTTATATCTCTAAATTTCCTTGAACAAAGTGTCCAGCTATCTAAATCAGTACTGGACTCCTATCATAGAAACAAGGAATCCGCACCCAGGTCCCAAGGTGACATTGTCCAGAGAACTGGGCAGCAAGACGAGTCTTATCCGAAGTCCTCTAGTACTTGGACAAAGTCACTTTGTACACTCACTTGGCAAGGCTGGAGACAAGTGTGAATTATGGAAACAAGCTTTTCTTTGTCTTCAGGCTATGGGAAATTGATTATTGGAGTTGTTAAATACAGAATTGATGGCCTGAAATGTAACCCTCCCACCTAATTCACAAAATTAGTGTTTATAAAAACAATAATGCCAGCTGTTCTTACCCACCAGCCACTCCGCCGAGGCGTTCTGCTTGCGTGGAGACTGAGTCTCAGGAACCCCAGAGGGAGTTTTGCTCCGTCCTACAGGCTCACTATGAGTCGGACTTGACTCAGTGGCAGTGCGTGACTGTGATGGAGGATGACACTCACTTTGAGTGTTACTGGACTTCCAAAGACTAGTGTGCAGTCTACACTATAGAGCTGCATAAGGCAAAGAGAACGCCAGTTGGCTCTGTCAGAAATGCCAAGGACATCTACTTGTGATCACTCTATAGCTCTCTTATTTAGAGCACCAACTAGAGTATATTATTGTTCACTCTCATTAGCTGCTTTCATGGACTAATGACCAGGAAACACAAATATTCATCACTTACCATTCTGTGCAATAGGTCGTTCTTTGATTTGGTCATAATATGAGTTAGATACTGTGTGAATACCATACCATACAGGCAGTTCCTATACAATCCCTGCAAATCCTTAAAGGGCCCTGCCAGACAGCCTGAAAGCGACATCCATTGAATAGAGGTGGCTCTTGTTGGGAACTTGGCAAAGGTGTGTTTGGCGGTGGTAGTGGAGGTGTGAGAGCGGTGGAAAGGTGGCTTCAGGAACAAGGTGTGCAGGTTCCAGGAGCCCTGCTGGCACGCTGGCCCTGGTGCTGCCACTTTGCTGGTATTTCCGATCCAGTTGCTGATCCCCTCAGCCAGGAGCCCGCAAGTGCCCAGGATCAACCTAGTGCAAGTGGGAAGAGTACAGAAGCTATAGTAAAGGGAGTGAAAGGCTGTAGACTGCGGGATAGGTGATTGATGCGAGGAGGAGACAAAGGAGGAGGTGCCAGAGCCCTCGAGTCCCCCTTTGTCCATTGTTAACCCCTGCCATTGAGTCAGTTCTGACACATCATGACTCAGAGTAGAACTGCCCCTTGGGTTTCCCAAGACACTGAGTCTTTATGGGAGCAGACGGCCTCACAGTTTCCCACAGTGGATGGTGGTTTGAAGTGCTGGCCTTGTGGTTCGCAGCCCAGCACTTTGCTGTTCTCTCTGTGACGTCTTTAAAACCATTGAGTGGAAACACTAAGAGGAGAGCTTCAAAACCTTCCTGGAACCGTGGAGATATATATGGAGAGATGTTGCCCAAATAGATGTTAAGCAACATATCACTGTATTTCTGACAGAAGCCTAAGATGGAATCACCACTCTTTATATGTAAATGGAGATCATAGAAAGATACCTCAGACAGTATTTGGCATTTAGTATCAATTCAGTCAAAGTTAGTCATCCCCCCCCCTCATGCACCACGGAACCAACACTGCCCGGTCCCGTGATCAGTTGTGGATCTTGGTTTTGTGATCCATGAGGTTTGCTTGAGCTGATTCTCAGAAGTGTATCATCAGGCCTCTCTCCCGAGAGGGCCTTAGTCTGGAAACTGTTGATGCCTTGCAGCGTCCTAGCAACAGAAAAGCTCCACTGACAGGCAAGTAGTGGATGTGCACGAAACACATAGACTGGGACTCAAACCCAGGTCTCCAGCATAGAAAGCAATAGGCCGTCCTGCCAGTGAGACACCACCAGTGCCTCAAGTGAAGCATATCACTATTTAATATTTTGTAAATTCACATCTATGTTACAAAGTACTCTTCGGTGTGTCTCTAATGTTTGGTTAAAAAGTTTAATCCTCTGCACAGGTTAAGCATGTAGTGAAGTGAAGTACATACCAGCCTGCATGTGGAGCATATCTTTGATTTCTGGTATCGGGTTGCCACTAAGGCTTTTCCCCATTCACAGTGACTGTGGGCAGAGCAGAACTAACTGCTGACTCCACAGGGTTTCAAGGATCTGGCATCTAATGTGCATTCAATAAAAGTGAGTGGCTCTTCAGAAGCAGACTGTCCGATCCGGCATCTGCGATGCTTCTGGATGGGTTCAAACTGCCAACCACTTAGTCCAGGGTGTGGCCATTTGTGCCCCACAAGGACTTCCTGGGATTCTAGGCATCTTAAAACGAGCCCAGCCGGGTCTCGAAGACCTGACATGAGTGCTTTACAGGTGTTTATTATCATCAGTATCCTAAGGGCTCATATAGTAAGTTCATCTTTCAGACTGGTCAGGCCAGAAACTTTGTCTTTCATTTCTCTTTTTCTGTGAGACTTCATATCCAGTCTACTTGTCCGAACGCACGTGCACAAGTATCAGAATCTGACTATATTTCAACACTTCCATTGATAGCACCCCCCTTTCAAGTTACCATCACCGCTTGTCTCAGTTATGGCAACAAATGGCCTTTCTGATTTTTGTTTCTGTCCTTTGTCCTCTTAAATCTACTCTTAACCCATGCTCAGTGTGATCCTGTTAAATGGAGGCCCCACCACTTTCTTACCCCCGCGAGCTTATTGAATGTGGCTCTGCGTTACTTGTCTGGGCTCAGCTCTCTTCTTCACCTTCTTCACGTCTTTCTAGCTTGGTTGCTGTTGCTGTTCAGACATGTGGCGCATGCTCCCTCTTCAAGGCCATTGCACACACAATTCCCTCTACCTAGCCCTAGTGGCTGGCACTCCTGCATACGCACTGAACTGGTGAACCACAAGGTTAGCGCTTCAAACCCACTGGTGACTCTTCTGTAGAAAAATGGGGCTATTTGCTGCTGGAAAGATTCACTGCCCCAGAATGCCTAAGGAGCACTTCACCTCAGCCCTGTAGGATTGCAATGAGTTGGAATCGACTGGATGGCTGTGGGTATTCTTAGATAACCACATACCTCACTCCTTCGCCTAGTTAAGTTATAACCAGACGCTACCATCTCGGTGGGGCTCATCCTAACCAATCTAAAATTGCACCTATTCGGCATTCTTCACAGTTATTCCTTGGTGTCCACCTTTCACATAATTTCTGTCCAAGATGCCGCCCTACATTAGACCTTATGGAGGATACAAATCCAGATAAGAATTTGCAAAATACCACTTTCCTACTGGAATACCATAAGTAATTTATGTTCTAGTTCTCTCAAGACACATGGCATTTGAATAATAAACTTAAAATGTCTTCAGATTTGTAATGTTTGATTATCCTGTGCTTGCTGTGGTGGTTGTATTAGGTTTCCCTAGTGGGAAATACCTCGGCCTTAGCTTCGCACAGGACAGAATTCACGCCGAAGCCTGGTTTGTGATCCCAGTGGCTTGGTATAAAGGAAAGAAGTTGTGTCAGGTTTTAGTCACTGAACACGGGCAACTCTCGGGACTTGAGGCCTGAGGTGGTGGCCTGAGGCCCGAGAGAAGGACTGTGGCACAGCGAGAAGAAGGTGGAGAAGCAGCCAAAGGCCCAGGTGGTCTCAAGGCTCCTGTATTTAGGGCCTTCGACTGGGAGGCGTGGTCAACGGTACTGGTTGACCCCATTGGCTGAATTAAGCCCACGTGGCCTAGTTGGGGCCAACCCAGGTGTACGGCCCACCTGGCTCGGGCTTAAATTGGCACATGCCCCTTAGACATCCCTGCTTCTTGCTACCTAACGGTTGTTAATTTCACATATACAGTAGTCGAGAACTTTCTTCTTTTTAAAATCATGTCCTCGGGGGCTCTTACAGCTCTTACCACAATCCATCCATTCATTGTGTCAAGCACATTTGTACATATATTGCCATCGTTTTCAAAACAGTTTCTACTTGAGCCCTTGGTTTCACCTCCTCCCCCCCTTCCCCCCTCCCTCATGAACCCTTGATAATTTATTTTTTTTTTTCATGTCTCACACTGACCACTGTCTCTCTTTATCCACTTTTCTTTTGATGTGTTCATCATTGCCATAGATTCCCCCTCTGTCCCCTCACCTTCCCCCTCCCCTAGTCAAGACCTTTCATTGGAAACTTGGGCCATGCTCAGTGCTGCATACAAAGATGAAGAGAGGGAACCTCACGTTGTGAAACAGTGTTCCGTGTGACTCGCTTATTCCAACAGCAGAGCAGATATACTAACACCTGGTGCTATGAGGACACACACATGCAGTCTCCCACTTTCAGTAGAGTCCTGCACTGCTGACGAAGTTGCATGCTGGTTCTGACATTAGTTGAAGACCCCTCTTTTTAAAAAATTTAATTTCCTTATTTCTTTTCTTCTCAGCGTCTTTATAAATCCAATGTTTGAACATCTTTGAATGATAATCTGAGAAAGGGTAACATCAGTAAACTATTAGTCACATCATTCAATTAGTGTCTATTACTAATGATGGGGGTGGTTAGCGAAGGGAAAAAAGGACAGCTCTCAACGCGACGGATTGACGTCATGGCTGCAACAGTGGCTCATGGACAGGAACACTTGTCGTGTGTGTGCAGTGTTCGTTCTGTTGTGTGTAGGGTCGCTATGAATGGAATCTATTCAGTGGTACCCCAAAACAGCAACCAATGATAAGACAAACCAAAACAAACCAAAAAATAAAAATAGGATCGAATATGGTTAGTTGTAACTTGACTATATCATATGTCAGCGACATAATGTCATTCATTAAAAAACAAAACATAAATCTTTGTTGTGCACTAATGGTTTGGCTTGGGAAGCTCCAGTGGAAGTAGTGGGCAAGCTGAGCTCTGAGGAGCCAGCCAGCTAATGGGTAGTACAGAAACCTTCCATGGCAAAAAGGCATGGGCCAAAGGAACAGACAGAAGCCCAGTGTGGTAAGAAGGCCAAGCCTAGAGCAGATGAGTTTGTGGACTATGCTGAGGAATTTTATTTTCATCCAAAGGGCAGAGAATCCATTGAAATGCTTTAAGCAAAAGCCACCTTTTGCACAGCCGGTGAGCGAGGTCTTAATTAGAGGCAGGTTATTTCTTGTTTTGAGTTTGTTCATTTTTGTCTCTCACTACAGTTCCAACTCATTGACCCTGTAGGACAGGGTAGAACTGCAGGGGTTTGGGGACCCCTGGTGGCAGAGTGGTTTACACCTTGGGTGATACACAGGGTCACCATTTCAAACCCACCAGTCCTTCCATGGGAGAAAGCTGAGGCTTTATATGCTAAGTAAAGATTTACAGTCCTGGAAACCCATAAGGGCAGTTCTGCTCTGTCCTATAAGGTTCCTATGCGTCATCGCAGTGAGAACATGCAATCGCGGACAGTTTCTTCGTAGAAAACGTTGCGCTGTAAAAGTCCGGTCTGAGCCAGAGCGTGATGCTCCAGCTGTAGTGTGTGTTAGAGTAACTTGGAGATTCTGATCAAAAAGTCTGGTTAGAATCAAGAATGTAAATTTCTTCACTTTTAATTAAATATTTTATTGTGTCTTTTGGGGAAATTGGTCAGATTAGGCTCACATTTAATATGTTCCGTACATATTATTCAGTGATATGGTTACCCGTATCGCCGTGTATCGGCATTCTCAGTAGTTCCAGCCTGGTTGTGCTGTCTCTGTTAAGCCGTGATGATCCTTGTCCTCTCTTACCTGCTCATCCTGGTCTAGGGTGAATGTTGGCTGTTTGGTCATCTAGATGATTGCGTGGAGAAGCACGGTACTCACACATGATAAGATTTGCTTTATGAGCCACTCTGCCTTTTGGCTGACAGGTGACCACCTGAGAAAGTACTTTGAGTTCCAAGTGTACAGAGTATCCTTTTTTTTAAGGAATTTCACTTTCATTCTACATTTCCCTCTCATCCTTGTCAGGGCTATCTTCCTGTGTCTCTTGTCTGAACAGGTGGAGAAGGTAGCAGGGCACCATGTAGATCTTCTGGTTTCCAAGGAGGTCAGACTATGGATTAGTATTTCCCCAAGCAGGTGAAACAGCCCTCTCGAGGGCACTGGAATGATCCTGGGGGCCTGCAAAAGCAAATACCTATACATTATTTAGGATTGTGGGCTATAGTACAAAAGTTTTACATTTCCAGGGGTATACTGAATAATTGTGTGTTGGTAACAAGGATGTGTTAGGTTAGTAGTTCGAAACCACCAGTTGCTCTGTGGAAGACAGAGCTTTCTACTCCTGTCTTAGAAACCCACACAGGGAGTTCTTCCCTGTCACTGTGTCAGCATGGACTCGATGGCAGTGACTTAGAGGCCAAATAAGTTGGAGGTCTTTGCAGTTGTAGACTTAGTCCCGTTGACTTCATTGAATCCCCTTTACTCTTTTGCTGAGACAGGTGGAGACTGAAAGTTGCACCTTAGATGACTCCTTGCAAGCTTTTAAGATACCCCAAATGCTACTCGCCAGACAAGGATGTAGAACACTATCTGTATGAGCTATGATATGCCAATTAACCAGGGCCCTTCACAAGACTGTGTTCCTAAGCCCTCAAACCCAGTAACCTAATACCACAAGGTATTTAGTTATGTCTGAGAATTATGTAGAACTGTGCTCCCTTGTTTTCTGTATGAATACTTACATATAGCCCAAGCATTTATATTCATCTGCCTACATGAAACCTCCACATGCACACGTGTATATTCATATGTGTGCTTACTTACACATACCTACTTATGTAACCACACAAACATTTTGAAATTGTTCTTACTGTTACTCTAAGAATCTGATTTTCTAATAAGTTTCCAGAAGATACTGATGCTCCTAGTCCTGTCTGTGGACCCCATTTTGCATAGCAGTTTATTTAGACTCACAGAATTAGCCTTCTTCTCTTGTGTGGAACCCACAAAGGATAAATTTATGCATTATTTAATTAGGTTTTTTCTTTCTCTCTCACCCCTAGATCTAATTACTTGTCTGGACACTGCGTCTAATTTTTTGGAACCTGAGTTCAGGTATGACCATATTTGTGGCTTTCTTCACTTTGTTTTAATTTACTTAAATATAACTCTGTTATGTAAAATTGTGTTACCCCCCAGAATATTGTCCAAGCCCTTATCCGTGGTACCTGTGAACATGACCCTATTGGAAATAGTGGCTTTGCAGATGTAATTAAGTTAAGGTTCTTGAGATGAGATCATCCTGCATTGATGGTGGCCCTAAATCCACAGACCGATATCTTTATAAGAGGAAGGCAAGAGAACAGCAGACACAGGGGGAGGCCAGGTGAAGATGGAGGCAGAGATTGTTGTGCCACAACAGCCAAGGCCTATGGGGATCACCCATCACCTAAAGAGGCAAGGCAGATCTTCCAGACAGGCTAGTGTGCAGACGTGTGAGAAAATGAAGCTGTTACTTTGTGGTGCTAGCTTTGAGGCAGGAGCCGTAGGAAACGAATGTCCTCATCTCATCTGTTTATTTGTCCATTATGCATGCTCTTAAGATGAACGTGTATTCTTTGGCACATCATCATTGTTCCAAGACTGCAGTGAATTACAGCTCACTTACAGCCATTTAGTTGTCATGTTTTAGAGTTTGCTGTAATTGTAGCGTTTGGATCTTCTCCACAATGGACGTATCTCTTTTAATATGCTTTAAAAGAAAAGCTAGTTGCTCTTCAAAGTCTGACAAAATGGCTATTAAATGTAGGAGACCTACTTTTTTTTTTTTTTGCCACATAGCATTTATATCACTATTTTCTTGCTTCCTGCCCTTGTTCCTGTTGAGACTAAGATAAATTTCTATTTGCGCTTCCGCTCCTGAATTTTGCTGGCTTTATCTTACCCTTCATATTCCTGCCAAATGATTTTCTAGACTCTGTAGCCAATTGATACCCAGTTAGGACAGGAGAAAGAAGCCCTTCAAGGTAACTCTTGGCCCCATTGGCCGATCTCACCCATTGTTGTTTGTCATTTTGTACTCCAGTTTCAAGTGACTCTGGATTCTTTCCATGTTTTGAGCTCAGAACTATTAAAACATTTTTTAAATCACTTTATTGGGAGCTCTTACAGATATAATAACATTCCATAGTTCAGTCACATCAAACACTGTTGTACAATTGCGACCACAATTAGTTTCAAAACATTTTCTTCTCAAACTCCTTGACATCAGCTCACCTTTATCGCTTCCCTCTTCCACCCTCTCCACCATGAACTCAGACCTTTTGTCTGGCATCTCTCCTTAGCAAAATTATTCTTATAGTTAATAGACTGTCCAACTTCCTTTCACCCTTCAACAAACCTGAGTTTTATCTTTAAGGGTGGTTCTATCTGGGAAAGGCACCTTCTCAAACAGCATGTGTTAGTCCGGGTAGACTAGAGAAAGAAATTCATAGGGATTCATATGTGAATAAGAAAGAGGTTTATATATTGAATACAGTGAACCCTCGTTTATCACGGTTAATCAGTTCTAGACCCTACCGTGATAAATGAAATTCCGCGAAGTAGGATTCCTTATTTGTAAATCAAATATTTTCGTAGTTAGAGCATAGAGGACATGAAAAAACACCCTTTAGTCACCATTACACACGTATTACCCAATTTATTAAACGAAAAAGGGAAGATACAGTAAAACATTTTGGACGTTACAATTATCATTTATTATTTATTATATTATTTATGGCATCAAACGTGTACAGTGGCACTAATGACAGAGCATGCGCTGTTACGCAAAAACCGCGATAGCGTGAAGCCGCGGAAGTCGAAGCGCGAAGTGGCGAGGATTCACTGTATTGAGAAAATTTCCCCGCCCAGTCCAGATCAAGTCCGTTAAGTCCAATATTAGCTCATATGTCCGATACCAATCTATAAAGCCCTCTTCAGACTCACAAAACAACATGCAATGACACCGAATGCAGAAAGATTGCAGGTCAGTGGGTTGGAAGTCTTCTGGATCTAGTGGCATTGTAAGCATCGTAGTGCTGACAGGGGTCTCTTCATGGCTTCTCCAGCTCCAGAGGTCTGGTTGTATCAGGTTAGGTCCATGTGGCTTCTCCAGCTCCCAGGGCACAGAGTCTATCAGTATAGTGCTATGTGTCTTGTCAGTAGAGAGTCTCCAAGGGAGTGAGGAGGAGAGAGTGTGTCTCCTGTCTCCAAGGAGGAAAATCCAGGAGTTCCCAGACTTCTCAGGAGAAGGCCAGGCCCACACAGAGGCCTCATTGGCTGTGATCTGATTGACAGACTAGACTCCACCCCTTCACTCTTAATCCTGTCACGTCACAAATTGGCTCCAGATTATATAACTACCATAGGGCACTTAAAGGAGATGCACTCAGCAGAGGTATCCCTGGTATTCACGGCAGGCTGCCATTGGAGAGGGAGGACGCATCCCCGTCATCACCTGTGCTGTCCTTCTCCGGTATTCCATCCCTTCATGCTAGAACACTCTTACGATCTGGTTTATGGTGTCTCAGGATCACACTCACGATTCCTTCTTCCTCGTCCCTTCCCAGGAGCCAAAATAATCTGTATTAAAAATCAATCAAGTTGGGCCCGCACCCAGGAGTGGGGGATGTCCTACAAGCCCATCGCCCCCGCCCCCAGCAGCACCCCCGGCTCCAGTACCCCTGGGCCTGGCACCCCGGTCCCTACAGCCGGAAGCGTCCCATTGCGGTCAGGCTCCGGGCTGGGAGCCGATGCCCCTTTCAGGCCACTGTTTAACGACTTTGGACCGCCCTCCATGGGCTATGTGCAGGCTATGAAGCCACCGGGCACTCAGGGCTCCCAGAGCACCTACACTGACCTGTTGTGGGTCATAGAGGAAATGGGCAAGGAGATCCGGCCCACCTATGCAGGAAGCAAGAGTGCTATGGAGCGCCTGAAGAGAGGCATCATCCACGCCCGGGCCCTGGTCAGAGAGTGCCTGGCCGAGACAGAGCGCAATGCCAGAACGTAATGGAAGCGCCCTCCCCTTCTCGCCTGGACCTTGCCGGCCACCGCAGAGCACCGACCTCTCCCTGGCCTCCACCCCGAGTCGCACTTCCTGCCCTCTGTCCCTGGGTGGGCACCCTCCAGGAACCAGGGCCCAACCCACTCCGGTCTGCTGCACTGGCCAAGGGCCCACCAACTTTCAGCCGCCAGGTCACTGAATCCCCTCTCCCTATGACCTGCCATCAGTGCTGATCCACGGGGAGCCTTCACCTTCCTGTGCCCCCTCCCCCCTCAGCACCTAGCCAGCACCAAGGACTACTTCCTTTCCAACCCCTTGTCCCCAGCAGGCGCCTGGAAGGCTGGTCACTCCCTGCCTTGTCCCCTAGGCCACAGCAACTCTTTTCTCAAGTGTGTCTTTTGCTAAATATGCCCTTTTTGTATAAAATAAAGCCGATTTGGAGTTGTTAAAAAAAAAAATCAATCAAGTTATGGGTGTAAACGGTCAAGCCCATTTTGTGGCTTCCTATTTTACTTGAAATATAATCCAGACTCATTCCCATAGGCCTCAAGGCCTCCCCATGATCTGGCCCTTGCCCTCTCTCTGAGCTCCTCTCAAAGGAGCCTTGTCCAGTCAGTATCTTCAGCTGTAGACCTTCGCAGGCCAGCACTTCCCCTGATGGGTGTGTTTCCCTGTGCGTCCTCTCCTTACATCTGTTTCCTCTCTGCTGAGACGTGCTACCCCAGGGCCCTATCCCCTGACTGTGACAGTGCAGAACCAAGCCTAAGATCACGGACGGTGCCCATCTGCCACTTGCCAGCGATGTGAGGCTGGGCACAGTGTTTAACTTCTCTGTTTAGCAGTTTCCTTTTTTATAAAGTGAGTGCATTCGATCAGGTTGACTAGAAAAAGAGACACTCATGTATAAGAATGAGCTTTATGTTAAAGAGTGATTGTGTATTAAAACAACATCCCAGCCTAGTTTAGATCAAGTCCATATGTCCGATAAGGTCTTAAATCTCTCTTTAGACTCACACAGCACATATAGTGAATGCAAAATGCAGGAAGATTGCAGGCAAGTGGGTACAAAGTCTTGTGGATCTAGTGGCGGTGGAAACATCTCCAGGGCTCTCGCAGGTCTCAGAGTGACTCCACATGGCTTGTCCACAGGAAGGTGAAGCAGAGTGAGAAGGACCAGCCTCCAGTGAGAGCCATTTATCTCCATCATGCTCCAATCAAGCTGCTACTTGATCGAGAGGCTGAGCTCCATCCCCGTTCATTCTTAATACCTTCAAGTTGACACAAATTATATAATTACCACAGTGAGGTAGAGGCCTTGTGTTACCTGAAGCACTTAAAACGTTGCCTAATGTACACTATATGTATTCATTGTTTACATTTATTCATGGAGTTAAATTCCTCCGTTATATTATAGAAACCGTTCTCTTCATAACAATATATTAAAGTGTAATTTAATTATTTGTATGTCGGTGTTGTGTCTTTCTCCCCTACTGGAATGTAGGCTCAATGAGAACAAGGGCCATTGGCTTTCTTTCTTTTTGTTGTATAGTTTTTAACAGTTTTATTGACATATTAGAAAGGGTTGTACAACCATCACCACAATCTTAAGACATTTCTTCTTTCTTGTACTAGTTGTTAGCTCCCTTTGCTCCCCCTCCCGAACCTCCCCTGTCATGAATCTAGAAAACTATTAACCCAGTTACCGCTTCTGTAGATTTACCTATTCGGGATTTCATATACAAGAAAACATACAAAATCAAAACAGAACAAAAAACCCAATAGCAAGGATAAAACAGATAAAAATCTCATTGAAAAGAAAGCTGAAAATATTAAAAACTGAAACAAATCTACATTGAATTCAAGAAGAGATCAAAAGACAAGGTGCCCCATTTCACTACATCTTCAGTAATCCACTCTACAGTTCTCTCTGATGACAAAGCCATTCCCATCCCTGGGCTACCGTCAGAGGGGATTCACTAGAGGTTTAACCCATGTGGGGACCCCGCAAATGATGTTGTTTTCACTGCCATTCTTGGCTTCTGCAAACTGGTGCTCAGGATCTCAGGTTTAATACCATTCTCTCTTATGGTCTTGGATTCTATTATTTATAATACGTAGATTGTGCAGGTTGCTATGGGGCCAAATCTCTTTAGTTGAGTTTTGGGAATCCAGAACCTAGCACAGCACTTAATAAATAATATATAGAAAAACACAAAACAGTATATAGATAGTCCACTCATTGTGCTGAGTAGGTAGATGGGGGGTAGGCGGGTAAATGAATTAATGTCAGACATTTTAAAATACAAATTAAAATGGCCCAATAGAGAGTTATTGTTACTGTTTGCCAGTGGATTGATTTCTACTTATGTACACACTATAACATTATATGCCGTTAAAATGATAAAGTATATCTTGCAGTGTACTACTATGAAGCTTTTTAAAAAAGATTTTTTATTGAAGGTTTTTTTTCCAAGTGTGAAAGGGCATTTTAAAAGTAGTTGATCTTAAGGTGATACTGTGGTTCTTTTTTAAAGTCCTGAATTTATTGGAATTAAGAAAAATAAACTATAACCAATAAGTAAAATCTGAGGGAAAATATTCTATTCTCTAAATGGAGGGAAACAAAAAGCACTAAATAAAAATGTCCACATTTTACCTTCTAGATTTTTAGTAAAAGTTATAGCATATGTTGTGTTATTAACATACTAAGCCACCAGCGTAGAGTCAGTTCCAGCTGCCCCGGCTCCCATGACGCAGCGTAGAACTGCTCCGTACGGTATCTGGAGCTGTCAATCTTTATGGAAGCAGATTGTCGCTTCTTTCTCATCGGAAGCAGGCTGTGGGTTCAAACCACTGACCCTTGCGATTAGCCTCATACTTGCCTCACTGCACAAGTAGGGCTCTATAGAAGTCATATAGGAGACTACACATAGCGTTAAAGAAAATGTAAGCTTCTGGCTCACGAGTGCTATTTGCACTAGAACATAAACAGTGTATGTGGTGTTTTTTTGGTCCTTTCCCCAGAAAGTATAGATTCTGTACTCTTATCCTTGCTTTCCTCTTTTAGTAAGTATTGCCCGGCTGGCTGCCTGCTTCCTTTTGCTGAGATATCTGGGACAGTTCCTCATGGCTATAGAGATGTAAGTTGGACATAGACTAATTTTAAAGTTGCAATACTCCTTCTGCTTTCTTTAAACTCCAGATTGGTTTTATGTATGGGTAGAGAGAGTATGTCTTTCTCTTCACTTGAATTGTCCATGAATTTTTTTTCTTTTTAGTAAGGTATGTTTTATTATTTCCCTTTGTTACAGCGTTAATCTGGCCCTTGCTTACTGAGAACACTGCCCAGATTAACTAGCATCTTGAAGTATAAATGTCCTGTTTCATAAATTACCAAAAGGAAATGTCAAACTAACCATTTCTTCTTCTTTCCCTTCAGTCGTCCCCATTGTGCATGGCTGGTGTGCACGCAGGAGTGGTGTCCAACATTTTGGGTGGCCAAATCAGTGTTGTAATTAGTAAAGGTATCCCGTACTATGAAAGCTCTCTAGCTAACAACGTCACGTCTGTTGTGTAAGTATGCATGCTGGATAATGGTGGGCTTGGGACTGGCTTGACTTTGGCAATATTGCGTTTGTCACTGTTTATGGTTTTCATGAGGTAACATTACAGAATATACCTAAGGATCACATCTGTGCATGTTCAGGGCCTTATAGACATTGGAGAGCTAATTTTCTGAGTCCAGGTAACATGGCACAACTTTATCGTGCTCTTCAAAAAGGCAGTCGTTGGACCAATGATGTCTTTCATTTTCTAAGTGTTCAAACAGCCTGGAGTGGGAGTCAGTGAGTTAGCCAAACCCTTATGGTGCTTCATTTTAGAGATCAGAAGTTATAACCCGAATGACTCATCTTCAACTAGAGGATGCAGATGCCTTCTTGATAATTTAAATACTTGGAACACAAATTAAATGTTGACATAAATCAGAAGTAATATTATGAGTCACCCTCTTGCCCTACGAAGGTTCTAAGAATGTATTTTCATGGCATCTGGTGTCCTATAGCAGTACAAAGTACGGCAGGAGAAATGACGAGACCATTAAGCAACGAGTAGAAATATGGCATTAACGATCTCCTTTGAAGAACCTTGCCTCTTAGCCAAGATCAGTCCTGCAGACAATAGTATACAGAATGGAAACCTGCTTTTCTTCAGAATTCCTGGTTCTTATCCGGAAGACAAGAGCATGTTGCGTACCCCGGACAACAGAGAGCAGAAGTCAGCACCTGCTCTCTGTAGGGACCTGACAATAAATAGTTGTGCCGGCCACTTGTGTCTGTTACATACCTCGCTTCGTTTATTTACAAGCCTTTCAGTGTGAAGGTGCCATTTTTTATAAACAGTTTTATTAGCACTTCATCCACATGTCATACAATTTAATCATATGAAGGGTTGTCCAATTAGCACCACCTTCAATTATAGAACATTTTCTTCTTCCTTGTACTCATTGTTAGTCATGTACCGTATATACTCAAGTGTAAGCCGACCTGAATATCAGCCGAGGCACCTAATTTTACCACAAAAATTGCATTAAAAATGTGCTGAAAAACTCGGCTTATACCCGAGTATATGTGGTAATTATTTTTTCTAACTGTGGCAAAAATCCACACAACAAAACATTCTCCAACTCCATGACTTCCGCGCACATAATACAGTGCCATTGATTATACTCCTCATGTTGTACAACCATGATTGAAATCCTTTTCCAAATTATCCCACCACATTAACATAAACTCAGTGCCCCCTAAGCAACACCTCTCTCCTTCACCCGTGAAAACCCAGGTGAAGTTTGCTTTCTTACTCAGTCGTTTTCTTGATCCAGTATTCACACATCATGTACTTCCATGGTTAAGTCACTTCTGAAAAGAGTTGCATATCCAGCATCACAATTCATTATAGTCCTGCCCCCACCAAACACCAGTCTTTATTCCTGCCACCCAAGTCAGGACAGCGTGGCTGACGTTTTCCCACCCTTGCTGCAGAACCAGCCAACTCTGTTTCTTTTGGTTTCTTCTGGATGTTATGCAAGTCCTTTGATTCTTTTATCCTGTTCTACTTTGAGAAAATGAAATTGTGCTAGGGGTGTGCTTACGGGAAGGTGACCAGACGTTCCGCTTTTGGCGGCACAGTCCCGATTTTTGGCGTTTTAAAAAAGTCCCGATTTTTGGAGAGAATGCACGACAAGCTAGGGAACGGCCTATTTGGTACATATAGACCAAATTTTTAATCAGGAACCCCCATCCCCACCTCCCCACCCCCCACCCCCGGTCAGTGGTGTTCCGCTTTAAATCTGGTCACCTTAGCTTAGGGGAAAAATTAAGACATTTCATCCTCTTACGTTAATGAGTGTTGTGCTAAAAGACAAGGTCTTCCACTGAGTATTTTGTTTCTCCTACTTCCTTAAATTAAGTCTTATGACTTACCTCCCCTTCTTGCCCCCCTCACCCACTCCCATTCTGCCCCATTTCCTGTGAAACACACATGCAGCGCTTCAGTCTAATCCTGAGATTTGCCCTCATGATGCCCGTTTCCTTTCAGAAGTGCAGTCTCTCTTGGGAAGCTGGACCTTGGTCTGAGACTTACAGGTTTTTGTGGACTTGTACAGAGCTCCTCTGTGTCATGAGAAAACGGTTAAAAGATGGCATGGGCACATTTGCTCAGTCCTGTGTGAAGCTAGGCTTCGGATCCTGGTAGAGAACGCTGTGGCTGCGAATTTCAGAAGTCTTGGCTCTGCTTAGAAACAAGGCCTTTCTTTTTTTGTGGGAAGTGGGAGGACTTGGGTCCAGTTGTCTGATTTTCAGCCATGGAATACCCTTGGTTCTTTAAATATTAAAATAAAAGCAAATGTTTTGCCAAGGCACATAGGAGAATGTTATGTGTGATGTGAAGGTCACCCCCCCAAAAAATTCTCAATTCTCTCTCTTTCAGGGGACACTTATCCACAAGTCTTTTTACGTTTAAGACAAGCGGTAAGTGAGCCATTCATCTGATTTTTAACGTAGAATGTGTAGTTCTATGCCAGGCACTATGGCAGTTGCCCTTCTCCCTCTTTTGTGCTTTCTCACTTAGTTATCATAATACCACTGGGAGGTAAGAGAAGTACCTAATAAGATCATAAATGGGATACATTGGAGGGTTGTTGTTTTTTTAAGTAGTAATAGGGAAAAATCATGTAAGCAAGGAGGAAGATTCTTTAATAATTAGTTAGAGTTATTTTATTCATTCAACAGATACTAATCAATTGAGTGCCTTTTATTGGACTGCCACATTACTGCTACTAGAATTCTACTTGTAAATAATATGAAACAAACCCCCCACAAAAAGAGGGAGCGAGAGAAAACCTGCTGTCTTGGAGCTTACATTGTGGTGCTGAGAGAGAGGCAAACAAATGATAAAGTAAACCGTTGTTTTCTGTGTGCCATTGGTTTTCAGTGTGATAAAAGATGTGGGGAATGCAGGAGGGACCAGTCCGGAGAGGCCACCTGGGAAAGGGGATAATAGGACTGAGAATCTGACTTGGGGTGGGGTAATGTCCCCAGAAAGGACATTACATCTCCATTTGACTCGTGGTTGCCTGTGAATAACTATGTTTGCTGGTTTCCTAGCAAGACACAAAATGGCCTTCTTCCCAAGAAACACCTGCCTCACGTTGCAAGGTGTCTATTACAGTGTACAGTTAGCATAGATAGTACACAGTGGATAGTTAGCATGGATAGTACACAGTGGA
>NW_022103903.1:20285857-20292926 GCF_000313985.2 Echinops telfairi | reverse complement strand
CAGTTAGCATAGATAGTACACAGTGTGTAGTTAGCATAGATAGTACACAGTGTGCAGTTAGCATAGTATTGGGGCAGGTTGGTGTAGATTTCCCTTTCTCTGGAAATGGGGTGACGTTGTGTTTTGCTTCAGGTTGCTACGGCACACTGGGGATGGAATCCGGTGTGATTGCCGACGCTCAGATCACGGCGTCCTCTGTGCTAGAGTGGACTGACCACACCGGGCAAGAGAACAGCTGGAAACCGGAAAAGGCCCGGCTGAGAAAACCTGGACCCCCCTGGGCTGCTTTTGCCACCGACGAGTCACAGTGGTTACAAATAGATCTGAATAAGGAAAAAAAGATAACAGGTGAAGGGACGGCACCGTTTAGAGCCATTCATGGTTGTGAGTGTAGTTGGGAACCTGGTGACAGCGAAGGTTTTCCTAGGAAATCACTGAAAATGTAATGGTATCGTTTTCAGCTTTTTTTCACTAGTGTTAATATTATTGGAGGTGGTTTTCTGTTACACAGCAGGAAAGGGGGTGGTATTTAATTCATATTAACTTTTAAATTTCATAATAATAGACTTCTAAGGTAGTGTTTCAGTAATATGATCGTGAGACACCTAAAATTGCCATCTCGTATAGTCGGTAAGAGAGATTGATGTTCAGGGAGTCCATCTGGACATTTGGAGTGCTACAAGTGACTAAATATTCCACACATGTTCAATAGAAATTTAATTACTAAGGGTAGTCTAGAAATAGGTGGAATAATTGGCTGATGTTCACGTAATTCATTTGAAAGATTTATTTTGCTTTGGTACTTAAATAATACCAGTGAGCACCTTCCCAGGAAGTCATTCTAATTTGGTAGTTGAAATATCTTTCACAAGGATATGAATAACAACAACAACAAAGTCATTGCTGTTCAGTTGATTCTGACTCGTAGGGCGTCTGAGATTGCCAGTCTTGAAGGGCGCACACAGTCTCATCTTTCTCCCAGGGAATAAATAGTCTGTAGGTTTGGGCTGTTGACAGTCCAGTGCCACCAGGGCCCTTGATAATAGCAGCATAAGTTCCAAAAGTGCGATGGCCCTTTCCTAATTTGAGACCACAATTCTGTCTCCGCAAGGCAACAAAACTAAAGATTCAGTAACTGGGTACTGAAGTGCATGAGGACGTACACTTGCATATGAAAATGTGTAGTAAATAAGAATTGTCGAACAGCGCATACCAGGCATGTATGCTCTGATGCTGAACTCTACTCTGTGGGCGCTCATGAAAGCCACTCTTCCTTCCCCAGGCATCCTAACCACCGGGTCCACCATGATAGAGCACAATTACTACGTGTCTGCCTACAGAATTCTGTACAGTGACGATGGGCAAAAATGGACTGTGTACAGGGAACCTGGTGTGGAGCAATATAAGGTAAAATAATCATGACCACAGTATTTTACAAAGCATTTAGAAAACAGGCCTTTCCTAAAAGTCACATGGTTAAAAAAATGTTTGTCATAACTCTGCCCTCTTCTGGTGATTTTAGGTAGTGTTAGTTAACAGCTTGGCCCCGATAGACAATTCTCAGTGGGACCAGGTCCCTATTAGTGGTTTTAAAGGTGAGCATTTTCCTCATTTTTGTCACTGCATTATCACCTGGGTTGTTTTCAACACCGTTTTATTGTCTAAACACAGGTGGTAATTTCTTGTTTTACTTATCTCACGAAATGATGGCGAGCCTAATTGAGTCCCAGTTTGCTGCTCTATAGGCATCTTGGGCTTGGGTGGGCGATGAGGATGGAATAGCGAAAAGGGAACACAGTACGTTATGGGTGTTAGAGAATTGTACGAAAGTGAGCATTGCTTTGTCGTCATGCTCTGCAATCTATCCTTGCAATGTCTAATCTGCTGTTAAGAGCATCTAGTCCATGGGTACTGCAAACGGTTTGTGCAAGGCTGCTGACAGCGTTCTGATCCACACACCTGCACTGCAGAAGAAAGGCCTGGCAATCTACTTCCATAAGGATGAGAGCTAAACTCTCCGAGAGCAGTGCTCTACGGCGGTAAGCCACGGTCTTGCCATGAGGCAGCCATAACAGGTTGCGTTGTTTTGAGCAGGGCTTTTTATCTCAGACACTGTATTTCTTACCTCTGGCTTCAGCTTTGAGCTTCCAGGTGTTTAGTTTTTTAAAACTTTTCCATATCTCTCTTTGACATGCTTTTCTCGATATTCTGGAACATAGTATAATAACTTTTTAATGTCCTAGATTACTATTTCTGTTATCTGTGATCAATCTGAGTATTTTTTGATTGATAGTTACTTATTACACGTTATATTTCACACACCTGGTAAATTTAGCCAGACACTGCCTGTTGGTTGGCGTTGATTTTCAGTATTATTTTGCTCTGTCCTGGCACGCAGTTCAGTGACTTGGTGTCAGCGCACTTTTCCAAGGCCCAGGCTGGCCAGTTTTGATGGGCTAAGCGTGCTCCAGGACAGGGGTGGCGCTTTCCCAGGTTCTTAGTCTGATGCCCCAGGTTCTGGGAGGTTTCTGTTCTCTGGCTGCTGTTGGAATGTCAGCTGACTCCAGCCCTGTGTGAGCTCTGAAGATCGTTGTCCTTACTCCTCTCCAGTGGATTCTTTCTCTAGCTGCAGGGGGTTTTCATCAGGGCAGCCTGACTTAGGGGGAAGCCGCCTACAGATGGCTACACAGTTCCCTCTCAGTGTCGCTCTTTTCTGTTCTCTGCTTCGCCGTGCATGTTCGCGTTGCCCTGCATTCCTGGTGCCTGAGCCCTGTCCCCTTAACTGGGGGGGGGGGGGGGGAGATGGCCACCAGGCTCAGTTTTAGGTCGCCTTCCCTGCGCGGCAGCTTAGGTATCCAGAGACAGTCTTGAGACAGGAGCCAGGTTTGCCTCCTTTGCTCAGAGAGTATTGCCCTGTGCTGCCTATGGTCCAGTATGTGGAAATCACTGTTGTAAACACTTTACCTGGTTTTTCATCTGTTTGAGGCAGGGAGTGGGGTAAATCTATTCTCTGTTGCTTAATTATGGACATGAGCAGAAGTCCTCACATTGAATTATATAAAGTAACCTTCTTTCTCTCTCTAATATTTGCCCACCTGAGTCCTCATCCAGCCCCAGCTCCTCCACACCAATTGTCGCCAGCATTCTGCTGGTGTATTCTTTCTCATGCATTCTTAAGTATGCGCGCGCGCACACACACACACACACACAGAGACAGTGTTTCCTAAAAGCAGGATGAGTGGATGGCCAGACACATGTTGCCCTTGCTATATATTATCATTGAGTATTCCCTGTTTCCATGGGATGTAATATCCAATAAAATCGAGTGTCTTGGGAGTGGGGACTTGGACTTCCATTTCCTTTTTATACCCTCATTGCATGTCTCAGACCTGAGACATTCTCAATACCTGAGGTATTCTCCATAAATGTTGATAGGTTAACCTGTAGCAAATCTTTTCACTCCGTTTTCATAAATCTTTCCCCCCTACCAGGCTTTAAAGAAATAAAATAAAATTGAGCCTGCAATATGGAGTAAGAGTTCAGAGATCATTTCTGTGCCCCGAAATGATGCTTACCCATTGTTCTTGTTCTACTAGTATAATAATGTTTGAAATAAAATTGCCTTCATTTAATTTTAGAGTAATACATGAGGAAACAATCCAAACTTACTAGTTCAAGGAGTATGTAACTGCAAAAGAATCCTTTTGGAAAGTGTGGAATATTAAAATGGTTTTAGAGATTCATACGCTAATGAAGGAGCCCTGGTAGTGTATAGAGGGTTATAGACTGAGCTGCTCACCACAAAGTCAGCATTTTGAAACCATCAACCATTGCTCCCCTGGAGAAAGGTGAGGCTTTCTCCTTCCTAAAAGAGTTCGTCTCAGAAACCTGGAACTGACCCGATGGCAGTGAGTTTGGGGGTGGTCTTTTGTTTTGCTCTTTGAAAAGAATCTAATGCCATGGGAATCAGCTAGGGTAAAACGACCTCTCACTTTAGCTGAGGGCTGGTGCCTACTTAAGATGGATTCTTTAGGAACTACCGGGTGGCTTAGCATGGAGCCCTAGGCTGCAGTCGGAAGAGCCTGGATCCTGTGCATACTCTGTCTCGGGTTGGCTGGGCAGTCCACGTGCCTTTCTTCACCCGTTGTCAGGAAGGTCCAAACATTAAATGAAGATACCGTGTGAATAAGAGCCGTTGATTACTTATTGGAAATAATAGAGGGAGTGAGAGAGCAGCTGAGGATAATATTTCTTCCAAAGGAATACTTACTTATTTTTATTTCGCTTTAATCATTAAAGTAGGTGCAGGACAGGGTTGCAAAGCCACATTTCTGGTTTATTGAATTTTGAAAAATGGAATTATAACACAAGCTGTTTTATGTCGTGTCTCCAGTAGGTGGCAATGTTTATCAGTCATATGGTCGTTAGTCACTGCACCTCCACTCTGTTTTTAGAGAGAAAAGCATGAGAAGCACGTCTTTCCTCTAAAGACCTTTTTTTTGCTCAGTTATACGGTATTTTGAAAAGAAATGCTTATGTTTAAGTCGTTCGTAATTCCACAGGACTAGAGCTATTAATTTATTCATGCGGTAGAAACGGCACTCTGCTGTTTAATTCTTCTTACCCGATCGTCAGCTCAGCACTCTGAGTAAATTCTTAAGGATGCTACGTCACCTTAGTAATTTCCTTTCCTACATGTTTAGTGAGTGCAGCTTCTGAGCGGTTTCCCCAAATTTGCGGTGCATTCACTCACAGATTATTTCTTCCTTCTGTCACCGCTGGCGGAAGATCTGTGTGAGGCCCAGAGGGAGGGCGGGGAGCAGTTTAAATGAAAGGACTTACCCCTGACCTTTGTTGACAGACACTACCAATTTTCTGTTTTTTTAAGATTTTTCAAGGAAACAAAGATTATCACCAGGATGTGCGTAATAACTTTTTGCCACCAATTATCGCACGTTTCATTAGAGTGAACCCCACCCAATGGCAGCAGAAAATTGCTCTGAAAGTGGAACTGCTTGGATGCCAGTATATCCCCAAAGGTAAAGCAGCAGCCGCGTCTGCGGCACGTTCCAGTCACGGGCTGAGTCGAGAATGGTCTGGTTCTCAGAGGGCGCGATTAAGGATAGCGTGAATGCTTCTGTGGTTAAGTGTCAAGTACAGCGGGCGTCTTTAATGGGATTCTTAAATAATTGGGCCGTCTTATGAAAACGTCAATGTCAGCGAGCGGGTTTCCAACAGGACCGGTGACATCAGAGATTGCAGCCCATCATGAGATGCTGTAAAGAGCTTGCGCTCCAGCCCCAGACCCCGTCTGAGATTTTCATGAGTGCTCACATGGTGTTCCTAGGTCACGCAAACTCGGAGGAGGAGAACAGCAATCTTAGTTGACGTCTTTTAATTTGAATAAGTTCAACGGGGAATAATGTCCCTCGATATTACATAATATGTTTGTACTGTGTTCACTCTTGTACCCCCGAAACCCACTGCGGCAGTGGCTGCTCTGCAATGGGCCCTTCGCAGGTATTTATTAAATAACTGAAGAACACATCAGGTTGTGGTGAGACTTTCTGCCACGAGCGGCGGGCACCATCCCACACCGCATTATTATTCTTATTCCCCTTCCTAAAGTTCTTTTAAGACAACTTATTTAGAAGTGAATTGATCGTGTATACATACATAAACATATACACATGTATATACATATTTGTACATTTAATGCAGGATGTCATGTTTCTCTTCATGGTATTTCTCCCTGACATTAGTCTGCCAGACGAAGTGCCCTAGGAAAATTTGAAGGTATTCTAAAGGGCATTTACAATCATGATGTTACCTGCAAAATGCATAAACTTGTGTCAATCTACTTTCCAGGCCGTCCTCCGAGACTTACCCAGCCTCCACCTCCTCGGAACAGCAATGACCTCAAAAATGCCACAGCGCCTCCAGAAATAGCCAAAGGTGTGCCTACTTTAAATGTGAGAATTTGATTTCTCAACTTTATCCTACTCAAGATGATGGAGAGGGAAGACCAAAGGGTTTAAAAAAACTCTTTTTTCCCTCAAGGTCGTGCCCCCAAATTTACTCAACCACTACCCCCTCGAAGTGGCAGTGTATTCCCTGCACTGACAGAGCAAACAACTGCCACTCCTGATATCAGAAACACCACTGTAACGCCCAATGGAACCAAAGGTATGCCAACCCCAAATGCACGCCATTTCAACTATGTTTCTAGCGGGCCCGTGGTTTCTTCTCCTTTGACTGTTGTTGTTGTTAGTTGTTCTTGTGAAGCCAATTCCGACCCACGTTGTCCCTGTGAGACAATAGAAAGAACTGTCCCGTGGGGTTTCCAAGACTGTCAGTCTTTATGGAAGCAGACTGCCTCATCTTCTCCAAGGAGCAGCCAGCGGGTTCAAACCACCAACCTTTTCCTTAGCTCCTATTTCATTTTGTCCACTGCAGTGGAAGACGGGCCACCTCCGCTGTGGCCTGGTTCCTGTTCCATCTATGTAAGAGGTGCCTAATGTGACTGATTCTCCACTTACTTCCCTCAGTCCTCTTCCTCCTCACTTTCACGTTGGTCCTAGTGTGCATGGTCACGAGGTTAGCCTCAGTCGTTGCTGTTGCCCTTCCCCTCGGCTGTAAGCTATCAATGTAGGAGGCTGGGCTGAAGGAAGACCTTCATGGCTCTTTTGAACCCAGCAGACCACTTTCTGCTCCTGGGCCCAGACTCCTTGTCTGGCGGGAGATTCAAGGACTTGATTTCCTGGGTCCTAACAGCTCTAAATGGTATTGGGTTCTGACATGTTCATGCACATCGCAGACACATATTTGCAGTTTGTTTTCTGTGCTTCGATGTTGATTGCTAAGGTTGAGTGTTGGGCTGCCAATGACAAGGTCAGTAGTTTAAACCCACCAACCACTCTTAGAGAAAGGTGAGGTTGTCTGCTCTGGTAAAGATTTATAGCCTCACGGGACAACACTGGAGACACAGTGTGGGAATTGCGCCCGATCTGATCCCGCCACATCGAAGCAAAATACTAAGGGGGTGCAACAGAACAGCAAGGGAACGGAG
>NW_022103903.1:20278695-20284709 GCF_000313985.2 Echinops telfairi | reverse complement strand
GGATGTACACTGGTACAGATAGGAACTGGAAGTGCAGGGAATCCAGGGCGGATGATCCCTTTGGGACCGGTGGTGTGGGTGGTTATACTGTCAAGACAGAGGGAGGGTGGGTTGGAAAGGTGGAACCTGTTACAAGGATCTACATGTGACCTCCTCCCTGGGGGACGGACAACAGAAAAGTGGGTGAAAGGAGACGTCGGACTGGTCAAGATATGATAAAATACTAATTTATAAATTATCAAGGGCTCATGAGAGAGGGGCAGGCGGGGAGGGAGGGGAAAATGAGGAGCTGATGCCAGGGGCTTAGGTGGAGGGCAAATGTTTTGAGGATGAGGGCAATGAATGTACAAATGTGCTTTACACAATTGATGAGTGTTTGGATTGTGATGAGTTGTATGAGCCCCTAATAAAACGATTAAAACAAGATGTAAGATGAACAAGGGTCCATGGGGAAGCAGGGAGGGAGGGGAAAAGAATGAGAAGCTGATGCTAAGGGCTCAAGTAGAAAGCAAATGTTTTGAGAATGATGATGGCAACAAATGTACGGATATACTTGACACAATAGATGGGTAGTGATGGGAGTTGTGCAAGCCCCCATTAAAATGATTAAATGATTAAAAAAGAAAAAAAAAGATAACCTCAAGAAATCTTAGAGAACATCTCTGCTTTATAGAGTGCCATGAGTTGGAAGCACGTCTTTGTCAGTGGGTTCTGTGTTTTAAACCCTTACAAAGTTAGCCCTGGCCTTTGACTCTGCCTCTGTATGTCTGGGGTGGAAAGATGAATCCTCACCAGGACAAACTAGTTCAAAATCCTGTGTTAATCATCTCCGATCTGTAAGTGTCTGGCTACCATTTGCTACGTCATTTTCTATTGCTGGATTGTGCCCTGGTGGCCCTGTCAGGTAATCATTAGCCTTCTAACCTCAAGTCTGCAGGTTCAAACCCAGCGGCCACTCCTCAGGGGCAAGATAAGGCTTTTTGCTCCTGTAAAGGATTATTGTTTTGGAAACCCTGTATTGGTTCACTAAGATTGCAGTGAGGTTTTTATTTGGTTTGTGAATGTTTACTTATGCCCTCTCCGTTTTGGGCATTTGAATTTCTAATGGTTTTTCATTTACTTAGCTATGCTAAGAACATCTTTAAAGATACAGTTTTGTGTGTCTTCTTAATTTTTTTCCCAAGAATAAATCCTAGATATGGGATTGGCAAGTAATAGGTCTTTATACTTACTGCCCAAAAATGCCAAACAAAATTTAGTATCAATTAATGTTCCCATTGCCTTCATTTAGTTTTGTTGGCTTTACAAAAGAGAAATGTATTTTCTGACACTTTAGGCAGTCAATGGGTTGTATTCAGGATGCTGGCTCTGGGGGAAGGTCTGCCCTCCTCTCTCCAGCTTCCATTTCTTGGATCCTTGGCAACAGGCCCGGTGCCTTTCTGGCCTCTGCTGTTTGCTTCCTTGGTTAATTGGCTCTGCACCCATCATCCCCTGAAACGTTTTGTCGCATCTTAGGTGAAGATTTAGACAATTCACTCAACAAGTAGTCACTCTTAACATTTAATAAGCAAAACTATATCTTATCCTCGCTTTACTTTGTATTTTTGTGGATTATTAGTGAGGCTGGTGAGTTTAATGGCCATTTATGCTTTCTAATATGATACATTGTTGCTTCATCTACTTTGCTGATTTTTATTTTTTATTTTATAGAGCCTTCCAGAATATTCTGTTTCGTCCTTTGTCACATGTGCAGAAAATGTACCTCCCATCTTATGAATTATGTATTTAACAGAAAAAACATTGTATCCTGTGAATGATGAGAAGTGGTGGTGTCTTTTGTTTGTCCTCATGATTTTTGCCTTTGGTGTTAATGGACCTTTTCCCCCCTCCCCACCTCCCCTCTATGATTTCAGATGTAGCCCTGGCAGCCGTTCTTGTCCCTGTGCTGGTCATGGTGCTCACCACGCTTATTCTCCTTTTAGTGTGTGCTTGGCACTGGAGAAACAGGTGGGTGCAGAACTCGTTCTCCTAATTGCTCGACGGTATGTTCAGGAGCCCCTGAATAGAAACGGAATGCAGCCAGTGAGCTAACATTCCCTCTTCCGAGATGGAGCGTTCAAGAAATCACGGAAATGAAAGTGACATACATTTTCTGCTTCACTCCTCTCAAAAACAAGTTCACGCCATTGGAGAACCGACCGTGGTGTGCTTCATTGTGCCCCGTTGTTTGCTCGGTACCGGTAGGTACAGATACTTAGTCATGGCAACTTTTGGCACCTAACAGGGCTTTCTTTTTTTGACTGATAGAAGAAGACACACTTCCTATCTGTCACCAAAGTGTTCTTCCTTTCACAGGCTAGATGGACTCCCGATAAAGAACTGTGACATGGTGTGATGAGCTCTGTACGAAGGAGACAAAGATCTAAGAGCCAGGGAGTTCTCTAAAATCTTTTCTTCAGAAGATCCAGGTTGATTTGAGGTTCTGTCCCATGTACTTGGATGAGTGGGGCTGGGGGTGTCATGAATGCAGATTACAGAGGACAGCCAGGCGTGCTGGAGAAAGAGGATGACTTCATTTGTTCAGCCTCTCAACCAGTATTCGAGCATCTACCCCAGCTGTAACAATCGGCTCAAACACCCACAATTGTGAGGATGTCACAGGACCAAGGGACTTTTTGTTAGCTTGCTTGTTCTCGTTTCCCGGTACAGGCTAGTCGTGAGTTTGAGCCAGTTGAGTGCTGTCTCTTGGGCTGGGGCATCTGTAATTGAACCTCAAAGCTTACAGGATACAAAACAGAACACTCTGCGTTGTGGTACCCACCACGGAATACATGCCATGGGGGGTGCATGGGGGCCTTGTCTAGATTCGTGGTGCTGAGACGGGCCCTGGCAGCTGATCAAAGACCCAAGCAGCAGAAAGAAGGGGAAATGCTTAGGGAAGTCCCATAGAGGGAAGTGCAGTAAAGCCAATTTTGGGTGAAATCGAATCGCTAATTTTTAGGCATGATTCAAATTTTGCTGTGCATGTTTTTACTCGTTTAAGCCTCAGATCACTAACTGGCAGAGTGGAGGCCTGGATTTCATATACCAAAATCATAGGAAAGCAAATGACGAAGATTCCAGAGGGCTACCCATCATGACAAAGTACAATGTATAAATCCCAATACGTGAAACAAAAAAAACAAACAGAAACCTATTAAAATCTAGATCAAAACCAAAGTGTTTTAGAGGGTAGATCAGTGGACATTGGTTTTTTTAAAAAATCAGTTTATTGGGGGCTCATGCAGTTTATCACAATACATCCGTCCATCCATTGTGTCAAGTACATTTGTACGTTTGGTGCCATTATCATTCTCAAAATATTTTTTTTGTACTTGGGCCCTTGGTATCAGCTCCTTATTTTTTCCACTCCCTCCCCACCCCCTCACTCACGAACCCTTGATAATTTATAAATAGTTATTATTTTGTCATCTCTTATACTGTCCGACATCTCCCTGCACCCACTTTTCTGTTGTCCGTCCCCCAGGGAGGAGGTTATATGTAGATCCTTGTAATTGGTTCCCCCTTTCCAACCCACCCTCTCTCTGCCCTCCCAGTATCACCATTCACCCCACTGATCCTGAAGGGATCATCTGTCCTGGATTCCCTGTGTTTCCAGTTCCTATCTGTACCAGTGTACATCCTCTGGTCTAGCCAGACTTGCAAGGTAGAATCCGGATCATGATAGTGGAGGGGTGGGGTGGGAGGTGGGAGAATGGGGAGGAGGAAGCATTTAGGAACTAGAGGGAAGTTGTATGTTTCATCATTGATACATCACACCCTGACTGGCTGTCTCCTCCCCGAGACCCTTCTGTAAGGGAATGTCCAGTGGCCTACTAATGGGCTTTGGGTCTCCATTCCGCACTACCCCCCCTCATTCACAATGATATGATTTTTTGTTCTGATGATGCCTGATACCTGATCCCTTCGACACCTCGTGATGGCACAGGCTGTCTCTTTTCATTCCATCACCCCTTTCCAGTGGGTCAAGTTATTTTCTCAAGAGAGAGTTGTTTGATATTTATCAAGGGTGCAGAGTTAATGAACTTCAGCAGTAGGGACTTGGGAGGCAGATGACTTAGAGGCGTCTCATGGGTAATTCCTGGGTGGTCACACCAGTTTCTTCTCATTTGGAGTCATGGTACATCAACAGATGAAGAGCCTGAACGCTTTACTCATCTCCACCATGAAGGAGCTCTGGTGGGGCCTTTGGGTAAAGCCTTGGACTGCAAACTGCAAGGTCAGTGCTTCCAACCCCCCAGCACTTAGGACTCCAAGGACAAAGCTCAGAAGGGTGACGTGAGGAGGAAGCAGACGGGCCGAGGAAACGCAGGGGATGTGTGACCGTACGTGGAGGGAATTATGGTGAAGGCGATGAAGCAGAATGTTTGAATTGCAAAACGTAAAACTGCTGCTCTGCTCTCTAAGTACACCCAGTTCACAATGAAAAGTTTTTTAAAAAACTGGTGCTCTCAAATTTGTGGTGTCCAGGTGGACTAGAGAAACATATCCAAGGAGCCTTGTGTATAAGAAAGAGCTTTATATAAAGGAGCAATTGTGTATTGAGAAAACATCCCAGTCCTTTCCAGATCAAGTCCATAAGTCCGATTTTAGCCCATATGCCCAATACCAGTCCATAAATTCCTCTTCAGACTCACGCAGCACATGCAGTGATGCAGAATTCAGGAAGATCACAGGCTGGTGGGTGGAAATTCTTGTGGATCCAGTGTCAGTGGAAGCATCTCAGCACTGGCATGGGCCTCCACATGGCTCCTCCAGCTCCAGAGCTGTGGCTTCATCGGGTCATCAGCAGAAAGAAGAAGCAGAGAGAGAGAGAGTGTGTGTGTCCTGTCTCCAGTGAGGAAGACAGGAGTTCCCAGAACCCTCTGGAGAAGGCCATGCCCACACAGAGGCCTCATTGGCTATGATCTGATTGACAGGCTAGACTCCACCCCTTCACTCAAGTTGACAGGAGTTTATGTAACTGCCACATAGGGTTTGGGCAACGAATATGCAATATATTCAATGGATACCACAAGATGGAAGAAATTTGTGGTGGGAGAAAGAATGGCCAGAATGCTCCTTAGAAGTGAAGATGGCAAGATTTCGTCTCATGTACACTGGACGTGTTGCCAGGAGAGACCCGTCTCTGGCAAAGGACGGAACCTTGGTGAAGCAGACGGCCCTCAGTGGGATGCACTGGTATGGTGGCTGCTGCTGTGGGCTGAAGCACAGCACCAGATGTGGGGACGGGGCAGTGTTTCGTTCCATCACTGAGTTATCGCCTAACAACCTGGGTAAATTACCCAGTGGAAGTGTGTACTCTTGATGATTTATTAACTCTGCTATTTATTCTGCCGTTTCAGAGATTTCTCAACTGTGAATTCCCTCTCATTCTGTTTGCAAACTTTTTTTTCTTTCCCTGTATTTTTCCAGAAAGAAGAAAACTGAGGGCACCTATGACTTGCCTTACTGGGACCGAGCAGGTAATGCGTGCGTTCTTTTCATGGCTTTGGTTCCGAGATGCATGCCCCCATCCCCTTCAGGGGCTGTCGAGCAGCAGGAGGTCATCTTTGAGCCCCTTAGAACGTCCCTCACGGTCAGACACACGGCATTCCTCCTGTTTTCTCAGCCATTGGTACCGCCTGCAAAAGCTCTACTGGTTAATAAGTGACGAAGTGGAAAGCAGCTCTTGCTCAGTGCGTGTGTTCTTTTTCTGCTGGAAAGCTTGTGTCTCAGAAGGAGACCTGGGTTCGCTCGAAATGAAAACCACACAGTAAACACTTGGCTTTGCGCCCGGCGGCCCAGCCTTTGCCACTTTGCTGCAGCCGTTCATCAGGTAGAAGGTGGGAGTGGAGAGCCATGTGAGGTCCAACGTCGCTGCTGAGAAGGACTGTCATCTCCTGACTTGCTGCTCTCTAAAGCAGGTGGCAGCTGCCCCTGCCCAGCTTCTCCTGGAACCCCCACTGGGATCA
>NW_022103903.1:20246236-20278595 GCF_000313985.2 Echinops telfairi | reverse complement strand
GGGGGCGGTGTCATGGGGATGCTAGTGCCTAGGGTAGACTTTGGAATGTGATTTTCTAGAAACTGCCCCTGCAACACACAAGTATATGTGGCAGCACTTTTAACAGCAGGGTTTGCTTCTGCCTATCTTTATTCCCCCCCCACCTTTAAATTTTCTTTAAGTTTTTGTTGAGAATATGCATGGCAAAACATACACCCGTGGAATAGTTTCTACACCAGCTGTTCTCAGGAGAAAGATGGGGCTTTTTACTCCCATGAAAATTTAGTCTCTGTCCTGTAGCATCACTCGACTTCGGCATTGACATGAAGGCAGAGAATTTGGTTTTGGTTTGGGCATTTGTACAAATCAGTGATACTAATTACTTTTGAAGTTGTACAACCAGGCTTACCTTCCTTTTCAGGATTGATTTTTCCTGATTTAACATAAACTGACGCATTGTTCCTGATGACCCACAGTGACCCTGTGGGACAGTGGAGCTACCTACCCCTGTGGGTTTCCAAGGATATCAACCTTTACAAGAGCAGGCAGCTTCATCTTGCTCCTGTGTGGAGGCTCGTGGGTTTGAACGGCTGTTCTTTTGATAACACTTCTGCATACAGGCTACTTGGTTGTCACTCAGAGAAATGGCTGAAATGCAACAGGATTTCTCCCTGGATGATGCTCACGATTATCGTTCGAGTCAAAGGCTTTTATTTAATGGCCTTTCCCTTGCCACCCAATATAGGCTGGTGGAAAGGAATGAAGCAGTTCCTCCCTGCCAAGTCAGTGGAACACGAGGAAACCCCAGTTCGCTACAGCAGCAGTGAAGTGAATCACTTGAGTCCCAGAGAGGTCACCACGGTGCTGCAGGCAGACTCTGCAGGTAACTCCAGGACAGCCTCCGGCACAAGGCAAAGGAGGTTGCACTTGCTGTCTTTAAGTGTCTGGCATATTTTTCACATTTAAGAGATGCGCTCATTTTCAAAGGTAGAACCACTTTTTTAAAAGATACCCCCAAAAGGGTCATTTCTGGGCTTTGGGCATTCATTTCTGAAAACTGCAGGTTTTGCATGTTCACTCAGTTCTTTGTTGTCTCAGTTTTATTTGAAGGCATTAGGAGGAAGCAGGAGAGACATACCATAGGTGTTTCCGTTGGTAGTCCTTTATTTGACGAATAACCTGATATCTGAAAGCAGTAATCTTTGAAATGATTTCTCTCAACTTAATAGTGTAAGAGTGGAATATTTACTGTCCAGTCAAACACTTGGGTACAGATCTGAGGACCGACGAGAAACTCTCTCTTCACAGTTGCTCAACTGCTGCCTCTGGCACCTCCTCGGTAACCTGAGTTTTGGGCCTGCCTCTCGCAGGCAGGAACTCCTTAGTACCCGTATTGTAAAAATACCATGGAGCTAGTGTTTGGTTTTGGCGTAAGCTTGCAGCTCCCACTCTAAAATGTGTCGTGTTTTGTGATACCCCTAGAGTACGCGCAACCACTTGTGGGAGGAATTGTTGGCACCCTTCATCACAGGTCGACCTTTAAGCCAGAAGAAAGAAAAGAGACTGGCTATGCCGACCTGGATCCTTATAACTCACCGGTGCAAGAGGTTTACCATGCCTATGCCGAACCACTCCCCATCACTGGGCCCGAGTATGCAACCCCCATCGTCATGGACATGTCGGTGCACCCCGCAGCCTCCGTTGGTCTGCCCTCCACGTCAACGTTCAAGGCCACAGGGAACCAGCCTCCCCCTTTAGTCGGAACTTATAACACCCTTCTCTCCAGGACGGACAGCTGCTCCTCCGCCAGGGCCCAGTACGACACCCCAAAGGGGGGGAAGCCAGGTGTGAGCGCCCCCGATGAATTGGTGTACCAGGTGCCACACAGCACGCAGGAAGTGTCAGGAGCAGGGAGAGAGGGTGAATGTGATGTTTTTAAGGAAATCCTTTGAAGGTGACGCTGCTTCTTACAAAGCATCGTTTTAAAGCACATGGCCTGTTTTTGCAGTCGCGGTACTCATATATATAGAATGTATTACGTTATCTGTTACTGAAATGGTTGAGGAAAATGTGATAACCAAGGTACAGGAAACTACTAATCTTGCCATCTTGCTTTGAAGGTATAACTGTGGCACCGTCACTGCTTGCCCGTTAAATTCCGAACATCTTGTTTGTTACTACTGTAAAACACTATTTTTAATACAGACAAAACTTTCTATAATGCACTTCGAAGAAGTGAAGAATCACTGAGAGAAAGTATTTATTAGCAGTCCTTGCAGGTACATTCTGAACTCGAGCTGGCGCACAGCCCGTCTGGCAATAATGCACAGTACTGTTCTTGAACTGCCTAATGGCTGGGAACTACTCTCTTTGGGAACCGGTGGGTACGATCGTAGCTTTCTCCTTTTTCTATTCCTAGATTGCTTTCCAGATTTATTTTTTTAAAGAATTATTATTTGTGATATCGTCATTGTTATTATTGGCAGTCGTATACACTTCTTCCTCTTTCACTAGGAAGCTCTTTAACTGGGAACCTCTTGATTGCAGTGAGCAGGGTGCCCGTTTTCTCACTTCTTGGCACCCTGTAGAACATTAACGCTTCATGGTACGTGACCTGGTCTCATCCCTGCTCATTCCGATGGGGCACTTGGTGGCCAGAACCATTCATGTGTTTATCAAATACTTGTTTTGAGTTTGTTCAGTGGTTGACACTTGCTTTATCAACTGAATCAACCTCATGAATTCAGGTCCTCCCCTGGGGTAGGAGGGGAGTGGGGGTCAGTTTTCTGAACTTCCCCAGTGGCCCCATGGAAGGGGGATCAGGCGGTTGTCTTCCTAGGAGAGTCGAATTGGGCAGTTCTGCTCTGCCCTGCAGGGGCACTCTGAGTCAGAATCCACCCCACAGCAATGATTGTGGGTAATACCTTAATAGAGAAATGAATTTAATATAGAAAAACCATGACAGGGGATTCACTCATTCTCTCTCTCTCTTACACACACACACACACACACACACACACACACACACAGGTTATTTTTTCATAATAGGCTTTTTCCTGGGAGAGTCTGACAATTTACAGTGAATTTAGTGACAAGTGTAAACATGACCCAATCATGAATCTCACAAGGCAAGATCATTTGCTCACAAATAACAGATTTTCTTAAATTGAATGTCAGTCTTCCCTCTTTTGTTTTATATAGAAAGCTTTCTCTGAGTCTCAAAGTAGTTAAACTTTGTTTCAAAACTTCTAATTAGTAGAAGAAGGTCATTTTTCTTGGCAGATTTCTGCAGTAAACTGTTGTATGAACTATAAACTCAGCCCATGTTCTTTAGTTCTGATTCTTGTCTTGTTCTGTGTAGTTAGAGGCACAAGGAGGCCTTTTTCTTTGGTGGTCACACATGGACACACATAGTTAAAGTATCGCACGGAAAAGCTGGCAGCCTGTGTGAGAGTCAAGGCTGTATGTGACGCCCAAAAGCAGCTCTTGTCACTATTCGTGACCTGCCCCTGAACTAGTTTGAGGTATGGTAAAGCTCAGAGCCTCTGTGAGTTGTTAGTTACTCGGTAGTGAAAAAGGAGCCCCGTTGGTGCAATAGTTAAGCATTCAGCTGCTATCCAAAGAGTAAGTAGTTCGAAGCTCCCCAGTGGCTCTGTGGGAGAAAGGCCCGACAAATTGCTTCCATAAAGATTACAGCACAGCAGACCCAGAATGTCAGTTCTGTCACATGGGATCGTTGTGGGTCAGAACATGACTTGACTGCATCCAGCACCATACTGTAAAAATGCCTTTAAAAGCCTTAAGACCATCAAGATGACGCCAGTAGACTACGGAATAGCAATACCTACATTTGACACCCCGCCGTAGCCCCGTAGTTTGCCATCTTAGTGTTGAGAAGCACCTGCCCGTCAGATTCAAGTCACCTCTGCTGACCTGTGTCTCCAGCACCGACTTTTATAAGGACGAATAGTATCCCGCGTATCTGTTTGCACAAGCAGTTCAGTCTTCGAAACTGCTTCTACAATACAAGTAGAACTGGGCGTTTCTGTGCCCTCCTGGTCCCTTTTCTCTAAGCTTTAGTTTATTTATTTTTTCACTTTTTACTTGCTTTTCCTTTTCCAGACACACTTTGAGGCATGATTTTACTCCGGAAGGAGCAAGGCTATTTAGTCGCAAAACACGTGGAGCCCAAAGCACAGACGTTGAACTTGACTCTCTAAAGCACAGGTACTCATGCAGGTGTCCCTTTTCAGGTGTCATGCTTACCATACACAGAGTATACATTTCCTCCAACCCCGTGTCTGTTTGGAGCTTTAAAGAGATGTTTCACAACTTCATTTTCCCAAAGATGCTTGCTGTTGTGTAATTGTGTTCAATCTTTTATTGTAGGTTTTTGGGGTTTTGCGCCCTTGCTCTGGGCCTTTTGTTTTCTGCAGGAGAGGGGCACGTGTTTTCTTTAAATGACGCATACTTTTAAGACGATTTGGATCCCTGCCGCGGTGCTGCCCTTGAACTTCCAGTGATTTTTTTAAAGTGTCTAGTTTTAACTACTTCTCTATATTTTACTTTCCAGAGGACAAGCCGAGCCTGATTCAAAGGGTTTTTCACTTTTATAATACATTTGTTTTCATATTAGAAGTTTTTTGTTTCTTTGTGTAAAGCTAAGTTTATACATGTTATATATACAGCTTTAGAGACAATCAAGTAACAATTGAAAATGTGAAAGTAAGCATTTTGGACAAAAATCCCCTTGAATTTCCATTCTTTGCTTGAAACATTTGAAAGACTTAAGTCACTGTGGTGTATCGGATTCACACCCCTCCCCTCCCTCCACGTCCCCCTCCCCCATTCATACACTTGTAGAAATAGAACCAGACGGTGACAGCAGCAGGCATGGCCATTACAGCGTTCATAAATGAACACTGAGTTCGCTGTGACTTGATCTTATACGCCAGCACCATTAAAGGGTAGATTGTGAGGATCGATTTGTATTTTATTAAAGACTGTAAATCTAAAGTGATTGATTCTATTGTATGCACAGGGTGTAGTCTCGTCTACAGTTTATTTAAGTTCATATTTCACTGCTTGCACTTTGCATTTAGCAGTGGGTTTATTCACTGGTGAAATGGTTTGAGTAGAGAATTTACACGGGAGTCGACATGACGATATTATGCATGTGCTTACTGTCTCCCCTTCCCCGTGGGGGCTCACATCATGCAAGTGCAGCCACGCTGCTGGGAAAGGGATTCTGCATTGTAACCCAGAGCCACTCCAGCAGATCAGTATGCCGCGAAAGAACCAGTCGGTTGAGGGCCATTGAATGCCTTTCAGACCCTCCGAAACCACTGAAGCCCTGCCTACAGATGAAATACCCTTTAGCTCGGCCTTCCAGGTTTGAGCGTGAAGCCCCTCAGCTGTGAGGTGCAGGTGAGTGGTTATGACAATGACACTTGGGTCTCCTCGGGCACCAAGTCACATTTATTCATGACTTTGTCTTCTCTTGCCTTTTTTTCCCCCTCTTGGGCACTGAGAAAGGTGGAAACAAACATTCAGTGAAATATGTATTGGAAATGAAACGGCTTGCGCATCAGTGATGTCCCCTCCAGAATGTATTTTTCTTACCTCGGCATGTACTGTAGTCACTCAGTATTTGTATATGTTGCTAGAATCTAGATTGTATAAATAGTGAGGGTTTGAATGTGTTCCGTGTGTTTTATTGTATATATGTTTTTTGCTTAAATTACTTGGCTTAAATAAAACAGCATTGATGTTTGTAGCCATTTTGCCTACTGCCCGAACCCAATTCCACCTCAATTTTAACATCACTTCAAAAGAAATTTCACAGTTAACAATACAGTTGCTTACAGCAACATTTGAAAACATTGCCGAGAGTTTTCGACGTGGACTGGTTTTATTTTTTTCTGTGCTCAGCATTATCTTTCTTGAAGTCTGAGACCTGCTTGAAGGTTGATGTACTTTGTAGCCAGCGTAAGGAGTGTGCAGGTGGGACTGGTGAGGTTTGGAGGGAATAAGCTGTCCCCATGGGCCCCCATGTGGATTCTACTCTGGTACCGGCCCTTCCAACCTCACATTAATTGTGACAATCGAGTGAAGCCGTGGCACGGGGCAGGGGTATGCTGGTGTAAAGGCTCCTGAATACGTAGCTAGGGCAGGTGAAAGCCGCTGCTAGTTTTCTCCCCCTTGTGCTGCTTTGCAGCATGTCCGGGACTCCTGTTTGCTGATGCTGGGAAGATGTCTCAGCTTTCATACCAGGGGTCCTCAAACTACGGCCCACACATGTGGCCCACCGAGGACATTTACCAGCCCCGGGTGTTTTGCCCCATTGTGTCTTTTACTTCAAAATAAAAAATGTGTAGTGTGCATAGGAATTTGTTCATAGTTTTTTTTAAACTATAGTCCGGCCCTCCAACGGTTCTGAGGGACAGTGAACTGGCCCCCTGGTTAAAAAGTTTGAGGATCCCTGCTTTACACACTTTAGAGAGAGGCCGGTTGGTTGCCAGTACGATCGTCAATTTACTATTCAAAATAAATTGTCTGTCTTGTCTTCAGATAATTTCTGTTGCCATCCTTCCAATAACCTCGACTCTGGTCTTCTTTTCTTTTCTCCCTTTATCACAAATCTCTCCCCAAATATCTTTTAGCTTTATTCACATTTGGGAAGAGAGACTAGCTCACCACACCTAGGACTGGCTTGTCAGTCTGCCAGTGCTTCCTTCCTGCTCTAGAGGAAGGTGGGCAGATAAGCTGTCCATCTCTCCTCACAAGAAAAATGGCGACTTGCATCATGAAAATAGTTTTTAAATTCAAAACAAAAGTGACTAAAGATTTATTTACTCAGTATCTCATCCTCATCTCTCCTTATTATGTCTAAAGTTAATTATTAATTAAATAAAGCCATAAATGAACCCAGGCAGAAAATATTTAAGGGTTTTCTTGAATTTAGCTCCCGTAGTTCCACCAGGCATTTCATAATACATTATTTACTAATGGAGAATTTCATATTTAGCCTATTACCTCTAGCTCAGAAATTTCAAAATGAAAAAAAACAATCTTTGCTCTCTCAGACTACACGATAATCTTTTGGTTTAATCAATTGCAGAAAACAGGCTGCATTAAACCAGTATGACCCTGTGTCCGTGTACACTAATGTAAGATTCAGATCAGGCTTGCCAGGTAGAACGAAGAATTAACCATTTATCTACATATAGGCCTGACATGGTTCTAGTTCGCAGATCAAGACGTGTCTGTTCCCTTGGATGCAGACTCGGAGTCAAATCTCTCAGCACGTCAGGTGCTGTGGTTGTTTGCAGTGAACTAAAACCCCGTACTTCACATAGAGGAAATTATCTTCCTTCAGGGGCTCAGGTAACATAATGAAAAGATGTTGAAAAACACCTCAGAAAGCTAGCTTGTTTACAGACAGAGTGCAACCAAAACTTTAATTTTTTCCTAATTGCTAAACATAAGTTTCCAAAAGTTAAATATATTCACAGAAACCAGGCAGCAACAAGCTTAATATACATAATATTTGACAATTGTCTTCAACATATTTAAAAATAAACTAGAAATCACAGTATAAAAATAAAACTAATACTATTCATGTCATCTTTTGGGTCTTGGTCATTCTTGAGTCAGATTGATTACATAGTTCTTTTCTAGAATATCCTTCAAAAAGGTCTGTTCTGCTGTCACGTTGTGATAGACGTTCTAAAGAGAGGGGGGAAAAATTAACCATCTTTCCTGAGGATCAAGCCCCACACAACATTTACTGAATGATTCTATAAATACATCTAGATACCAATTGTAAGGACGGGTTGCTCAATTTATACAGGCAGCATCTGGAATTCTTATACTGGGGACATGGATATATAGATATATAAATAATTTCTGCCCTTTCAATTGATGCCTTAATTTCCCTCCTTTTTTTTTTCTTCTTTTAACATTTTAGCTTATTTAAAGGACTACTCAGCCCAGAGCAATTTTAATGTTCTGTTGAGGTAACGTGATATTTCACAATTGCTGCAGGAGGGGTTAGATTAGAGCTAAAGCGAAATGAACCGAACCTAGAGTCTGCAAAGTGGCCCTGGTGGCCCTGTGGTTGAGCGCTTGATTGTAATGAAAAGATCGCGAGTTTGATCCCACCAGCCACACTGCCAGAGGAAGACCTGGTGATGTGCTCCCATGACATTTACAGTTCAGTAAACAATGAGACAGCCCCACTCTCTTCTGTAGGATCAGTGACACACAACCGCAGAGCTTGGGAAGTGATCCATTTCGTTGTGTCCAGTGAGGGTGGTGCCTCCTATTGTACGTGGGTCACTGGGAACTGGAATTGACTCTAAGACACCTAACAACAACATCCTGAACAATCTCCTTGATTTAATTATGCAGTCTTGGGGAAGGATCTCAGGGGCTCTATCATGTAATTTAGAGTCATGGTAGTGCTGGTGGGGTCAGTGTTGGGCTGTTGACTATCGAGCCGCTGATGGTTCAAATCCACCACCTGCTCCATGGGAGAAAGGTGAGGCTGTCTTCTCATGCAGAGTTGGAATCGATTCAGTGGGAGTTGGTTTATCCATATATTCTATGGTAACTGATTCCTATTTCAGTATTGAAAGTATACAGGATAAGATTTATATCTTATCACATGTGATTCACCACTAATCTAATCAGGTGAAGGAGGAAGTTTCTGATTCCGGAAAGTATGACCACATAGAAAGGTCTGCAACCATTTTTTTTTTTTTTTTTTTTAGTAAATCTCATCTGCTGAACTGCAGAAGCACATAAAAAGTGTCCCCATGATTACATGGGAATACATTAAAGTTAAGTATGTATGTTTAAATTCTGCAACTAAAACTGATGACCCCTGCAGCCATAATTCCTTCTGTAATTCTGGACTGTCTACTCCTATGCCTATAGGACCACTGTGGACGGCATTCTCTATTAATGAACAGGGATAGGATGGGATTGAGGCCTGATCATAGAAGAAGGTATGATCCTTACGTGAGGATCAAACCTCACACCACATATATGGATTCAGTGTATAAATCAATAGAGATACCAGTTGTAAGGGTAGGTTTCTCAAATTATACAGGTAGTACCTGGAAGAAGGGGGAACTTATAAAGAATTCTGTGTGTGTGTTTGTGCATATATATAAAGACATCCATTGAAAGAGCAGAAATATATATACGTACACATGATAGCCATTGAAAGGATTGAAGGGCAGATATATATATATAGATATATATACACAGGTGTATATATATCTATATACATACACACACATTATCTTTTCAATGGGTGTCTTAAGTTTTTCCTCAAGAATTAATGTTACTTATTTAACATCTCATTTATATTTATTTTTTTCTTTAACATCTAACTTGATTGCATCTTTAAGCGCTACCTTCGTGTACAGGGTGTGAACCAAGCCTTTGTTCCCTTGGGGACATCTTTTACCCGATCGTAGTAGAGGGCGTGACCTGAGACACCATCCTTTGTTTTCCGTGGTAGATCGGGGTAGTACCGGACAGCCTAACACACATAGCCTCATGTGGAATACCACATATGACCAAGCTTTGGTAGAAGCAAGACCTGCTGTAGCTTTGGGACATGTTTGGCTTCTGGCTCTGGGCCCCTCTGCCTGACCTTTGGATATTGGACTGAACAGCACCCCACTTCTCATGAGACATTTCCTCAAAGTCCTTTCTGTGGGAAGTTGTAGCCAGTTGGGGAGGCCAGGGCATGAGGGAATATTCTCAAAGGAGGAGTGTGAAATAAAAAGGGAGAATAGGCTTTGAGAAGAGCTGGACATTTGGGACATAATTCTCCAAATTCCTGGGACTAGTTCTGTATTAATTTTTCCAAGAGATACTGTTATCCCTGTAACCAAGAGGTTCTCCCTAAGGGTCTAAGGCCCCCAAGCTGGGACTTGCTACTGTAGAGAAAGTTCCATTGGCTTAGGTCCTAGTTCCAGCAGCTAAGGACTGTGACCCCTAGCAAGCTATCCGTCTTTCCAAATCTCACCCCAAAGTATGGTGTCTTTTACCTTGCTCATCAAAGACATGGTGGTGTTTCCATAATAGTGCAAAAGACTCCCACTGTCAGAAAAATTATATTTGAAACCAGCTATGTGAACTTCATGACATATATGAAATGCAAATATGATGGCAATAATTCCTGTTGTCGGGTGTTTGGGTTTCTGGAAAGAAAAAATGAGAACAGAATTAAACGGAAGACATTCCCAACAAGCTCCTTGGCATCTGATGCACCCCCGAGTGGAATCATCCTATCTCATGCGATGCTCATCTTGCCCTCAGGCTCAATCTCAAAATACATCTCAATACACATGACTTCAAATAGAATTTAGCTGTGACACGAGCCCTGAGGAATCTCTGGGAGGTACGGTGTGCACTCATCTGCTAATCAAGAGGTTGGGGATTTGAATCTGCCCAACAGTACATGGATGAAGGCTATCTCTGTCAAAAAATTAGCCACAAAACCTCTGTAGAGCACACAACTGTTGGGACACGTGGCATGCCGTGGATGAAGGTCAAACTGACTTCAGTCTGTACTGCTTACATCATAGACAACTGGGGAAGGAACACTGCCAAGGATGCTTTAAAAAAAAAAACAACGGAGTCAGGCTTCCTGGTGGAAAGAGCAAAGCCTTTAGAGATTTTGAACAGTGTATGAAACATAAAGACAATTTAATTCACTAATAGAATCCTCATCACAGACTTCATTTACATTAACAGCCTATTGTTTCAATGATGATCCGGACAACTTAAAAGTATCTCTAGGAAAGGTAATGGGCTGTGGATGGACTGCTGATCACAAGGTCAGTGGTTCAACACCCAACAGCGATTCCATGGGAGAAAGATGTGGGCGGCTATGTGCTCTCAGGAAGATTTCGAGTCTTGGAAGCCCTTAACTGTGAGTTAGAATCAACTAGCTGACAGTGGGTTTAGTTTTGAGTTGGAGGAAAGGACTAAACTTCAAAGACAAAATGTAACAATAAGTATCTGACTTGAAAAACAAAGGTTCCAGAAGTATGACAATGGGACCCTCTCAACAAAGTCATTAAACCCAAAACTCATTAAATCAATTCCAACCCATAGCAACCCTATGTAAAGTTCCCAAGGCTGTGACTATTTATCAAAGCAGATAGCCTTCCCTTTCCTTCCCCAGCAGCTGATGGGTTTGAACCACTAACCCTGTGGTTAGCAATCCAGCACTTGCCTGATAGCACTACCAGAGCTCCTGACAGGATCATTAGCAGTTAGAAAAGAAGAAATCCAGCAAGTAAACGCTTAGGAAAACCACGAGACTAGATGTTGGACAGGAGGGTCTTGGTCATTATCATTTTGATTTTCCCTGGGTGGCTTTCAAAGGCAAAAACATTTATTTTACACATTTTACATAGCAATTCAAGGAGGTTGCCTTTCAATTAAATCTTAGGTATCCCATGAAATTCACAGGATTACTTTTAGGAAAATAAAATGTGCCCCGAGGACGAGCCTGTTTGCATGCCTAACACCACTTAGCATAAGTTTGTGATCGCCAACACTGTTGTGATCCAACCACAAGGCTGTATGGCATCTGCTAAACAAAGAAGTTAATGGTTGGTCGAAAAACCCAGGAGTCAATCGGGATTCCTTTTCTCTGTTCTAATCCCCCCCCATCATGTTCATTACCTTTCTTCCTTTCCCACTGTAGAGTCCTTGATTGATCTTCTTTCTCTTGTGTAGACTGTCAATATTCCTCATCCTTCAAATATTAACCCTAATTAATTAAACCCAAGTCTCTAGTTCTCTGTGGTTCACCCCTTTTGGGGTCGAGAGACCCTTTCACAGGGGTCACCCGATTCATAACTGTAGCAAAATTACAGTCTTGAAGTAGCAACGAAAATAATTTTTGTGGTTGCAGGGGTCACCACAACATGAGGAACTGTATGAAAGGGTCACGGCATTAGGAAGGTTGAGACCCACTGACCTAGTTACTCTGTACTGAGCAGCAAGAGAAAAGCAGTAGCTGCCGGGGTTTCACCTTAAATATGTGACTATATACCCGAAATAGGCTTTAGATATGTTCAGTAATCTAGTTACATCCACTCTATTAGTGAATGTCCAATCCTTCTTGCCCAAGACGACGGCTTTATTAGCTACATCCCCAAAGCCCTAGCCGTCTCTTTTCTTTAAATTGTCAAGCTAACCCTCATGCCCTTAATATTCTTAGGACAAGAGAAGCAATCATTATAGCAGCAACAAATCCAAATCTTTCCCTGTATTTTCAGTGGTCACCCCTTGTAGTGGGCAGGATGCCCCCTTTCCTTTCTACAGGCAACCTTTTTCCTATTGTGCTATATTTTACCCCATCTTTCAATAACTTTATTTCTACCACTTACTTTCCCCCACCTTACCAATATCGTCCTTTTTTGAATCATTCCCTTCAGTGTGCTCATATCATCAAAAGAAAACCTCCTTTTACAACTAAACTCGATGAAGATTTGCCTCTGCTTGCTTATGCCCCCTTTCTCCTTAACTTCACGGTTCGTAATCAGGGTTTATTTTTTCTGTATGTGCTCAACCTTTGGGCAACATCCAATATGGCTGACCTCTGTTGAATGACAGTATTGTCCTCGTTTGGCTTCTGGAATATATGTTTTACAGCGTCAGTTACAATTAGTCCTAGTATCCTCTGTAAATGACTAGTTTCTTTGTATGCATGGAGTTAAAGATACACCAATGATCATACAAAAAATATGATCACAGTTACAAAAATAGAGGAACTATAAAGTTATAAATCATAAATTCAGATCTCAAAATTAATAAAATGGAATTTTCATTTATAATAGGCATAGTTTTTGATTTCAGGGTTCCACCTTTTGGAATCTAAACTTGTGAGCAAAACCCCCGTATCAGAACACGAACAGCTGTATCCTGTATAGCTCTGCAAATGCTGGCTAGAAACACAATGTCTACGGAGGGGTAGTCCATTAAAAAGGAAATCACAAAGAAGAAAATATGGTGGTATAATCCCAGTCACCTTGACCACACGAAAGGGTGTTGCACACCCGTTTGCAAATGCAGAGAGGACACTGGGCAGCACACGTTGGGGGCGGCAGGAAGGAGAAGGGAAGGCTCTTCCCACGCTTTCGGGAACGCGCCTTTTGAAGATGTGTGACCTTTTTTGGTCACAATTTTCATTACACTGAAGAAGAGATTCCCAGTTGTGTATTCATTTCTTTGGGTTTTCTCTGCATGACAGAGGGCAAACCTTATTTCAGCTGAGGGATCACGTGTCTAGAGAGCAGACTAAGCAGGGCTCCAGGGGTCAGAGTCCAGATGTCTTTTACCTAAATTGGAGTGGTTAAAAAAATCAAAAACCAAACTCGCTGCCATCGAGCGAGTGTGAACTCATAGCGACCCCTGTGGGTCTCTGAGACTGTAACTTCATGGGAGAAGAAAGCCCAGTCTCTGCCTCGGAGCTGCTAGCTGTTTTGAACTGTCAACCATGTGGAGTGGAGCCCAAACGTTTTAACTACTACCCCACCAGGGGTCCTCATTTGGAGTCTCTAGCAGGGCCAATATTTCTATAACAAACATTTCTTGAGAAGTTAGTGCAAATGGCTCCTCTCTCAACCACACCGGCAATATTTCTGGACCACCTTATTGGCCTTCCTCCTCTGCCCTTTGGTTGTGCTCTGATGTTTTCATTACAAAGACTGCTTCTCAGCCTGTTCTTTTCAGCCCCAAGAGCCAAGCCGTGCACCTGTCCTGCAACTGGAAGCAGAAGCCTGTTCATTAACCCACCCCTCTAGACGAGTCTGTCAGCTCCCCAACAGGAAGGCAGGTCAGCTGCAGAATTTGTGTGGGCCCCTCCCAAGAGCAGGGAAAGAGAATTCTCCACTTGAGGTTATTTTCCTTGCAACCCATAAAATCATACTCTCCAGAGCTGACTCACTCAGTAACTCAACAGCCACCCGCAGGAATGGGGACTTTCATGCAGTGCTGGGAGCCCAGGAGACCCTCTTCCTACCCCTGTGAGATCGTCACTATGAAACCTCAAAGAGCCATACATACCACGTTTCTGGGAAACACTTCTGGGAATTTAAGCAGGTTGTAAGCTGTTCTGATAATGTAAGGATCTAGTATTCGGATTTGATAAGGCTTATAGATCAGCTGTAAGGCTGGTTTCTTCCAAAAACCTTTGCTGTTCTGAAATAAAGTAACAATAAAGAAGATAGTACATTGCGATTTGTTCATTTCTTAGGGGGGGTAGGGAGAGGAGGGCTGAAGGCACGGAAAAATTAACTGAAGGCAGGTTAATTTTCCAACTTACTATTTTGCCACCTATCAATAATTCCGACAGCCATTTTAAATCAAGTGGCTTAAAGGCAGTGAGAATCGCCGTCACATTGGGTTCATAGTGAATGGGATCTGAAAAAACGGATTCTGGATAAAAAAGTCGAAAAGTTGTCCTTCTTCCAACTTCCTTTTCATATCCTAAAACAGGACCATTATTCATCCTGTGGACAGTGAAACACACAAGAGTGCAGACCAGATGTAGTAGCAGTCATTGCCATCATCACTCGAATAGGGTTCCATGGAACAGACCAATGTCAACCATTTTTTTTCTGTGCTTGAAGCCACAAAGCGATTGGGCAATCTTTTTCAAATATTGACCAGTGTGAACATTCCATTTCATGAAATAGTTGCTTGGATCAAAGGCAGAGAAATTCTTTTGTATTAAAAAAAGCTAATTGTGGAAATAGTGTTGATTCAGTTCTTTCAGGAAACGGAAGATTTAAAAAACAATAGATGCACAGGATCCTGAAGTTGAAGCGAAACAGACAAACCGCCTGGGGCTAGGAAGCCCACACTTGCTTCAGGTGCGACATTACTGTTGTAACACATAGACGGGTGCACAGCTGACCAAAGGGCATAAAGAAAACACCATGGAGGTGATTTGAAGCTGATGGAAATGCTTGTACTCCAAAGTAAAATAACAATATAAATTGGCCTGTCTTGAGCCTGAGTACAGCAAATGGAAGTCTACTGTTAGGGGCCCACAAAGAGCTAGTGTGTGCTCAAAGCCAAAGTTAGACAGGCACCATTTCTCCGCACACCAAGAAAGCTTGCTTTTAAAAAGGAATGCTTTGTTTCTAAAACAGGGTCCCCTAGAAAGATAAATACTGTTTTATCCTTTGTCACTGACTGTAATTTAAGACAGTTGTCATCACACTTGAAATGATTTCCGTAATGTAATGCCACCAGGGGTTAGTTTTCTCACAAGGGCTTACTGTGTTTCTTAAGTGAAAAGATTTTTGGCAATTGTGGGTAAAGGAATTTGTGATTGCTTCAAAATTGTTTTTTATTGAAATGATCACCACTCCCTCCAAATGGATAGTAAACAGCCAACACCGGTCCTGGCTAAGGGTCTTGTTAGGTTGAGACTCTTAGCAGCGGGGAACCCAGTAGGCTCTCTCTCCCCAGTTCACCCTCAGTACTGCCAGACGGTCTAAATGTACTGTCCCAGTGGGCTAGCCTGTATGCATCTGTCCATAACACTCCCGATCTAGACACTTCTGCAGATGGGGACCTTGCCTCACACTTGGACGGTGACAACAGAGAAGCACTGCATCTGGGGGACTCTTGCTAATTGTACCCACAATCCTTGCTTTCCTTCCTTTCCCTTACACAGGATCCACCACACTGGTGCTCTGGACCCCACCATGCCCTTCTCGATACCAGACCCAGCTTGACTCATTTCCTGACTTTCCCAAGAAACAAAATCATTTTTCTTCCCTTGTTCAGTCTCCAGACAACATCTCACTTCTCCAATTCACAGCACCCTTTCTCAAGAGTTGCCTCGACCAGTTTTTCCACTTCCTCCCCTAGCATTCTTCCACTTGCTCCGCTTGGCCTTCTCCCCACGTTACACCTTGGAGCCTACCTTCATCAGGAACGTTAGTGGCCCGCAGGCTGCTAATCCAAATGGTGACTGACCGCAGTAGCCATGGACATCCTTCCTTCAGCCCTTACTTGGTCCTAAGCCATTTTGCCCTCTTAGTTTCTGTACTTCCTTTCTGATTTTTTTTCCTTCAGCACAGGTGGATCCTCTCCATCTCTTTCACTCACACTTTTTTCTCCCTTTGCTCAGCCTTTGAGTTTGGAATGCTCCAAGCACTAGGCCCTCTTCCCTCGTGGAGTCTCTCCGTGGGAAACGTCAACTAGTTCTCTGGTTTCAATTACGAGTCTATATCCACCCAGCAGCAGTGGGGTCTTGTTCGTCATAGGCTGTTGGCCAGCCAGATTTGACCTGGCTTATCCACCCGACAGCTTAATCTATATATTTCAAGTGTAATAGTTAGTAAGTACTTAACATGTTCCCAGAGAATTTGTGAGTCCTCCACACCTGCTCCAGTCCATCGTTTTCAGCTTTGTGAATGGAACCCCCTCTCCAGCCAATCCATTCAACAAAAATTCCAAAGAAAAGGCATCCTGGTTCATTATTCCCACACTCCTTACATCGACTGCGTCAAGACATCCCATTGACTATGTCTCACACATCCCCAGTCTGTCCACACATGTCCTCTGCTGGGAGAAGCCACTGTCATTTCCCACCTGAACACAGCGCCCTAACTGGCCTTATTTCCCTCTTGGTCCCTCATGGTCTAGTCAAAATCCGAATATTTCAAAGACACAAACCAGGTCCCATTTCTCACTGGCTGAGAAAATCTTCACCTGCACTGTACTACACCTGAAAGAAAACCCAACGTCTCATGCTGACTTACAAAGCACGACACACCTGCTCCTGGCCCATCTGTTGAGCATCAGAGAGCTCTGCTCTGCACACCTGCCTTCCTCCTACCTCGATGGTTTGTTTCCAGGACCACGGTCTTAGCAGCTACCTTAAGCATTCACTCTGGCTGGACTGCTCGCTAACCTTCATGTCGCTGGGACAGTCTGACTATTTGGGTCCTATTTCCATGTCTCCTCAAAGTGGTCATCCACACTGGCCACAGCTCCTCCTCCAGCACATCATTAAAAAAAACAAACATGATGTTTGTTACTACACAGCATCTTGTTTATCACTTTGCCTTCCGTTTGAATGAAGCTTGATGAGGGATGTAGTCACTAGACCTAGTATATTAAGGGAGCTTAATAAGTGTTTGTTGAATAAATGAGCTGCAGCCAATAATTGAGCGAAACTGTTGTGTTATAAAGTACGTTAGCAAATGTCAGCAACCCTTCTTCCTTTTCAATTACAGCTATACTACAGCAGGAAATCATGTTTTGAAACAATTCTAGCTTAAGAAATGAGAAACACCCTTACCTTATTATTACATCATAGGAGTCGATTTTTTCCCCTAGCATCGTATTCTTTAAAATTCCTCCATTCCCCACCACCACACACCTTTTACATGGCACGCTGTCGGATAAACAAACAAGGTAGGGATTGAGTCAGATTTCACAAAACAAGGTCATTCTCAGAACGCCATTCATTCCGGAGCCTGAGGCCCAATTTCGTTTTGTGGCCCAAGTTGAAAAAGCACTGTTGTCTAGGTATGTATCAAATTCAAGATACACGAGTTACCATTCCACAGCAGTGAGAGTATAATCACCCCCACCAGTGACTTGAACATTCTTTCATTTGCATAGCCAGCCACTGAGATAAGGAAGCATGTTTAACCCCATTTTACGTTTTACAAATGACAAAAGAAATGCAGAACACTTAAGGTAACACTTTCTAAGTCATTACTCCAAGAAGACAGGTAGGAGGGACTATAGATCTAGAACTCTGACCCAAAAAAGCCCACCTTTTGTCACAGAATTCTGCATGCTGATATTGCTACAAGGATGTCTTATATGTGTGCCACTCGTTCTCTGAGATTCTGTAGCATCCTTACAGTGTGGGTCCAGATAGTTGGAATCTGGTAGAGGAAGGACCACTTCCTTGTTCCATGTGTGTGCCCACTTCAATTCCACGAACCTGGACTAGTCTGTGGAACAGGTCCAGTACAAACCAACATTTCCCTTATGTACCCAACAGAGCGCTTTAAGGTAGGGCTTAAAGATGGAGTTCCTCTTGCTGGCTGTGATCAGCATAGAACCATGTGCACATCGCCTCTCAGCTCTTAACACATTTTAACACATTTAAATTGGCGGCTCTTAGCTCTCAAATATTAAAAAACACAGGCCTCAATCCATGGCTGCTTTCAGGTACTAGAGGGGAAAGGGCATGCTCAATACCCAAAATTTCACCCCCCAGACATGTCACTGTGTTCTAGAAAGGTTTTTTGTTGTTCGTTAAATGGGGCTTTTAACAGAAATGTGGGTGAAGGAAGATAGTGTAAGATATGAAAACAATAATTTATCAAGGGTCACGAGGGTAGGAGGGAGGGGGAAAAAAGAGGAGCTGATACCAAGGCTCAAATAGAAAGCAAATGTTTAGAATATGATGGCAACATATGTACAAATGTGCTTGATACAATTGATTTATGGATTGTTATGAGAACTATAACAGCCCCTGGTAGAATGATTTATATATATAAAATGCAATCTTTTTCATGGAAAAGTAAATAAATGGGGGTTTTGCTTTGCTTTTGCTTTTAGAAATTAACACATTTGTAAATGTTTTTATATGGCAAAAACATACTCTGCCATCAATCCCCATTTGACTCATAGGTACCTTAAAGGACAGAGTAGAACTAACTACCCCTATGGATTTCCCTGACTTTTTAACTCTTTACTGAGAAGAAAGCCCCACATTTCTCCTGAGAAGCAGCTGGTGGTTTTGAACTACTGACCTTGCAGTTAGCAGTCCACTGGGTAACAACCACTATGCCACCCGGGTGCCTTTTAAAATTCCAACTCCAAACAGTCAACTTTATCAAATGCTCTTTGCTTTAGGACCAGCCAGCATGATTGAGATTTGAGCATTGGTGAACATTCAAAACCTTACAGGGCAGTGCTTCTCTACCTTCCTAATGTCATGACCCTTTAATACAGTTCTTCATGTTGTGGTGACCCCCAGCCATAAAATTATTTTTGTTGCTAATTCATCACTGTAATTTTGCTACTGTTATGAATCATAATTAAATATCTGATATGCAGGATGTATTAGGCGACCCCTGTGAAAGGCTCATTCGACTCTCAAAGGGGTCATGACCCACAGGTTGAGAACTGCTGCTTTAGGGTATATTACCAGTTTCCTCACCAGATCCGGTCCATAAACTACAGCAGAGGCAATATCTGCATGCACAGCTTGCCTTGCCTTTCAGTACCTCGGGGACAGGCTAATGAAAACCAGAAGCTTGACTTCCATCTCCTCCCCCAAAATGTGAAGCTAGGTCGGGCCCTGGGGAGGGGGTGGTTAGCAGCAACTCCACTGCTGCCAGGTAACCAGATGGGGGTAGATGTGGAATATCTGTAAGTATGAAACCTGCTGGTAACTGGTCCAAGAACACCTGTTCTAAAACTCCTCTCAAATGAAGGCTGGTGGCCTGTTCCATGTCAAGGGAAGAGATGGCCTTGCCCTGTGCTCAGGGGCCCCAGGATCCATTCTGGCCCAGGGCCCTAGCCTGATGCCATGTTCTCTGACACAGGGAACCAAATGTGCAAGGGCAGTGCCTCAAGGTTAGGCTACTCCCCTTCCCCAAAGATTTTCAACCTGGGACCCCAACATATACTCCTGACCCACAAACCTAATCTTTGAAATTGACCCCCATAAAGGTAAACTTACTAAGAAGAAAATTAAATTTTCAATAATAAGATACCTTTCAAAAAGCATTGACTAGCTTTTCCTAGTAAGCCTCACAGCCAAGAGGTAATGGGGGGGGGATCCAGAGGCTGTAGGTAAATCTGTTCTAGGGTACCCTACAAAGACTTATCTATAAAGAGGAAGGAATGCTTTCAGCTTAGCCTCTCCAACATTTTCGTGAAGGGACTCCTGTAGTTTTAATCAACGACACAGACATTAGCTCATTCTAGAGATTGCCAAGCACTACTTAAATGGACCCAAAGAGAAAGTGGCTTGTAGTGTTCATGATCCTGGGTTCGCAGCCTGTGAAGCTAGTCAAGTCAGGGAAACACTCCAGTTAAGCCATGGATATGAAACGAGACTGGACTGACCTGCTTCTACAACTGGATGAGCCATTTTCTTGCCATGAACTATGGATAGCCTTGAGAAGAATAGGAATCCCAGAACATGACATTGCTCGCATGGCATAGGGCATACTGCGTGGTTTTAAATCAGGAAAGGTGTGCATCAGGGTTGTATCCTCTCACCATCCTTTTCAATCTGTATGCTGAACAAAGCATCAGAGAAGCTGGATCATATAAAAAGCAGTGCAAGATGGGGATCCGAGGAAAGTTTATTAACAACCTGTGATACCCAGATGACACAACCTTGTTTGCTGAAAGTGAGGAGGGCTTGAAGCACTTACTAATGAAGATCAAGGATTGTAGCCTTCAGTATGGATTACAACTCAATGTGAAAAGACACCCAAATCCTCACAACCAGAACAGTAGGTGACATCATAATGGTGAAAAGGTTGAAATTGTCAAGCATTTTATCATGCTTGGGTCCACAATTAGTGCTCATGGAAGCAGCAGTTGACGGATTCCATTGGTTAAATCTGCTGCCTAAGCTCTCTTTTAGGAAGTGTTGACTTGGAGGACTAAGGTGCACCTGACTCCCAACTGCCACACATGCATGTGAAAGTTGGACATTGACTAAGGAAGCCCGAAGGAGAACTGATGCATTTGAATCATGGTGCTAGCAAAGCACATTGATCAAAAGAACAAACAAATCTGTCTCGGTCGAGGTACAGCCAGAGTGCTTCTTAGAGACTAAGATGGTGAGACTTTGAATCAAGTACTTGAAACATGTTGTCTGGCAAGACCAGTCCCTGGAGAAGAACATCATGCGTGGTGAAGTAGAGGGGTCAGAAAAAAGAGGGAGCCCGTCCATAAAATGGATATCGTGTCCACATCGATGGGGTCAAAGGTAAGAACATGATGAGGGTGGCGGAGGACCTGGCAGTGTTTTGTTCTGTTGTACATAAGGTAGTTATGAGTGGGCACCAACTCGACAGCACCTACCAACAATCATGGCATGAGGCTATACTAGGAATACGAAAATGTTATCCCCAATAGATCAAATATTTGTGAGAGAGAAGCGTCTGGGCTACCGTACATATCATACTTTGCAACAATTGTGTTGGAATGAAAAGCTGCTCGACAGTCCTTTTGTTAGAGAAAACAGTGAAAGAAAGTGATGAGTGTAAGGTTTTTAGGGTACCCCTCATGTACACCACATACAGGACCTGAACACTGTTGCTTATGCCCAAAAGAAAGCCTATATCTTACAGCGTTAGCGCTGATGTTGCTGACAAGGAAACCCAGGCTTATGCTGAATTACATACAATGCCAACTGACAATGCAACCCGGAGTGGATTAGGAAAAAAATTGGAACCGAAAACTTGGAAACAAAAACATATGGGCAGCTAATCAGGAAGCTGGAGGCCTGGAGGCCCTACTTCTGTAGAATTACTCGTGCCAAAAGAACCAGCCCTGCTGCTCCCATCCAAAGAGATCATTCCATGTTTGTAAGCCATCTTTGCTAAACCATTATTCTTTTTTTTTTTTTTTTTTACTATTATAAAAGTTTATTTAACCAAAAAAATTGAACGTGAAAAATGTACATAGCCTCATTTTTACACTGTAGTAAAGCGGGGTGCGTAGAAACAACTGATGTAGATAGAATGTTGAATGTAGCTATCATACTCGCTCCAAGGCTTCTAACATGATGATACTATTGCCTCATCACCACCATTCCAATATTGTTCTGTTGTCCACTAGTTGCCATCTCCACACATTCATCTATCACAAGATTCATAAAGGGATCAAATCCTCGAAGTATCCCTTGGACATGCCTGCCACCATTTAATTTCAATGATAACTTCTTGTCCATAAATTTTTTCAACTCGGGCGGATGAGCCTTGCTCATTGTGTCTTCTCTGGAGGGTCAGCGCTGCCTTGAAACAGAATTCGCGGCTCCTCTCACGCTCCCGCGGTCGGTCTGCGTCTTGGCGTCTCACCATTATTCTTTCCACACCTATCAGATGAGATTAACCCAGCTGAGTTTAAGTGGTTTCTGTCTCAGATGTTGCCTGGGGCAGCACCTGGAGCATTGTCTAGGGCAGGGGTTTGCAAACTAGTTTGAGAGTCATGTGTGCCTCTTTTGGTATACAAGAGCGTACCAAAAAAAAAAAAAAAATCCAGAATTGCGCAGGCGGAGTGGAGCTTTCTAGTACACATTTTTCCCCTGCAAATAAGTATCTAGCAACTAACACTGAGTTAGTGCACCCAGTGGCATCACCCGGGAAGGTTCTCTCTGGTCACACTGAATTTTTTCATAAAAGAAGTTGGCTTGAACTTTGATTTTTATGATGGCCAATTTAAGAGCTCATATGTGGCTGTGAAATTCTGTTTCCTGCTCTGGGGAAAAAATGCCGTAGAATCTATTATGATGTTGAACACAGCTTACAAGGACAGTGCTATGGGAAAAAAACCCAAATGCACAAGTGGTTTCAAAAAAGGTGAAATATTCATTGATGACAAACCTCATCTGCATGCCCATCGACTTCCTGAATGGACAAAAATGTCCACTCATAGTGCATTTGGAGTTCATTTCACCAGGTCAGAATGTTAATCAAGCTTTCTATTAGAGGTTCTGAAAAGACTGTGTAACAGTGTGCAACAAAAAATGCCAGACTTGTGCCAGATGGGGCACTGGTTTTGCCACCACGGCAATGTACCTGCCTATGCTGTTATCTCAGTGTGCTAGTTTTTGGCAAAAAAATAAAGCATGATTCTCTTGCACCTTACTCGCCTGACCTCGCTCCATGCGACTTCTTTTTCCCGTGAATGAAGAGGGACACGGAAGCACAGTGATTTGTCAACATAGACGAGGTGAAGAAAAAAACGAGGGATGCGGCTATCAGCCATCCAAACAAATGAGTTTGAAAAATCTTTCCTAGATTCTCAGATTTGACAAATGTATTAAGTGTAATGGAGAAGGTGATAGGGTTGTTTTGTTAAAAAAAATTATAATTCAAAAAAAAGAAAGTAAAAATATGCTTAAATACATAGCTTTGAGAAAAAAAATTAGTTGGTTTTTTTTTTTTTGGTACCCCCTCGTACGTGGCTCTGAAATAAAACTGAGAAATTTCAAAGGATATTATTCCGATAATGGTGATTTCATTTGTAAAAAGACATTTATGACTCCTGAGTAATTTTTAAATTGTTGTGAGGGCCAGGATTGGATCTTCCATCTCAAAAGTGCTGACTCCCGGTGTAGGACATTATCTGAAGCACATGCTTTATAAGCCGTCTCTGAATGTACCTATGACACACTCCTCCCACCACAAATTCAGCTTCTATAACTGGACTTAAGTTCCAAAAGAGGTAAAGCAAAAGTGTCACCCATAAAGAAGTATCCTACACTCTAGAAGAACTGCTTCATTTTTCTAAGCTAGATAAACAGAAACTTGGGGTATGTTCATGGGGACTTCATATTAAAGGTATGAAATAATGGTTCAAGAAACAGAGATGGGTCAGTCTGAGTTTATTGATTTAGCAACACTCTTTGATTAAAGGTTCCATTTGAGAGGTTCCAAAATGATCTAATCATTTATTTACTGTTTCCCTGAAGCCGGGCTCACCAGATGACCTACAATCAGTCAGGCTGAAGTGCCAGACCTCCCTGGTATAGTGCCATGGAAGGTAGCCGGGGCTTAGGGAAATAGGCATGTGAGAGTGGATTTATCAGGCTGAACTCACAGGTTCACTCCTGGAGTGCCCAGAGGACAAGTGTGTGAAGGGGACTCCAGCAGCCTGTGAAGGTGCACTGTCCTAAATGAATTAAAATGAATTAAAATCCATTTTCCTACAATGGGAATGACTAGCACATACTCAACAAGGTTAGTGTGATTCCTGCATGCATAGCAGAGTTGCAGCAATAATCACAAGTCTGAGTCTTAAGGACATTTGCCCGCGGCTAGTCATTGTGTCCCTAGGCTGGAAATAAATGGGAAGCCTAATCATTTACTTCAACTATACCAGCAAAAGAATGTTCGGTCATCTGAATGCCTTTCTTACCCAAATTTTCAAAATAGAAAACTATGGTCACACAATGAATCCCCAGACTTAAACTAATTTAACATCCACACCCTTTGAATGAAGGGTAGACTGGGTCCCCTTTGGGAAGAGCCTCATGATACTGCCAAAAATGTATACTGTTAATTTTTCTCCCACCCTTTCTAAATGGGCCTACAGCCATTTTTACAAGAGCGATTGTCCACTGGGGAAAAGGAAATTAAAATTAGACTTTTGGGGACATTGGCTTGGAATAGATACTAATTACAAGGACCCAAAATGTCACCATAACCTACCAGAATAGGGGTGCAGGAAGTCAGGCTATTAACAAAATCTTAGCTCAAGTCGATCTCCCAGTGGGACCCAAATCCACTGTGCAGTAATTCACCCCATACTAGAATGTATCGTTGGAATACACACGTGCATGGGTAGATTCCTGACATGTGGAATAAGGACTAATTATGGTCTGAAAAAACAACAGTGGAAGCCATTAGTACTACCCTCACCTAGGAAAACAGTAAAGCAAACGCTATACCACATTCTTGGAGGGGTTCAAGCCATGAGTACCACCATCAAGGACTTGAAGGATGTAGTTCCCACCACATCCCCATTCAACTCACTCACACACTCACTTGTGTCTGGATCAGCATCCATCCTGACATTGGTCCACCAATCTGGGACTTGCGAGGCTCCACAACTACATGGGCCATTTCCTTGAAATAAATCTCTCTCTATTTAGTTGTATGCTTCCCTGGTTTTACTCCTGGAGACAACCCAAGCTAAAGCACGCATCCTTTGAACTTGGAACGGAAACAATTTCTGGAGGTCCTCTTTCATCCAAATAATAGATTGACCTATAAAATAACCACTATCACCCCTGGGTACAGTACTCCCTTACACCATCAACTACATCAACCCAAATGGTCATCCATTACTCAAACGCAAAGAAGAGACGGCAAGGAAGGGAAGCGAAGCTAGTGGAAACAGAAGAGAAAGAAAATGAGAATACCGAGACACTGGGAACTGTACTGGTACCTAACAGTTCATTCAGAAAATGGTTCATGGGAGCCTTCATTTGCAGTTTCATCTAAAACATAATAAAATAGTATGTAGGAAAAGAGCGAGGAGATGGCAACACTACACGTTTAAGAATTTCACTTTCTGTTTTCTTCTGTTTGGGGTTAGGGAAGAGTGTGCGGTGGCCAGGAGGTAAGCCCCTTAATTGTACGTAGGAAAAGCTTGTTAAGACCTTTGAAAGAAATCTTGCCCATGAAAATCCACTTTTTTCCTGGTAAGTGGTACTCCAAAGGCCATCCTTGTTTCCCCCAAGGATTATGTATGAGGGGGGATGTCAAAAAGTGTGTGAAAAAATTCCATTACTTTTCCTTTCATTTTTTCACAAATAGTTTGGCATCCCCTCCTCTAGCACCAGTAGCTCTTTGGAGGTGTGCCTAGGCCGCTTTGGCAAGAGCTTCTCATCTGTAGCAGCACTCACTGTGCCCCCAGAGCTCTGGGCAACCCCACAGCGTCACTTCCCTCTCTCCTCAGCAGGGACCTATGGCCTCTGAAGTAACCATCCATCCCTTGGTGGGCTTTATCCATTTGGTCTGGTTTCCCCGCTTCCCGTGCTCCCTGGGTTTCCACTGTCGTTTTGGTGATCATATAATTTCAACATCTTTAATTAATTCACTGATGCACAAAGAGTGTAAGTCATTAGGAATTCCATTAAAATCAGAGGCACTGCCATGAAGCCAATTCCAACTCAGAGTGACCGTGGAGAACAGAAGAGTACTGTTCCCTTTGGAGTTCTGCAGCTGTAAATCTTTAGGGAAGCAGATAGCCTCACCTTTCTCCCAACCATCGGCCAGAGAATTTAAAACTGTTCATCTTGCAGTTAGCAGCCCAATAGGAACCCAGAATTCGAAGAGGGCTCCAAGGAGCTCATTGCCTGGAGTAAAACTGCCCTGGTGGGGTTTTAAGGCTGCAAGTTTTCACAGGAGCTGACAGCCCCAGGGAGAGGGTGGAGAGTGTAACTTTGAAGTTAATCTCCTAGGTCACCAGTGCTCCTGGCAGTTCCTAGAAGGCAAGAAGAGTGGCCTTTATGACATCCCCCAACTCAAATACTTGCTGAGGCAGTGGCTGTGGGTTTTGGAAGGCATCTGGTCTGGCCTGCTGTGTGGGGCGGGCCATCCTCCTCCTTGGTTTCTAGAGAAGCAGCTTACCTACTCTGGAAGCAGCTAGGGGAAGGCGCGTGCTTCCACCTGCTCACCCAGAAAACAACCCCACAGGATCTGGACCTGTTCATAGAAAATCAGGAAAGTTGCTGAAGCAGTAGTGGGGAGAGGTTACACTTCCCCCACACAAAGGGCATGCTGCTCATAAAGCCAGACCGAGCCAGGAGAGCTGCCATCCTCCGCAGTGGGAAAGGTCAACCTCATAAACACAGGGGAAGAAAATTGGAGGTAACTCTCTCAGTCTGTGATGTGTCCTCTGGGTGCGTTTGACATTCATTTTCTCTTAGAGCAGCATCATACACCTGAAAACATAGTTCACCCTCCCTAAGTTGTATTTCCAACATCGTTACCCCATGGGCCTTGCTAGTAGAAAACCCTTCTTTAGAAAGCTTGTGCTGGTTAGCCGTTGCGTTGCCCTCAACTAATGACTGGTCTGTAGATGGTCACATCCACATGATCCATTTCTGGGCAAAAAAGTAAGGAAGCCCTGGTGGCATAGTGATGAAGTGTTCAGTTACCAATGAAAGGTTTGTGGTTCAAACGCTCCATGGGAAAAAGATGTGGCCGTCTGTTTCTATTAAGACATGCTGCTGTACCACAGTTTCACACTGTTATATACACAGACCTGCAATAATGGCTATCAACAAGCAGATGTGTGGATGGACACGTGAGAGGGAGAGTAGAATTACACACACACAGGTTTGATAGAGGGTATTTGTACATGGGGATTTATCTTTGCTGCAACTGTATCTACAAACGTGGTGAGCATGCCGGAGGAAAAGATAAGAAAACTTGTTAGACATGACCAACCACTTTGAGGGAATGAGTCACTACCTAGAGCCTCAGGACCACGGTCTCAGGGAACACCATCGTCAATTGGTATAAAGAAGGTTGACAAAGACAATGCTCTACAATCTCTCATGGTGAGCAGCAACTGGGGTCTCAGAGCTCCTGAGCAGCCATCTAAAGTGCAACTATTGGTCTCTCCTCATCTGGAAGACAAAAGAGGGATGAAAACAGAAAGACACGTGGAAACCATCAACTCAATGAGCTAGCGGACTATCTCAACTTCACCCTATAAACTTGAACTTGGTGGTGCCTGACTCTCACTACCAGCTGCTCTCCAAGGACCACAAGAGAAGGCATTGCGTAGAGTGGGAGAAAGATGTGGAATACAACTCGCAATTACAAAAGAGACCAGGTTTTCTGGTAGAACCCCTTCATCAGTTTTTCAGGTCTAGAATTGAACTCACCGCCATGGCTTCCTTTTCAGCCAAACAATAGACACATCTGTAAGGCAGTACAATAACACCAGTGAGGTCCACAACCCTTAGAATAATCAACCATTTGAGATCAAAAGACCAGGATCTACTCAAGGACCATGTTCAGAAGGGTTAGAAACAGAGGAAGAAGACAAACAGGAAACAGAAAGGAGTTGGATTCAGTGATGGTACACTGAGAGGATGGCAGTCAATGAGATGAAACAAAGTATGCATGCATTATTGAATGGGAAACTGATGATCTGCTCTGTAAACTTTCACCAAACTCTCAATAAAAAACAATTCTTTAAGAGTTGAGTAAAATTATCTCATCAACTAAGGGTAACATTATTTGAAGCTAAATCTCAATATCTATCCTTTATGTAGACTTAAAAAAAAAAAGATTTGCACTCTTGGAAAGCCCATGGGGCAAAGTTCTGCTCTGGCGATCTGCTTCCAAAGGGCCACAGTCTTGACAGCGTATGGAGAAATACTACTCCGGAACATACAGCGTATTCATGTCAGACAGACTCAATGGCAACGTCTATTTTTTTTAATGGTGTGAATAAAACATTTTTTAATTACTAAGCAGAGTTGTATCCTTGCAACAGCAGAGAAAAACTGAAAGATCCACAGGGAAGTTGCTCAGGGTTCCTGACACCACCAAGGCTTGGATGGCATCTGGCACCTGCCCACTGTCCCACTTCAGGAAGCCCCATTCAGAGTGACAGCTTAGGGATGGCGCCTGTGGAGCTGTGCAAACCACTCTTGATGCCATCATACGCTGTCAGCTGGTAACACAACCCTACAGATGTGAAACCACAAATGTGTTGCTAAGGGAGACAAATATCCTTGTTTTTTAAGCCGCCCTTAGGAGTACTATAAAGACTCCCTAGTAGTGAAATGGTTACAGCAGTGGTTCTCAACCTGTGGGTTGCGACCCCTTTGAGGGTTGAATGACCCTTTCACAGGGGTTGTCTGATTCATAACAGTAGCAAAATTACACTTAGGAAGTAGCAAAGAAAATAATTTTATGGTGGGGGGGTCACCACAACATGAGGAACTGTATGAAAGAGTCGCGGCATTAGGAAGGTTGAGAACCACTGGGTTAGCATTCAATTACTAGCCCCCAAATGTTAGCAGCCTGAAACAGACCCAGCAGGCATTTCTGAAGAATGGTGCAGTGATCTCCGTCCAAAAGTTTAAGCCTTGGAAACTCTATGGAACCATTCTCCTCTGTAGATGTGCAGCCACCCTGAGTCAGCTTGGATTTGACAGCAACTCACCATGAGTCAGCATTGATTTGACAGCAACCAACGGAAAACAAAGATTCATGGCAACTGTACAGAACAGGACAAAACTGCCCGTGTTGGTTTCGGAGACTTTCACTCTTTATAGGAAGAGAAAGCCCCACCTTTCTCCTAAAGAGCAGTGGTTTTGAATTGCTGACTCTGTGGTTAGGAGACCATCTTGTAACCACTATGCCACCACAACAGGAGTACTATTATTTGCAGCCAAAGATGCTAGAATGCTGTGCAACGGACCATTACTGGGGATCTACTAGTTCTCACACCTCCATTCAGCACCTGAGCCCTTGGATGAGTGGCTTAACCTGCTGTTGTTTGGTTTCTTTGTGAAAAGACTCGCTAAGGTCTTCCCTGCTGCTAAGAGGTCGCTGTTACTCTGGGCTGCTGGCACGTGTACATTTCCCCTGGCATGTCTGCCATGGTTTCTGTATCTTGGCCCAACATCTGCATCTAGCAGTTGCTCTGAGATGAGTCGTGCCTGCTCCTGCCTCTTTACCACCAGGGACGGCCTCGATGCAGAATCATGACACACCGCCACTCTACAGAGCTGCTGGCCGAGAAGGCTGCAGTGTAGAGAAACTGTGATTGACAGATAGCAGGATATGGAACAGCGATGCAGCTCTTGATGTCCTGTATCTGGGAAGGAGTCTTTTCAATACATAAACTAACATTCTCTTAAAATATTGAAGGCCGGGGACCTGCCCTGACTGGTAATCTAAGCCCAGCTCTGTTGGTGCCGACATAATGGATTCTGCTTCAGTGATCAACCAGGCAGCTTTTCCTAATCCCCATCAGACAACTGATCTGATCCAGGTGTTTCCTTTTGGTGTGATATTTATGGGCAGCTACTGTGTGGCCAAGAAAAGATTATGGCAAGGAACAACAACAACTATAATCAACACCCCTGCAGTATTAACATGTTCTTCATAAAGTCTGGCATGTTTTCAGAATGTAATGCTGGGGGCTGGGCTGGGCAGCTTGTTTGCCCGTAAGTAGATTCTTTTTTTTCTCTTCCTTGTGTGATGTTTTTATTTTTCTGTTCCATTTTGTTAAGTCATTTTATTGGGGGCCTCATAACATTCCATACATCAATTGTATCAGTATATTTGTACATATATTGCCATCATTTCCAAAACATTTTCCACTTGAGCCCTTGGTATAAGCTCCTCTTTATTTCCCTTTCTCCCCACCCTCCTACCCTCATGTATCCTTGATCAATTATCTATTATTTCATATCTTATACTGTCCATTGTCTTCTTTCACCCACATTTCTGTTATTTATCCCCTCTGGGGGGGGGGGGAACCATATAAATCCAATCTTCTGATGGGTTCCCCCTTTCTCACTCCTCCCCCTACCCTCATGATATCACTACTCCCATTACTGTTCCTGAGGGGTTTATCTGTCCTGAATTCCATGTCGAGAGCTCTTATCTGTACCAGTGTGTGTTCTCTGGGCTAGCCCAGATTTGTAAGTTAGAACTGGGTCATGGTAGAGGAGGGGAGGAAGTATTCAGGAACTAGAGGAATGACGTGTGATTCATCAGGGCTATACTACACCTTGGTTGAATCATCCCTTCCTTATATGGCTTCTGTGGGGGGATATCCAATTATCTACTGATAGGCTTTGGGTCTCCACTCCAAGCCTCCTCCTTCGCATCGGTATAGTTTTTTTTTTTTCTTTTTATCTTTTCATACTTGATGCCTGATCCCGTTGATACCTCAAGATCACACAGGCTGGTTTGCTTCTTCCGTGTGGGCTTATTTGCTTCCCTGCTAGATGGCCACTTGTTTGACTTCAAGCCTTTAAGATCCCTATATCTTTTGATAGCCAGGCACCATCTGCTCTCTTCACTACATTTGCTTATGCACCCATATTGTCTTCAGCAATCGTGTCGGGAAGGTGAGTATCAAAGAGTGCCAGGTTATAAGAAAAAAGTTTTTCTTGTGTTAAGGGAGGCCTGGAGTAGAAGCCTAAAGTCCATCTTCTATCTTAATACTTATCATATAAATATATGTACATTGGCCTCTATCCTTTCCATTATAATTTAATATATTTACATATATACATGCCTATAGCTATACCTCTATAAGTAGCTTTTGACTCTGATTTTTCCCTCTACTTCCTTTCACCTTCCTCCTATTCCACTATCATGCTTACCCTCCATTTGACTCTCATTATTTCCTCTTGGATACATTGATCTTGATCAAGCCCCACTGGGCATTATACGCTCTCCTCGCGTTCAATTGTACATCCCTTGTTGTTCCCTTATCTCTGAGTTTGTTGGCTTCCAGCTCTCATTCCCCACCTCCGCCTCCCCCATATCCCCCTAGAACTGCCAGTCCATAGTTTTCTCCTCGGGATTTTTCATCCTTCCTGTCTTATATAGATAGACATCGGTCAAAATAAAAACAAACAAACAAAATAAACAAGAGGAAAACAAACAAACAAAAACCAATAGATAGTTCCAGATCTGTATGCTGACCCTTATGTACATTTTCTGATCAAGTTTGATGAGGTGCCAAGCCCTGTCCCCCAAGTCAGAAGTCTGTTTTCAGAACTGCTTGGGGACTTGGTTACTTTGCTCCCCTGGCTGCTCAGTTGAACTCCCTTCACATTTCACCCCACTATGCATGGGGCAGACCAGGTACATTTCCACACAAGGTCTCCAGTGTTGTCCCCCATAGCGCTTGGTGTCAGTGCCGTTACGTTGTGTCTCGTGGTGGGGCCAGCCCTACGGTCCTCTCTATGCACTGGCTGCTCGAAGCAGGGGCGTTGTCTCTGGGGCATGGTGGGCCATAATGAGGTACCCTCACTCTCTCTCCCCCATGTGGTCTGGACAGACCAGTGTCTTCCCAGCCTATATCTTCAGTGTTGTCCTCTGTATTGCCTTCTTCTAGGGGAAGAGGTCAAGTAGATTCTTTTGTTGTGATTATTAGTCACAGTTTTGTTGACATAAAATTCACATATTGTATATTTTAATAATTTAATCATATTTAAAAGAGTTGTATAAGCATCACCACAAACGAGTTTAGGACACTTCTCCTTCCATGTACTCATTGTCGTTAGCTCCCATTACCCACCAGCCTTCCTTGCCCTAGGAAACTCTTAATGCAGTTGAGTAAGGAGATTCTTCTTGCTGCTTCTGGCTGTGGGAGATTAAGGAGAATGGAGCAAGTCCAGGACCAGGGACAGCTGGTAGTGGTCAGAGCTATGTGGACAGTCAGGAGCCCCCAAGAAGGAGTCAACCCCAAACTCAAACTCATTGCTATCAAGTTGGTACTGACACTGAGCAACCATAGACTTGAATTCGATCTTGCAAGTCTGGCTAGACCAGAGGAGGTACACTGGTACAGATAGGAACTGAAAATACAGGGAATCCAGGACGGATGAGCC
>NW_022103903.1:20208241-20245973 GCF_000313985.2 Echinops telfairi | reverse complement strand
GTTTTGAGAAACGATGTACAAATGTGCTTTACACAATTGATGTGTGTATGGATTGGGATAACAGTTGTATGAGCCCCTAATAAAATGTAAAAAAAAAAAAAAAAGAGTTAAAGGCAATCAAAATAAATATTTTTAGATACGCAAAAAAACAAAACAAAAACAAAAGATAGGACTGAACTGCCCCACCCCCATGCTTTTACAAGACTGTAACCCTTTACCAAAGGAGAAAGCCTTCTCTTTCTCCTGAGGAGTGGCTGGTGGTTTCAAACTGCTGACCCAGAGGTTAGCAGCCTAACTCTTAACCAGTATGCCACTGGGGCGCCCTCCAAGAAAGGCCGGGGACTTGAAATACACGTACATTTAAGTATTCCTTTTTCTGTGAGGCAACTGCCTTAATGGATCCGCGATATGCAGTGGGGCTTGTTAAACATGGCAGTCAAGATAAGGGGAAGCACCTGAGCCCAGGAGAAATTAACCTCCGCAGCCCAAAGAGAAAGAAGAGCGTAAACAAAAGGTCAGTGCTTCAAATCTACCAGCTGCTCCACAGGAAAAAGATGTTGCCATTTGTTTTTGCAGATCGAAGGCCTTGGAAACCCACAGGCGTCCTCAAACTATGGCCCGCGGGCCACAGGCGGCCCTCCAAGGACATTTATCCAGCCCACCAGGTGTTTTTGTCCTGTTTGTTTGTTTACTTCAAAATAAGATATGTGCAGTGAGCATAGGAATTTGTTCATAGTTTTTTTTAAAACTATAGGCCAGCCCTCCAACGGTCTGTGGGACAGTGAACTGGCCCCTGGTTAAACACTTTGAGGACCCTGCTCCTAAGGAGCAATTCTGCTCTGTCCCACAAGGTCCCTGGGAGCTGGAATGGACAATGCTGTCCACAGACGGGAGAGCAAACGAGCAGAACCAGATGTGGGCAATAGCTACCCCTTGTAGGCTTTCTTTCTATAACCCTCGAACTTTCCTCTGCCTGTTGGCTGCCTCAGCTCCTGTTCTAGGCCAGGGCTTCTTAAGCTTTTTCCACATGGGAACCCCCTATGCCTGAGAAATTCACAACCAGGGCAAGCATTGCCAGAAATACCTCAGATATTGAGCATTTGATTTTGAATTAATTTGGGGTCATTGCACATTTAATAACCTTTCACTGTTGCCAAATGTTTTGAGACTCCCACATTCAGTTATTCAGCCCCCTATAGGGTTGCATCCCACAGTTTAAAAAGTTTTGCGGGGGGTGGCAGGGCAAAAAAAAAAAAAGTTTTGCTCCTGGTAACCCAACCCGCCAGTCCTGTCTTGATCTGCAGAAAACTGGTTGATCTCTTCCATCATTTCCCCTTTCTCTTTAGCACTGATCTCAGCTCAGCTATCAGTCTTCTACAATATGCAAATACGAGGGGGACACCCCCCCCCCAAAAAAAAGAATTTTTTTTTCAAAACTTTGTATTTAAGCATTTTTACAAAACAACCTTAACACCTTCAAAGTACTCTCTATTACAACTAATAAATTTGTAAAATCTGCAATTCCATTCTTGGAAACATTTCTCAAACGCATCTGTTTGGATGGCTGACAGCACCTTATGTCATCGAATCACGTCTTCTCATGTCCCTCTGCTTCACAGAAACAAAAAGAAGTTCCACAGGGTGAGGTCAGGTGAGTAAGGTGCATGGGGAAAGAGAGGCATGCTGTTTTTTACCAAAAATGGGAGCACTGAGATGGCTGCATGAACAGGTGCATTGTTGTAGTGGCAACCCGCCCCCCACACACACACACACACTCCGTCTGCCACAAACCAGGCCTCTTTTGTTGCACACTGTTACACAATCTTTTCAAAACCTCTAAAAGAAATATTGATTAACAGTCTGACCTGGTGGAACAAATTCCAAATGCATTATTCCCTTCATATCACATCTGGTTGGGGGGTGGGGAGTACCCCCCATAGTCCCCAGATCTCTAGAACTAACTGCTCTTTTAGAAGACTGCATCCCTTGAAAGCAAGGTGAGGGACCATTTTTTCTGCCAAGGGCCATTTGGAGATTTGTAACTAAAGGGTCCAGCAGTAACACTTCAGTTCTCAGGCATAGCCAGCATCTCTAACCCCTTCTTCATCCCCACCGAGCAGAACATGACACCTCGCCTTCTCAAGACGTCTCACAGAAACCTCTCACCACCGTTCTGCTGGTGCCACAGCCCCCAGAGAGAAGCACAGGCTCCTTTCAGACATACTCCTTTATTTCTGTCCCCAAAGTTAATTAACATGGGACTCCGTTGTTCGCTTTCTCTGTTCACCTTCTCCTGTGGCCACACGTCCATGTCTCTCTCTTCTCTCACTCTCCCTTTCTGACTTCCAGCTGTTCTCTCTTCACTCTGTCTTCCAGCCTGCCTCACCCTGCCCCTTTCACTCTCATTCCAACCCAGACACCTGAGCACTCGTTAACACTAAGAAAACCTGTGAATTGAAACCCACGCTCTCGGTCCACTTTCTTGTATTCCCATTCATCATTCACAGGCCATACAAAATTATCAACTTAAAATTTAGCCTGCTCTATTTGCTCAAAGATGTAGCATAGTGGGTACAAGTTAGACCAGGGGTCCTCAAACTTTTCAAACAGGGGGCCAGTTCACTGTCCCTCAGACCCGTTGGAGGGCCAGACTATAGTTAAAAAAAAAAACTATGAACAAATTCCTATGCACACTGCCCATATCTTATTTTGAAGTAAAAAACAAAACGGGCAAAAAACCTGGCAGGATGGATAAATGTCCTTGGCGGGCTGCATGTGGCCTGTGGGCCATAGTTTGAGGACCCCGGAGACTATTAACTGCAAGGTCAGCAGTTTGAATGTACCAGCCACTCCTCATGGGAGTCAGGGCTTTCCACTCCCATAAAAAGTTACAGTCTTGGAAACCCACAAGAAGTTCTACTTTGTCTAATAGGATCACTGTGAGTCTGCATCAACTCGATGGCAGTGTTTTAGCTCAGACATTGAATTAACTCACCCCTAATGTGAAGAACAGAACTGCTTCTCTCTGGTGCGGCCTGTGATGTTAACTGGCATTGCTTTTGTGGGCCTTCCACGCCCCTTGGGCCAGAGGTTCCCCAGTCCTGCTCTAAATGATGGATCCAAGCCAAGCCAGTTGTCACCGAGTCCACGTGCGCTGCAGAGTAGCACTCACCTCCACAGGATTTCCAAGGCTGGAAGCGTCTGAAAGCAAACTGCCAGCTCTTTCTTCTGTGGCATGGGGACGTTCGAAACGCCAGCCTTTCGAAGTTGAGTGGGCAACCATTTTGGCAGACCATGGATTATCAATAGAGGTTAAGGTCGGATTTTTTTTTAATGTGAATATAGTCTAAGCACATCCAAGGCGATAAACTTGAGCAAACAGCTCTTGGCCAGGTTGTGGAACTACCCTCCACGCTAGCTCCCTCCAACGATTCTTGCTTATGGCACTTTTCCTTCCTTTGCAACATAAAAACTTTAGTTTCATATCAAATCTTACCATGTTTGCAGCAGAAAGGAAGTTGGGAGATTGAGTTCAGTTCTCTCTACCTCCGTTCCTCCCCTGTGAATTACAGGTCATGACCAAGCCAGTCTGCACCAACGTTTCTTCCTCATACAGAGAGGGCAGCTCTCAAATGCCTCTGGGAGGACTCGCCCATTCTTGTACATTTGTTGCCAGGCCAAGAGAACAGATGGGACATCCATACGGTCACTTGCCTCAGGGCAGCAATCAAGCAGTTTAGCACACTCTGCCTTCAAATGTATGCTCAGGCAGAAGTTGTGTCCTCCTTGTGTTGGACAGTGGCTAGCAGACAAATATAAAATAACTTACTTAGAATATGTAGTAGATCCATATAATCATTTGTCAATTTGAGGAATAAGAGTATAGGGGTGGAGTCTAGCTTTTCAATAAGGTCAGAGCCAATGAGGCCTCTGTGTGGGCATGACCTTCTCATGAGAATTCTGGGATATCTTGTACTTCCTCCTTGGAGGTGGGAGACTCTCTGCTCACACCCTGGGAGACATAGCACCCCATAAGACACATGGAACCACACTGATGCAGAGACCCCTGCCAGCAGTGAGATGTTTCCAATGCCACTGGATCCAAAGACATTCTACCCACTGGCCTGTGATCTACATTCGGCATCACTGCATGTGTTTCATGAATCTGAAGAGGACTTTATAGATTGATATTGGACATATGGGCTAATATTGGACTTATGGACTTGATCTGGACTGGGCTGGGATGTTTTCTCAATGTTCAATTGCTCTTGTATATAAATCTCTTCCTTATACACATATGTGTGTCCATGGATTTGTTTCTCTAGTCTACCTAGACTAACACAGAATATAACTACAATTAAACTTTCCACATGAACCCTTCCCAAAAGTTGAGTACTATTCAAATACAAGACAACACTGATAGACATATTCTTTATCTACTTTCATAATACTCCTTCTGAAGTATCTTGCCAACAGGCCAGAAATTCAGCTATGTTGATTGGGCATGTGTGACGCTATTAAACTTAATGCATCACCAGGCTCATTTTGTAAGGATACTACAAAGACTATGTCCATTTACTCAATAGTTATAGGGACTCTGATTTATGTTTAGTCTATACTTTAATATTGAAAGACTCTTGTGGTCAGTATGATTTTTAATCCTTCCTCACCACCCACTGCTCCCCACCCCACAATATAGGTGATGCAAAGAAACTGACCAAAATGTATAATCGAGAATGGGGATATTCTCAGTAGCAATGGAGGAAAAGGTAAGTGACAGCAAGTCCAGGTCAGCAAAAGAAGGGAAGCATTCTGGCTAGAGGAACACACAGGGGTGGATGAACACCTGTGGGAGAGTTGTGGAAGTAACTACAGCACAGTCTAGTTCTCAGCTGAAAACGAGGCAAGAAGGAAACCTTAGTCAAGCATGTGCGATACTCCCAATAATAAATAGTTCACATGTTCATGGTCAATAATCTCGACAAATAGTTGCATGTAATTGCTGCAAATATTTAAGGAATAACCATGATTATTCTAAAGTCAGATGTACACGCTAGAATTTGATCAACCTAGGTTCACATTTGGGTTTGAGCCCTTACTGGTTACAACAAACTGCAGGTGTTTGCCCAGTTTCTCCATTTATAAGAATGATCAAGATGACAGCATACCTTGTAGGATGGCTCTAAAAATTAAAGATGTTGTGTCGTGGTTGTTGTTAGGTGCCACTCAGTCAGTTACAACCCATAGCCACCTTGTGCACAACAGAATGAAACACTGCCTGGTCCTACCAAAGGTTCAGGCCAGATTCAGAAGAGGATGTGGAACAAAGGATATCACTTCTGATGTCAGATGGATTGCGGCTCAAAGCAAGGATTACCAGAAAGATGTTTCCTTGTATTTTATTGACTATGCCGAAGCAATTGACTGTGTGAATCATGACAAACAGTGGGTAACCTTGAGGAGAATGGGGATTCGCAAGCACGTCATTGTGCCACGCAGAACTTGAACATGGATCAAGAGGGAGTTGTGCAAACAGGACGAGGGAATTCTGCATAGTTCAAAAATCAGGAAAGGTGTGTGTCAGGGTTGTATCCTCTCAGCATATTATTCAATTTGCATGCAGAGAAATAATCAGAGAAGCTAGAGTATAAGAAGAATAATTTGGCATCAGGATTGGAGGAAGACTCATTAATACCCTGCAATATGCAGATGACACAACCTTTCCTGCTGAAAGTGAGGAGGACTTGAAACACTTGCTGATAAAGATCAAGGACTGCAGCCTTCAGTAAGGATGACAACTCAATGTAAAGAAGACCAAATCCTCACAACTGGGCCCTTAAGTAACACCATGAGAAATGGAGAGACGGTTGAAGTGTTCAAGGGTTCTGTCTTGCTTGGATCCACCATCAATGCTCATGAAGCAGCAGTCAAGAGATTAATAGATGTGTTGCATTAGGTAAATCGACGGCACAAGACGTCTTTAGAGTAATGAAAAGCAAGGATGTTACTTTGAGGACTAAGGTGCGCCTCACCCAAGCCATGATATTTTCACCTGCTTTATATGCATGTGAAAATTGGGAATTGAATGAGAAAGACTGTAGGAGAATCAATATACTTGAATTATGCTGGACAAGAATACTGACAGTACCGGGGACTGCTAAAAGGACAAAATTAAAAGTAGCTGGCATAAAATATATATATGCTAACTATCTGCACACAATACTCTATAATAAACGATAGCTTTATGTCATAGAAAAAATATGGTCACTGTTGATATGTAATCAAAATAGAAATTGATTAGGCTGATGATATGATTTTAAATTCTAACAATGAACCAACATACAACTCCAAAGTTTTTGTTTCAATGATATATGTTCCAGATAGAGAAAACAAAATAGAATCTTCCACGGGCTCTGTTCTGTCTACATTATCTCCGCTTCCTCACCTGTCTACTACCTCTACTTTTTGCACTCCCCAGATAGCACCTTTTTCTGCCAGGAAAGAGGAAATGTCCTGCTATTTTCATTTTTAATGGAAACCTGACATGTGTAGATGACCCACATAATCCTATTGGACCACAGACCAAATTCCAACGAGCAGCTCAAACCTTTGTACAATGAGGAACTCAGGAGTCTACTTTTGACAGTTCAATTCCCAAGGAGGTAACTCAAAAGCAAAATTTAATAAATACTAAATTGCCATTATAGTTAGAAAATATGTATCTAAGTGGGCTATTGCTCCTCCCATATGTAAAATAAAACAAAATCACCAGATTTGGAAATCCAATATTCAAACCCCTTAACAAGGGGAGCACCAAGGACCCTCATGAGAAGTTCCGAGGTGTGAGAAACAGCTTTGAAGAGAGGAGTGGAGGGAGGTTCATCTGTAAAGGACAACAGAACACAACTTAAGGAGACAGACGTCGTTGACGACTTTGCTCACTTGGAGGACCGCCAGCAAGACGCAGACTCAGGGAGCAAGCTACAGGGAACCCAGTGAAACAACAAACATGGCCCTCTTGGAGATCTCCAGTTTCAGAGGAATAGACTGAATATCAACCAGAAGAACAATCTGAATGAAAACCTTGAACGAGTAGAAAAATGGTGAAATGTCAGCTGTCCTGACACAATGCAGCCATTAAAAAAATTAAAGGCAGCATTTTAATTGAAGCAGCAACTGGTAATAAGTTCTGCTCATCCAGGACTGCACCGGCATCCACATTGGTGGCTGGCAACAAAAAGCAACTATGTCCCCACGAGCCTGTTTTGCAGTAGTACCAACTGTTTGAGGGCCCTCACCTGCTCCTGTGCCACCTGATCAACATTACATGGCAATCAGCAGCAGCCAAAGACATTCTTAACTGTCTTACATAAACAGCAAGCAGGAAATACCACATATACTCTCATCCTCTCGCAAACTCACCATGAGACTGGTGGTGAGTGCCTAAATGCTTCCAGGTAGTGAGCAATGCCCACTTAGTCATATATGTCAAACAGAATAAATTAAAAAAAAAAAGAAAGAAAAGAGAAAAAGTCCAAGGCAAAGCACACTAACTTATAATCACCAATTAAATACGAATACACTATAATGTCACAGGGAAAACAAACAACTTCAGCAAACAAAACAGATCAGCTCAAACACTAAGAAAATGCAGATTCAGAAAACCTTCCTGAGGAAGAAATAGTATTACCGCTGCATATCCTCAGTGGGCTGAGAGGATCAAGGAAAGCACAGACCAAATCAAATATCAAGAAAACTTAAGAAAATACTGTAAGAGTAAACTGACAAAATAAATGGAAAATTAGAAAACATACAAAACAGCATATAGAAATCCAGAAGATTAATATTAAGATTTCAGAAATAGACAATGTATTATACGTACAGAGGAGTAGAATTGAATCAATGAAAGATAGATGTGAGGTTGAGGTCAAATCTCTTAATGTTAATCTGTTAGAAAAACAATAAGAAAATAATAATAATAATAATGACGATATATATACAAATAAGACTAACAATTATGGGAGACATCATCAAGAGAGGAAACTTACATAATTGAAAAATCCAGGGCAGGAAATTGTTGGATTTTTGGAAAGAAAACTCAGATATGTTGAGAGGCATTCAAGAAACTTAATGAAGACTAAGTAGGGTAGACCCCCCCAAAAGAATATCAAGAAGACATCATAATCATACTTTCCAAACCCAAAGACAAAAAATAAATATCCTAAAAATGGCTCAAGAAAAAAGGAAATTATCTACAAAGGTTAACCACAAAAAACTTACATTGTGATTTCTCAGCAGAAATCATGCAGACAAGAAAGAAATTGGATGAAATATATACAACCCTGGGGGGGGCGGGTGGAACAAAAATATATACCTAGCAAAATTGTCTTCAAGTGCAATGGCAAAAATTGGGGAATTCCCAGATTAATAAAAATTAAGGGAATTAGTGCAAAACAGACCAATCTTACAAACACTTTAAAGGAAGTTCTTCAGAGAATCCACAATAGTAGACAACAACCTAGATTGACATACACGAAAGATTCACCAGAAACAAATACAGATATGTAAGTTTTGAAAGTAAAATAAACTTAGAAAACTGAAAATAGGGAACCAGAGACATCAATTTATAAATACGGACAAATACTAAGCAAGAGGGAGGACAGAGAAGTTACAGAACTTCTGAATGAAGAGGGAGGCAAGATTACTTCAAGATAGGACGGATTGTTGTAAACTTAAGAAGAAAAATACCGCATTACAGGTACCTGTAAAAAATTAGCAAATAGTCTCAGCAAAAAAAGAAAAATTATGAAGTTTAGTAAACACAAAAACAACAGGAAGGAAATGATAAAATTATCCATTTAGAAAATGAACTCAGCACAGAAATTATTGAGCAAGAGGAAAAAAATAACAAACAAATGGAAGGAACCAACAGGATGAACTGAAACAACAAGGATAACAAAAGAACACTGTGGCCAACTACCCCACCAATGTGAATACCTTGAAGAACTGGAACATCGTCTAGAAACACACAGCCTACCTCAACAAAAAGAGATTGAGGTAGAACATTTGAACAAAGCCAAAACAAAAGAAATTAAACAGGTCATTAAAAAAATTCCCAATTACAACAACAAAAGGTCTGGCCCCGACAGCTTCACTGGTGAATTTTACCTTTAGAGAAAATCTGACACCTATTCTACTTAAACTGTTCCACAATACAGAAAAAGAGTGAATATTCCCATATTCCTTTTATAAAGTGAGCATAACCGTGATATCAAAGTCATGCAATGTTATCACTAAAAAAGGAAAATATAAACTGATATCCCTCATGATCAAGAATGCCAAAATTCTAGTCATTAAATCTAATAACATATCACAAAAATAACATAATGAGCAAATGCCATTCAAACAAGGCATGCATAGGTGGTTCAACATTAGAAAAACTAAGTTTAATCTTCCCTTTATAAACAAAAGGAAGGAAAATAATCATATGATCATAACAATCAATTCAGCAAAGTGATATGATCCATTGGTTAAAAACACTCAACACAATAGGAATAGAAGGTAAATTCCTCACCATCATTAAGGGCATACAGTATATCCAAAACCACTGGCCAACATTAGTCATAATAGACAAAGACTGAACGCATTCCCATGCCAGTAAGAAGCACACAAGGATGCTTTTTATCACCCCTCCTACTCACTATGGAAGGAAAGATAGTCCAGAAAAGGAAACAGACCCCAGAGAATCAAATCACTACACAAGGAGGCTTCACACTAATAATCTCAGTCTACTATAAAGCCAGCTTAGTCAAAGCAGCCTTGTGTAGACATAGCAGCCAATAGAACAGAATTGAGAACCCAGAAGTAAATCCACCCACCTACGGACAGCTAACCCTCAACCAGTGACCCAAATCCACTTAGTGGACAAGAGGCAATCTCATCAACAAGTGATGTTGCCCAAACTGGATATCCATTAACAGAAAAATTAAGCAGAATACATATCTCACACTACACAAAAATGAACTCAAGATGAAGCAGAGACCTAAAGGCAAAACCTAAAATCACCACTGTAGGGATTCTGATACATAACAAAAATACACTATAAGACATCACTAAGAACACAGAAAGAGCAGAAGATAAACTGTATGACTAGGATCTACTAAAAATTTACATGTTTCAAAAGAGTTCACCAAAAAGAGTAAAAAGAGAACCCATAGACCAGGAAACTAAATCTGGCGATGACATACAAATGTCGTACAAGGGACTAATCTCTAAATGTAGAGATAACTTCAAGATCTTCACAAAAAGACAAACAACACAATTAAAAATGAGCAGATGTCGTGCACAGACACATCGTCTAAGAACACCTCAACATATCCAACAAACACATGGCATCATCTCACCCCACCACGATCACAAAGTTCTGAACATTAAAACAACAAATTCAGACAAAGATGTGGAAAGATTGGAGCCCTCATATACCACTGGGAGGAGGGGGGTGGGGGGTGAGGTGGGGGGAGGGGCTGTAAATCGGTACGCCTACTGTGCAAAACAGTGTAGCACATCCTTAAGAAAACCAAACCAAACTCTACGTCATGGGTTCAATGTCGCCTCAGCACAACTCTGCTAGGATGGGGTAGAGCTGCGTCTCTGTCAGTTTTTGAGGCTGCAGCTCTTGATGAGAGTAGAAATCACCCTCGGTTTCAAACTGCTGACCTTGCGCATCGCAGCCCAACGCCTAATTACTCAGCCACCAGGGCTCCAGCACATCCTTCAAGACTCGGAAATAGAAACCCCGTACGATTCACCAAATCCTACTACATGGATAATAGCTTACAGAAATAGGAGCTGTGACAGAACAGATACATGCATACCATGCTCATCACAACACTATTCATAATAGCAAAATTACAAAATGCCCATCAATGGTTGAAGAGATGAACAAACTAAGGTACATACACACAATGGACTATAGCACAGCCTTAAAGAATAAAAACAAATCATTGAAATGTCCTATAGTATGGATGAACATGGAAGACACTATGCTAAATGAAATGTGCTAACCGCAAAAGGAGAAATTTTGTATCAGATCACTATTGAAAAATGCCAAGAAAAGGTTTACACACGCAAAAAATCCTTTCTTTGATGATATCTGGGGCAGGTGGGGAGGAAAGGATCAATTACTAACTAGAGAGTAGACAAATTAACTTGGGTGAATGTGATATCAATATGCAATAAGGTAGAGGTCACCAAAATAAGCAAAAAATATCAAAGCAAAGGAAGACATTGGGAGGAGTATAAGGCTTAAGGCAAGAGAGATAAATACAATTATAGACACAATCCACAATCACAGAAATGACAATAATCTAAGAGTGGACACAGATAGACTTGAAAACTGAGCTGGCATGGGGAGGAGAATGGGGCTGTACCTGTGAACATCTATAGGTAAGCCAGACTATTTCTACATACATATGCACCTTTGTTGCAAATATAGCCATGAACATGATCAAGCATACAGAGGGTAAAGTTATGAAAATATCTTAGGTAATACCAAACACCTTGAGGGAATGAGTTGCTGGATCTGGAGGCTGACATCAAAGTCAATTAGTATAAAATAAAATAAAAAACCCACACAAAACTAACAACCTTCACTGTCATTGAGCCAATTCCATCTCACAGAGACCAACTAGAGCAGAGCAGACCTACACCTGTGGGTTTCTAGTGGTTTAACTTTTTTTAAAAATCATTTTATTAGGGGCTCATACAACTCGTTCACAATCCATACACACATCAATTGTGTAAAGCGCATTTGTACATTCATTGCCCTCATCATTCTCAAAACATTTCCTCTCCACTTAAACCCCCGGCATTAGGTCCTCATTTTCCCCTCCCTCCACGCTCCCCCTCCCTCATGAGCCCTTGATAATTTATAAATTGTTATTTTGTCATATCTTGCCCTGTCCAACGTGTCCCTTCACCCACTTTTCAGTTGTCCGTCCCCCAGGGAGGAGGTCACATATAATTCCTTGTAATCGGTTCCCTCTTTCCTATCCACTATTTGTTGCCCTCATTATTCTCAAAACATTTGCTCTCCACTTAAGGAGATCTGCTCTTGAGAATGTCTTTAAGAATTGTAGGCCAGGTAGAACAGGTGGAATGGTTCGTCTTTAGCCTCAAGTTCGTGTAAGAAAAGTCTGGAAGCCTTTGCAATGATTTAAAAGCTATGAGTGCAGCAAATGAAGGTTATTCTGTGGAAGAATTTATTGGTTGTAGGGAGGGGTTAGTCCAATTATTTCAAAAAATGAGAGCAAATTTACAGAGCATTAAAGGGCAAGTATGAATTGTCTGTATGTCACCTGTCTGTAACCTGGAATCTGCCTGTGAAACAACTTCTACATTAATTGTTGAGTTCCTTTTATTTCAAACATTACAAAATAACGATTAGCAGTTGTAGTTATACCCCAAAGCTACGGGATTTTCCTGGACAAATTCATTTCACATTTCCTAGAAAGCATACTTTGAACCATTTTAGCTAAAGGTAAACATCAGATGGAAGCAAAGAAATCAACTCACTTGTCAGACTCATCAAAGAGTTCACAGCTCTCCAGGTGTGAAAGAGCAGTTTGAAATGTATCCTCTGGAAAACAAATGGATCGTTATTAGGAGTAAAATGACGGTCATGCTTCTCAAGCGCATCTCAAGCCCTCTTGTCCCTCCTCCCTCAGCCCCTTGTCAACTGCTGTGGCCACCTCTGATTTACTCTGTTGGTCAAAATGCTTCAACTAAAAAGGATCATTAACAAGGATCATTAAGCCCAATACAAGAGGATTCTGAAGCTGACATGTTAGTACAGAAACCAACATCACATAAGTTTTAACTACTTAAACTATCAATGCTTGGGTAAAATATTTAAAATGAAATCAAATGAATTGAATAAACAAATTCTAACTCAGATTTTTTGCAGGCCTGTCATTCCTTGTGCTTTTAAATCCCCTCCAGATGCCACCTCCACGGCTACCAAGTGGATTCCAACTGAGAAGGGTCCTAGAGGGCGGAGCAGGGTTGCTCTTTGGGGTTTCAGAGACAGTACATCTTTGGAAGCAGAAAACTCTTTTTATCTCCTGGGGAGTGGATGCTGGATTCAAACTGCTGACCTTGTAGTTAGTAGGTCAATGCATAACACACTCTCCCACCAGAACTCTTTCTTGTGATTTTAAAGTCTCTCAAAAAACTCTAGGCATGAAGAATGCATTGGAGAGTGGTTTATTGTAGACATGGGTTAAAATTTAACACCTTATCATTTGATCTCCTTTTGACCCAGTTTAAATTTGTTCTAGTTTTTCATAATTTATGATTTCTTTTTGAGTCGGGTTTTCATCTGTTTGACTTTGTAATTGTTGTAGTGCTTTTTGTTTTGTTTTTATCTGTTTTTTTTTAATATGAGATCTAGGATAGGTAAATCTGTAGAGACAATAACTAGATTAGTGGTTCTTGGGGGTATGGCAAGGGAGATGGGGGCAAAGTAGCGAGCTAACACAATGACCGCAAGAAAGAAGAAAATGTTCTAAAATTGATTGTGTCGATGATTGTACAACACTTTTTGACGTGATCAAACTATTGAATTGTATATGTAAATTATATGCCAATTAAACTGTGAAAAGAAAAATCTAGCCATAAAAGCTGTGTAAGGCCAATCTGTTATCAACTAGCCGAGGGAAATGTGTTTTATTAACTGGTCAATGGGGTAATTCTCTCTATACTGAGCAAATATAAAATATCCATTGTTTGAATTAATCAAATATAAAATATCCATTGTTTGAATTAAGATTGATCAAGGACGTAGAACTTGTTAATGAAATAAAGTTAACAGGTCTAAAGGTAAAACAGGAAGATAGAGAAGAAATTAGCACTCAGAGTTATCCTGTTAATTCTACATTATAAAGGAGGTGAGGCATGAGACTGCACAGAAACCAGATAGTGGTGGAACAAAGAGCCCTTTCTCAACCACATACACCCCAAAAATCTACTTAATTTTCCTTTTCTTTTTACTACCCCCAAATGAATCTAGATTTACTCTTCTGCACGTGCCTGCGCAAGCATGAATGTAGACATAACAAAGCAGACACCCATTCAATATCTCCCACATGTGCAGTTGAATGGCATCATTTACCTTCTTCATGCGGGGCTCCTGTTCTCCCGACCTCTGCCCATATTGTTTCTTCCTTTTTATCAGTTTTATTGGCATATAATCCACATATATAATTAAATAGCTCAACCACACCAAGAAGAGTTGTACAATCAATCATCAACACAATCAATTTTAGACCTTTTTCTTCTTCCTTGCATTCATTGTTATTAGCTCCCCCATCACCCCTAGTCTCCCCAGCCATACCCTCAAGGAACCATTAATCCAGTGACTGTCTCTATATATTTACCTATCTTGGATTTTATATACGGGGGGGAAAAAAAACTATCAATAACAAAGTGAAACAGAGAAAAGCCTCAATTGTAAAGCAGAAAATATGAAAAACTAGAACAAATGTAAAGTGGGTCAAAAGGGAGCTCAAATGATAAAGTGTTAAATTTTAACCCAACTGCGCCTGCAATAATTTTCCAGTGCATTCTGCATGAAAGAAGGCTATTCACATCCCTGGTCCATGCTCAAAAGGACTCACCAGAGGCTTAATCTATGTGTACATCTACCCATATGGTTTCCACACCATTTAGGTAGACACTCTGTCCCCTAACCTTATCTTGGGTTTCAGGTAGCTAATTATTTACAAGAGCACACTGCTCAAGATGCACATTCTCTACTAATGGGAGAACCTGTTTAGTTTAAAGATGTTCACAGCTTAAGGGTTATGTCAAAGCAATAGGTTCAGGGGCTCCCCCATCCCAGTGGGTGCAGTAAGTGTGGACTCTCTAAAAATTTAAAATTCTGTTCCACATTTTTCTGATCCAGCTACTGGGTCCTGGATCAAAATGCACAGTAATGCCAGCCGGACACCGCCCCACTCTTCTGTTCTCATGGCAAAGGAGGTAATATCCAGGGAGAGAATTAAGTCTGCAATCCACTTCCTTCTCCATGTCCCTGGTTGAAAATTTACTTTAAAAAGAAACAAAAAACTAATTCCACTCATCCCATCCACAAACCATATTCGTCAGGAATCATGATGAAGCAGAGAAATGAAAAGGCCTTAAGGATTACATAATCAAGTGCTTCTTCTCAAACACCACTCAGTTTAATAGGACAAAAGTGTACTACTACTGACCTGATGATTTCATCCCATAGGGTAAATCATACTTATTGCTGCCATACACAGAAGCAAGAGCTTTAAAATCCGATGTACACAAAAAAGGATGAAGCTGAGGGTACCTGGAGAGAAAGAATTAAGGATTATTTGCCAAATGTCTATAATATTTTCAGACTTTTGAAACCACAACTGAAAATAACTGTAGCATACAATCCATATTGTAATCATCACCATATATAAATGTATATATAGTTTTAATTCTTTAAAAGTTGTTCTAAACTTTTATTAAATATGCAATATTGAGTGGAACTATACAGCCATGATGGAAACACATGTACTAGATTCAAAATTACATTGCAGCTTAGGGGGAAGCTTCAAAACTTAAATTCCAACTTCAAAACACCAAATGGTAAAATGAGAGCCATAGACAGAAGAAGAAAGACAGGAAATGAAGTAAAAAAAGAAAAAGAAAATTTAATGCCAAACCACTCCTAAATTTAAAAGCGCCACATGTATGACTGTCACCTGCTGTAGAAGCAAAAAGGCACACTCTAGCTTGGATGGAGGTGGAAAGAAATTGTTTCCTTGATGGCATGTAAATTAAGCTAGAGATACTGAAGACACTTAATGAATCCATTCAGTTAAGAGAGGGGAACCTGAATCTAATGCCCAGAAATAATATTTTTAAACCATGAGCTAAAAGTATCCCAAGAAACTATCATTAAACAAAACAAAAAACCTCATTGCCATCAAGTTGACCCTGACGCTTAGCAGCCCCATACAATTTAGCCCAATTAATAAAGGTTTGCCTCGAGCATGGCCCTCCAACAAAGAGTGATCTGTGCGCATAAATTGATGGCCAAACTCACCAGCATTGAGGCGGTTCACTTCAGAGCAACCCTCGCAGGATGGCTGAGACTGCAAATCTTCACCACATAGGAGGCAACCTTATCATCCCCCCCCACAGCAGCTGGTAGATTTCAAGTTTGGGTTAGTAATCCAACGCTTCCGCCACAGTGCCACCCACCAGGGCTCCTTAAGTGGACCCCAGTTCATCGAAAGACAACAACATGGGTAGAGCGACTGGTGACACATTGCGAGGCTTGAAACCTACCGCTTCTGTGGAAACTGTGACAGGCTATATGCTTGGCTGTGAGGACCTCACTGCACCCAGGGACCTGGACAGGCTAGAGTAGAACTGCCACAAAACTTTCTAAGGATAACCTTTTCCAAAGCGGACTGTTGAATCTTTCCAACACAGGACAGCTGGTGGGTTCAAACTAGCAACCTTCCAGTGAAGTGAGTAAGCATTTAATCACCGTACCCCCAGAGATCCTATACCTATCTACAGGCATTTCTCTTTTTCACTGCCTGATTTATCCTGCAGGCATGCCAACCCTGGGCCTAGACCATTCAGCAGGCTTGTTAATGGCAGGAACAGCCTATTTTTCTCACTTTGAGCATGCTGCCCAGAGTTGGCACAGCACCCATGGGAGACGGATGACCGATGTATTTTAACTCCTATGAAGGGGGTGAGGCAGGGGAGAGAAGGCAGGTATGTGTGTGTTTAATTAAGAAATGTGCCTCAAAGCTCATATTAAAATGCTATCTACCTGGCCCCCAAGCTGGTGCTGTGCCCTTTGTTGTGAGGTGCCATCGATTCAGTGCCCACTTATAGTGACCTCGTGCACAACAGAGCAAAGCACTGCCTAGCCCTATGCCATCCTCAGAATGGTCCAATCTATTGGTGGAGCCCCTGGGTCAATACAGCCCTTCAGGGGGGTCTTTCTCATTTTCGCTGCCCTTCTACTTTTTACCAAGTACAATATTCCTTGTCAAGGACTCCTCGTTCCCGATATGTTCAAAGTGTGTGAGATCAAGTCTCACCCTCTTTGCTTCTCATTGAGCTAATCCTAACTACAGCCCTACATGGGCAGGGTTCATCCTTTCTGCTTCCCAATGAAAGCCATCTCAGCTTTGGGCTTCCTTAGTCTAAAAGCCGCAGAGACCAGAGCAGCCTTGGGAATTTCTGAGGCTGCATGGCAAAATGGGAATAAAGAATTGAAGGATAGATTTGAAATGGCCGTGATGTTGGCTTGGGTTGGCCACCCAGGAGCTGCCTGCGCTTGGACACATCATAGTTGCTTTATTTCAATGGAGCTGAGTTGAGAACTCACACTTCTTAAAGGACTTGACAGTTCAACCCTGCCAGTCGGAGACCCAGTAAATGTCCCAGTTCCACCTGTGATAGAGACAGCAGCCTCAGAGGGCCACGCAACCTCCAAAGGTCATTTGTAGACCATCGTTGCTTTCTAAAGTTAATGAGAAGAGCATGTACCAGGTCAGCTGACTTAAGCTTGCAAGAACACGGGTGGTTTCCTGCCATTTTCTGGAAAAGTTGGAACCCGGGAGGGCTTTGTACCCTGAAGGGAAGATCATAAAGGACTCTATTGTTTGAAGTTAGTTGGGGTAAAAAGGAGGGTGATCCATGCCATTATTAATACCTATTGCTAGCCAGACTTTATGCTGGGTGACTTGCATTTTAGCTCTAAGTGAATTGATTGTTTAAAGTTTTCTACTGTGCCTCCAAAACATAGTAGGCACTCCACACTTACCAGTTGTTATTTGTAATAATTGTATTACTTTAGGCCACGTTACATTTCTGCGTGTTGCGACTCCCAGACAGGCTTGGATAAATAAGTTAGGTGTGTAAATCAATTTCAGGCGTTCCTGTGGGTTTTGTGTTGGGCTGCTAACTACAAGATCAGTTGTTTAAACTCACAAGCTGCTCCTCGGACAAAAGATGAGGCTTTCTCATCTCTTAAAGATTGACAACCTGGGAGATCCACAGGGCCATTGTAGTCTGTCCTGCAGAGTTGCTATGAGTTGGAATCTACTTGATACCAGTATTATTCAGCTTAGATGAAGAAAGGAGTCCTCATGGCATTGTTGTTATGAGTTGGTCTGCTACCACAAGGTCAGCAGTTGGAATCCACCAGTCAGCTCTGGGAGAGAAAGACGAGGCTTTCCAGTCTCAGCAAGAGCTGCAGCCTCAGAAACTCACAGGAGCAGGTCTACCCTGCCCTACAGGGTCACTATGCTTCAGAATTGACTTGATGGCAGTGAGTCTGGTTTTGACTTTCAGGGGTAGAAACTCAAAAACCTCAGAAAGCCGTATGGAAGGCAGTAACTGGTCTCGGGTCACTAATCCATAAGTGGCAACACTGAAATTCACACTGATGTCGAATTCTCTTTACACTACATATCACACCTTCAGTTTCCCAATGCGATCTTTTCCTGACCACCACTGACTGCCCTGTGTTTCTAAACAAGCGACTTCCATCTGCTCTAGGGGCTGGCAGAACAGGGAAGTAGCGGCTTGTTGTAAAAATACCCCTCTCCAGACAAACAGGAAGTTACTTGACATTTAAAAACACACAACTGTAGACACACTTGCTGTGTGATCCTGTGGAAATAAGTTAAACCTCTGGGGTTTTTCTCACAAGAGCAATACTGTTTCTCTTGCTAATGTGGAATAGGACTTTAACTCAACTTTCAGAATGTCATTTTATACTGACAGTCTGCAGCTCGTGGGGCTTTATAAAACCTTTCAGAAGTTAGGGTCAGCATGCTTTTGAAAAAGGAATGGAAATAACGAGGGCATTTTGTTTTACAATAAATGTGCATGTGTACGAGGTCTCAATGTCAGATTGCTCTAATAGGAGACAAGTAAAGCATGTATTGCTACTGAGTTATAGAAGCCTTTATTACAGAGAAATATCAAAATATGAAGTGTTTTCATCTTCCTAAGCCTTCCTCAAAGAATGTTTCACTCTTCAATTGATACCATGTCCAATGGATTAAAGTTGTGCTCCTTCTAACATTGAGCTTGGGGAACAAATAGAAATCGAAAGGGGCAAGATCAGAGTTATAGTGTGGACGGGGCAGGGTTTCCCAAGGAAATGCTCTCAGGGCAGCCTTGCAACCCTCAAAGGAGAAGCAGGGGTACTGGGGTGGTGGAAAAAAAATTCCTCAATGCAAATTTCTCGCAATTTTTTCTCACTGTGTTTTTCTATTTTCTTGAAGTGTTTTCAATTTTCTCAAAACTTTCCTCCCAGTTAAGTCCCTAGGATTGTCTTGTGCCCTTCAAGAAAATCTGTCAAAATTTCCCTTGAGTATTCCCCCAAATTATCTCCATGACTGACCTCCTGGCCTTGAAGTGAAGTGACCTGGCAGATCCCTTCAGAAGCCACTGTGTTGATTAGCCCTTGCTCTCTGGATCTGATTGGTATGTGCAAGACTCTTCTCCAGGTGGTGACTTGTTCTAGAAAATCATTTTCATTACCTTTGATTGATGGAAGGATTGATGGAGCATCAGCTCTTTGAGCTAGCTGATTTTCGTGCAATACGTTCAGCAATCAGAGAGCTGAAAGCAGGCCAAGGCCAAGATGGTCGCTGACAACTGGAAATACCAAACTATGCAAGATCCCACCATCAGTGGTATTGCCTCCATGGTCATTCTACCACCTTCTCCCACCATTTCTTGGACTCCAGTCACAGTGTCTTCATTCACCGAGGTGGATACTTTTCCCTTCCTTGGCTTTGAGGTCTATCTGAAAACTGCAGTTGGATGTGGGCCAGCCTTCTTACAACTTATGGAAAGCTTCAATGAGCGGAAAGATATCCCTTTGAAGTGTGTCAACATTTTTTTTATTAGCCCTAACTTCAAAATCATTCTTTTCCATGGCACAAAAAGTATGCATTTTTGAAAGTACTAGCTCAAAGGGTAGAATGCTCACTTGGCATGCACGGAGTAGCAAGGTTCCTGCTTGTGTCTTCCAGATTTGGAGCCCTGGCGGTGGTGTCTAGTCAGTGTTGGACTGCTAATTGCAAGGTCAGTGGCTCAAACCTACCAGCTGCTTCCTGGAAGAAAGAGGAGGCTTCCTGCTCCCACAAATATTTATAGCTTTGGAATCCCTATGAGTCAAAGCCAATTCAATGGCAGCATTGTGGGCTGGCTTAGGAGGCTGAACAACTGTATGCAAGACCTTGGCTTTGCAATGATCACAGAGACATGTTTAAACAGGTGTTGTTTAGGACAAGCCTGTATGAATTGGAGCCCTCGTAACAATACTATTTTACTTACTCTTACGAGTCACATGGTTAAAAAAATTTAAATGTAGCAATCGAACATCTATAAGCATATGCAAACATGTTTTATGCCATTTCCCAGATGGTGGACTTATTTTTTTTAATCAGACATGGCGGGCCATCTTATTAAGCAATGAGTTGTATCCTCATTGTACAGGTGAAGAAAAAGGATCAGCACAAATAACTTGCCCCAGGTCACACAGTTGTTCATCCATTCGCCACTTATGTGAGGGACTGATGTTGGCCTTGGGGACAAGAGTGGACATGTTGGTGCATGGGACAGACGAGTGCTCAGGTAGAAGAGCAGGAAATGACAGTGAGTCTCTATGAAGGACAGAGGGGGTGTGGTCTCCCCTTGCCAGCCTGGCCTCACAGCTGCCTCCCACCTAGGGCATCTTGCAGGCTGCTCAGGTACCCGGCCCCAGCTGACTCGGCGAGGCTGCAAGGCCCAGATGAATCCTGGAAATGGTGGACTGATTTGAAAGCCATCTGTTCCTCCAAAGCATTAAGAACCAAGAATGGAATGATGCAATGTCATGAAAGAACATACGGAGAAAAGAATATGTGAAGGTTTAAAACAATACGCATCCGTGATCCTAAATGGATAAAATACAGAAAATCTTGTTCTTATTTTTCACAATGAAACATGCCCAGACTCTGTCTTGGAAGAAGTAGAACCACCATGCTCGTTAGAAGCAAGGATGGAGAGACTTTGTCTCACGTGTTTGGACATGTCCTCAGGAGGGGGGCATCCTGGAGAAGGTACAGTGAAGGGGCAGTGAGAAAGACGAAGGCCCTTGAAGAGATGGGTTGAAACAGTGGCTTCCACAATGGGGTCAAACATCCGAACCATCGAGAGGCTGGCCCAGGCTGTGTGATGTTTCGTTCTGTGGCACACAGGGTCACTGTGAGTAGGAACAGACTCGATAGTTCCTAACAACAGGCCAGACCCTCAATTATTTACCCAGACACAGCAGTCTGTCAAAATCCAGGTGACAAGACAAAGCTGATGTGGAGCTAGATGGGTAAATTTTCGACAAGTCTTGACAACATAATTAACAATGCCTGTACCCTTAGTCGAATAACCATTGTGTGTTTCAGTAAACATCAGTGAAAGACAGGAAATTTTGAACCCTTGTGCCTAACTTAGAGGCAAGGGAAGAGAAGCTCTAAAATAAAAAGTAAAAGTTAAAAACAAGCTGGGCACAAGAGGGGAGACTAAATTCAAGGCACAGTACACTGATCATGACCTCTGTCTCCTCTCGGTGTGAGAGATTGCTAGTTTGATCGAGTTCCTCAAAGCCTGTTCTTAAAATAAATGCAGAGCTGATTCCAAGCACAAAGACAGGGTAACCCAGTTCTCCCTTCGGGATCATCCACTTTCTGCTGCTGAGAGTTGTAAGACACATAAACAAGTGTGGGAAAAGGCTACACGACAAATTTTGAACCCACGCTATGTTCCCCGGTTCCTTGTACATCAGTAAATCGGGCTGTTGTTTGGTTGTTGTTGCAACTGTCGTGTGTGTGTTTGATTTTACCTCAAGAGAGAGGCAAAGGCTGGCTCTGACAAGCAAGGCTGGATCTTATTTCTTCGTTTCATGTCCACGGGTGTCATCCTATGAGACAAAAATAGGATCCGTCAGAAGCCGGACTGGGCAGCGTGCCTGAAGGGAAGCAAATGCCCCGAGAAGCAATTCTGCCACAGGCTGGGCTCTGTGTAGCGCTGGCTCTGGCAGCATCTTTTCCAAATCCTGAACACAGGGTAGGTTTTATGGGCATAAAAGAACCTGGGCACGGCCGAGGTGACCCAGAAGCGATCCCAAGAACAGCAAGGAGACTCCTGAGAGAGGGACTACGATTGCTGCATCACAGAGGCACGACCAGGGTCACTTTTCAAAAGTCCCCGCTCACCCTCCCAATGCCCAGCTTTCTAGTTTCTCCATGCCACCAGCCAACAGGGGACTCCACAAATCCCATCATTGCGAGTGATAGCCAACCCTCCTCGATTCTTGGCACAGGTCAAGCCGGGGGTGCCTCCTGAATAGAGGACTTGTCTGCACAATTGAAAAGAGTACTGGGAAACAAGACGGAGGCCAACTGCAAGCATAAATGAAGGGAGGGGCCCTGGGCTCAGCAAGCAGAGAGGAAAGCCGGTCAACACAAGAGCTTGTAAGTGAGCATCCATTGTCGAAAGAATGACTATAAAAAGGATGATATATTAATATATGATATATAATGTAAAGAATTAATTGCTTGATATTCTGGGTTAATGCTGAAGAAAATAAGTGAGATCTTTTGTAGTTAGACACAATTTTCCACCTTTTGTTCTGGTACAGCATCTCTATGAGAACTGACCAGGTTTCTGGCCTGTAGAGCTAGTGAAGTCCTTATTCAGGAAAACATCCCTTGTGAATACCACAAAGGGTGAGGATTCTTTGATTTTTATGAACAAATGATACAGCAATATGAAGCCATCTCATCAGGTTATAAAAGCCTGATTTTCCAGAGGACAAAATGGGGCTTATTACTTTATTTCAAAGGTTATTAAAATAAAGAAAGCAAGTTGTATTGGGAGAATGTGGAAAGAAACAGGGTAGTTGACAGACACACGTGCGCGCACACACAACAGTCCATCTTAAATAGGGGTACAAAGCAGTGTCATGAACACCCACGCATTTATGGGAATTTCCCACAGTACTCTCTGTGGCTGCAGTACTATGTTATCTAGGGGCGACAGACACACTCCTTAAGTCCTGAGGGCAAAAGACAATGTTGAAGGTCAACTGCTTTCATTGCCTTCGGTACCCTTCCCACTGTAGCCAACAAGCAGATTTGTGAGACAGTGACACTCAGCAAGCTTGCGTTCTCTTCTCGTCTTGTCCTCCATGAATAAGTGTGGGACAGAGGCGAGGGCATGGCACCTGTGGACTTGTGGGATCATCCTTCATATTATAGTGTCCAGTGTTCTCTACCCTGATATTGAGGTCCAGCGCCTAGATGTAGTATCTACTCTACCCACCTTGATATTGCCAGGTGCCGTGGAGTCCACTGGATTCACAGCAACCCTATCTCCCTGTCCCATAGGGTTTCCTAAACTATAATCCTCACGTGAGCAGCTTTTGCACATGTGGACCTCCTGAGTGGGTTCAAACCATGGGCCTTTCATTTACCCCAAGGTTGGAGCTGTTAGTGGCCCTTTGCCTATAGTTGCTTTTCAGCCAACAGTAATGTGATTAAATACAGAAACATTAATTTAGCATCTATCTTCTAAGCACAAGCTAGAAAGATAATACAATGTCTGATACACTGGCAAACCACACATACACACACAAAATCTCTTTGCTTAAGACAGGAAGCTGTCATGCGATATACTTTGATATATGTAATTAAGCACTTCCACATGTTCAACATTTAAAAGTCATGAAAACTCCATTCTCTACTTAAAGGCTGACAATAAGCAGAAGGGTGAAAAACTTAAGAGGTTTGCACTGTGGCAAGACTATGTGCCTCTTCACGGTTTTACACATAACAGTCAAATCAATTTTGTTTCAAAAATACATATAACAGATAACCGACATTTTTCAACAAAGGAGATCAAATGTTGTATCTGCATTTTCTAAGTGACCTTTCATCCCAGAATTTTGAATTCCAAAATTCAAGTGTCATGGAGCCAAAATGTTGCTCCCTTAACTGAAGGAAATGAAACATTGTATAATTAATGTTGTCCCCATGATGGTGAACTTCACCAGTTCCCTGGAGAGACGATGAAAGAGGGTGTTGTTTATTACTTGCTAAACTGATCGAAATACAAAATTGGTACATTCTCAGTGCAATTTATAATGGAAAGCCAGGAAATCTTGTAAGGACATTAAGATTTTTTATAGGTCCCTCTAATATATTTTGTGAGCATAGAAGACTAATTTGGGAGTTATGTTTAAATAAGGAAAACAAAACTTACCAATATATATTCGCTCCCCATAACATACAATGCAACACATAATAGAGGAAGACACCACTAAGGAATATGGCCACATGGTACGCTCTCATGGCTGGCCCACCTGAAACACAGGAATGAAATGATGCCCAGATTTAGTTCAAATGAAAAGCAAGGTTAGTGCACAGATGGACTGTACACAGTAAAACCGAAGCATTAGTGCGCAGAGTGGCAACACTGATTGCGTGGTCCTGTGCCATCCTCACAATTGTTCCTATGCATGAGCCCGTTGATGCAGCCACTGTGTCAATCCATCTCACTGAGGGCCTTCCTCTTCTTCTCTGCTTCTCTACCAAGCATGATGTCCAGGGACTGGTCACTCCTGACAATGTTTCAAAAGAAGATAAGATGACAAAGTCTTTCCATCTTGCCTCTAAAGATCCCTCCGGCCGCACTTCTTCCACGACAGACTGGCTTGTCCTCTGAGCAGTCCATGGCACTTTCAATATGCTTTGCCGGCATCACAATTCAACGGCATTGATTCGATTTGCTTCTGACATCCAAAGCTGTTGTCAGAGGGACTCTGAAACTTGTCTTAAGCACAGAGTAGCTAAAGTAGATTTACCATCGAGTAGCTAAAGCGAACGGAAGAAATTATGAAGTCAAAGGGCTGAATAGAAAATTGTTAAGGGCAGTTTGAGAAGACAAAGCCAAATATTACAATGAAATGTGTAAAGACCTGGAATTAGAACACCAAAAGGGAACGTCATGCGAAGCATATCTGAAACTCCAGGGGGAAAAAATAAAACAAAAAAACAGGCCTTGAGTTGCAATCTTGATGGATTCTTTGGGCAAAATATTGAATAACGCACGAGGCTTCAAGAGAAGATGGAAAGAATGTACAGGGTCACTCTGCTAAAAAGAGCTGGTTGTCATTCCACCATTTCAAGAGGTAGCATATGAGCACGAACCAATGTCGCTGAAGGTAGAAGTTCAACCTGCACTGAAAGCACTAGCCAAAAACAAGGCTCTAGGGATTGATAGAAGACCAGCTGAAATGTTTCAGAAAGCTGAAGAAGCACTGGAAGCACTCAATCGTCTATGCTAGGAAATTTGGAAAGCAGCTATTTGGCCAACTGACTGGAAGAGATCCATATTTGAGCCCATTCCAAAGACAGGTGAATCAACAGATGGTTCAAACTATAGAATAATATCACTGATGTCATATGCAAGTAAAATTTTGCATGATCACCCAACAATGGTTGCAGCAATACATTGACAGGGAGCTGCCAGAGGTTCAGACCAGATTCAGAAGAGGAGGTGGGGCAAGGGATATCATCGCTGATGTCAGATGGATCTTGGCTGAAACCAGAGAATACCATAAAGATGCTTACTTGTGTTTTATTGATTACGCAAAAGCATTGGGCCATAACAAACCATGGATAACCTTGAGAATAACAAATCCTAGAATACTTCATTGTGCTCACGTGGAACTTGTACTTGAATCAAGAGGCAGTTGTACAAACAGAACAAGGAATGTGGCATGGTTTAAAATCAGGAAAGGTGTGTGTCAGGATTGAATCCTCTCACCATGTTTGATCAATCTGCACACTGAGCAAATCATCAGAGAAGATGGCTATATGAAGAAGAATATGACACCAGGATTGGAGGAAGGCTGAATAACAACCTGCAATACGCAGATGACACAACCTTGCTTGCTGAATGTGAGGAGGATTTGAAGTACTTGCTGATAAAGAGCAAGGATTTCAGCCTTTAATATGGATTTCAACTCAATGTAAAGAAGACCAGAATCCTCACAACTGGACCAATAGATAACATCATGATTAATGGAGAAAAGGCTGAAGTTGTCAAATATTTTATCTTGCTTATATCCACAATCAATATTCACGCAAGCATTAGTCGAGAGGTCGAAAAATGTGTTGCGTTAGGTAAATCTACTGCACAAGACTTCTAAGAGTATTGAAAAAAGCAAGGATGTTATTTTGAGGACTAAGGTGTGGCTGACCTAAGCCGTGGTATTTTCCATTACCTCATCTGCATGTGAAAGTTGGCCATTGAATACGGAAACCCTAAAGAGAATCAATGCACTTAAATTATTCTGGATATACCTACTAAAAGTGCAGAAGCAGAATGCTTTCCTTATTCCTATTCTCTTATCTTTTCACAGGAGCTCTAGTAGTGTTGTGGAACAAGTGTCACAACACTGTCGTGGACGGCAAGGTGACCCATTCACCCCAACAGTCACACTGAGGGACCCTCCATAGAGAATGCCGTGAGTGGGGGTGGTCCAGATGGCAGTGTGTTGGTTTGGGGTTTGTTTTGCTTATCTTATAAATAATACAACATGATGCATGTTTAGAGCAACAAACAGGTTTATGGTTTCAAAGGTCAGTGACTAGTGCCTCACATTAAGAAAAAAAATCCAAACTCCCTGCCATCGAATGAATGCTGACTCATAGGGACCACTTGTGGGTTTCCAAGATGGGAACTGTTTACAGGAGTAGAAAGCCCCGTCTTTCTCCCATGGAGCTGCGGGTAGTTTAGAACTGCCGACCATGCGGATTGTACCCAACGAACAGCCACTACCCCAACAGAGCTCCTCTACATTAGGGAAGAAAGGGGGGCAAATGTTTAGACATATAGTCCATATACAAAATTTTAAAAGGGGGGTAGTATTAAAGAATATCTATTTTTTTCTTTCTCAATAAAAAGTGAATATATGCTATAAGATGTGAACAAACATTTTTTTTCAGTCCTTGGAATATTTTCATACTATAATTCATAATCAAATTTTCAATTTTCAACTTTTATATACTATTGAATGTACCTATTTATCAACATCAAACCACACCAAAACCAAACCCACTGCCATTGATGTAGATTCTGACTAATGGAGACCGTATATGATTTGGGATGCTGTAAGTCTTTACAGGAGCAAAACAGCCTGGACAACCTCCTGTTTCTCCCTCAATGCAGCTAGTGGACTTGAACTGCTGACCTTGCAGTACAATGATTACTTGACAGCAGCACCAGAGCTCCTTTCTCAATACAAAGCACAGATAAATTCAGCTAATTATTTACATGCTTTTTGCTACATTTACAGTACAGCTCATGGCACATTTGCATATAGACAAAACCTAAGCATAGTCTTCCCCAAAAATGCAAAATCAGCCAAATGCAAAAATCAAACAAAACTTCTCTAGTTTCCACTTTTGCTTCAACGGCAATAATGAAATTAAAGGGGCAAAAGGCACATTTAGTAATCGTGTAGGATTCTAGTCTTCTCTTTCACAGCATGTAACTTTAAAGAGGTATGCTGGTGCTTTGCTTCTCTTAGCAAGTTTGTGCTTCATTCCCACGATTAAATGTGCCATGCCTCTCCTATCCATATCTACTAGCCCCAGTGAGAGGGACTGAGCACTCAGGAGTCTGCTTGGAGATGTTCTCAGTAGTCTAATGAACTTGCTGTTAGCCACCTACCACCACCGGGCTCCTGGCCACCCCATGCACAACAGAACAAAATGCTGCCTGTCCAGTCCTGTGCTGGTGATCCATATGGACTCCCTCACTCTTGAGGCCTTTCTTCCTAGTCTGTCTTAGTCTGGAGACTCTGCGAGCCCTGTGTAGCATCAGAGCAGCCCACAACCCCCCTGACAAATGAGTGGTGCAGGGACCTGGGGTGCATGGGCTGCGAAATCAAACCCAGTCCTCCTGCCTGAAAGGCAAACGCCCCACCACTAAATTCCCAATGAGTTTGCCATTACCAACCTTTGGATGGTAAAGCAAGTTCTAAGGGACGCAGGGTCATTTTTTTTAACGGCATTATTGCACCGGGCTCTATTAGAGTGAGGCCCTCAAGAGCTAGTTGGGGTGGGGGGTGGGGATGGGGGGGATGGGAGGGAGGTTGTTCATGAAATGATTCTAATCTCTAGTGACTTCCCTGGTGAATTAGTTGGGTTCTACTCCCCTGCTAAAGAGCTCTGCTAATGCAGCAATTAAAGGATCAGCTACTAACCAAAATGGTGGTGGTTTGGGCAGTCTGCACCTGTAACCGCAACAGACATACGGACGGGGAAGTGGTCCCTTCTGTCCTACAGGGTTGCTATGCATCAGAACCAACTCGGCGGTACCGACGACCACCACCACGGACATAAACGGGAATCAACTGATGAGCAACAGGGTTTGGGACGCCCTTGCTTCCAGCTATGGCTTCTCACTGTCATGAGCAATCTCCACTCCCACATGCCACCATTATTAAAAATTAGCTAGCAATAAAAGCTCTGCAATTAGAAAGAAAAGTTAGCACACATTAGTATGCATGCACTGCCAATGTAGTACATACGATCCGTGTGAAGAGCCAATGGTGGCTAGAAACAGATGGGAGGCTCCATAGTCCAACGCCACAGAAACCTGCCTTGAGGGACTTAGGTAAATCAGTTAACCTCCTTTGTCCCAAGTCTCCTCTCAAGTTTAAAAGGGAGAAAGCACTGCCTGCTTAGTTGGGGGTTCGAAGAATTACCTGAGGGAATCTAGCACAGCTCTTACACAAAATATGAGCTACAGATGTGCATGTTTTGTTTTTTTAAACTTAAATCGGGTTGCTCTTTTTCTACACAGTGAAATGCTTGGGAGTCGAGGAAGCCCAAGTTCGTCTTGGCTGGCTTTTAGTGCAGTGCTACAGGCGGTGCCACATTGTCAGGTCCACAGCAAGAGGTCACTGGGGGGCTTTGGCAGAAGTTCCGCATCCCCTGAACAAAGAAGCAGGTAAATCACACAAAACCCAAATACCCACCGCTATCTAGTCGATTCCAACCAATAGTGACCATTCGTACAACTGTGCTACCAGTCCCCGAATATCTAAATCTTTACAGAAGCAGACAGCCTCAGCCTTCTCCTGCAGCACCGCTGGTGGCTTTGATCAGCAGTCCTTTTGGAAACCAACCCAATCCTTAACCCAAACATAAAACTCTGCTGCCTCAGCCCATGCCTCCCTTCCCCCGTCTTTCTCACCCACCTATCTGTCATGGGTGCTATCCTGATATCCTTAAATTCTTCCTGGTACAAGGAAGGAAACGGTACAATCTTTACTGGATTAAACAATAAGAACATGATCCTATCTCTTGAGAAACCATTGCTAAAACCCAATCGGTGGGAAGAATTCAGGGCAAAATTCTGTAAGTGTTTTTGAGTTGATCACAAAGGATCAATCAAGTGGCTAGTCCACAAATCACAGACAGGCAAGCCCGTGAGCCTGCAGCCAGGCTTGTAGAAGAGGCTCAAAAGAGGCTGGCTTCCCTGCCCCCTCTTTGACCGCACAACTTGATGAACATCTGACAATTACAGTTCAGCTGGCTTGCATTGATCCTATTTGTGATAGGTAGTACTAAAAACGTTGGCCATGAATCAGGTTTTACCACTGGCCTAACAGTGTTGATGGGGACATGATGTAAACTTATCTGTCTTTCTCTAAACCAGTGGTTCTCAACCTCCCTAATGCTGCGACCCTTTAATACAGTTCCTCATGTTGTGGTGACCACCCCCAACCATAAAATTATTTTCACTGCTACTTCATCACTGTCATTTTACTACTGCTAAGAATCAGATGAAAAAAAAAAAAAAAAGAATCAGATGACCTCTGTGAAAGGGTCATTCAACCCCCACAATGGGGTCGCGACCCACAGGTTGAGAACTGCTGCTCTAAACTGATCTCAGCAAAATGGTCTTTGTTTTTCACCCAAGTATCAACCAAATGAAATCCCTGGGTGGTCCAAATAATTTGCACTCGATATTCATCTATTCTATGGGGTTGGTAGTTTGAACCCCCACCCACCATCCCTATGCATGTCACAGAAGAAAGGCCTGGCAACCTGCTTTCAAAATGATTACAATGAAGACAGCCCCATGAGGCAGATCTACTCTGCAAATCATGGCTCACCATGAGCTGGAATTGGCGCCATGACCATGGGTTTAGTTTAATGCCCGGACAGATGGAATATTGTTGTTGTTGCATCAGGTCCATTGTAACGCAGGAAGAACCTTCTCAGTGGCCCTACAGGATGGGACAGAACTGCCGTGTAGGCTTTGAGACAGGTCTTTGCTCCCACCGAGCCGCTGCTGCTGTATCGGTAGGTGCTTTTCAGTCCGTGCTGACTCACGGTGACCCTGTGCGTAACAGAATCAGAGAGGCCTCTGTCTCACAAGGTCTTCACAGTTGTTCGATTGGAGCCTCCAACTGCAGTCACCGTGTCACTCCCCCTCAGCCAGGATCTTGCCCTTCGTCACTGACTCTCTACCAAGCATGATGTCCTTTTCTAGGGACTTGCCTCTCCTGACGACATGCTACTTGCAGGCACATCGCGTTGGAGAAAGCTTACCTTGGGGCCCTGCCCCATGCTAAGTCCTCTGTAGCAACTCTTGCGCATTTCTTGCTGGAATGATCCCAGGGGTACTGAGTAGGAAGCACCACCACTCTTAGCTGTGGCACAGGTCATCAACTGAAGTGGAGTTTAGGGGCAGCATCAAGGGTTCGGGCATTCAAAATTAAAGTAGGGTACAAGTGACATATTTATCTCTAGAAAATGGGTGCGTATGTTCCTAACGAGGGCTATGGTGGCCACAAAGCACCTGGAGAACCTTTACATACTGTTCATGTGTCATGCATGCAGATGGAAGGGGAGGACTGTGCACTCAAGTGGGGCTTTCACTGCATTGTGTGGAAGAGTTGCCTTCTACCTGCCGGGGCAAAAGTTCACCCAGTTTTCAGATGGACTGCATACACATGCAAGTTTCGTCTGTTCCACAGCCTTACTGGGATTCAGCCTCTTCAGATAATCTTGCGCTGTGTGGCAGCAGCTGTGTGTGTAATGCTATGCACTGTAGAGACCAAAAACAAACAAACAAACATGTGTACAGGATAAGGCCTCATACCAATCAGATGTCCATTTGTTATTGTGTTTCTTAGCAACGCTTTATCTCTTAGTGTTGTAAATGCCACTTAAAATTGATGACAATCTTGTTGCTGTCAAAAATGCATATATATGTGTGTGTGTGTGTGTGTGTGTGCGCGCGCGCGCGCGTATGTGGGTCATGAAATCTCCGTGTCTTTGTTTCTACGGAGCTGTGGAAATGGTGTGTGGAGGCGGCGTTTCACTTCCTCCAGCTCCACAAAGGGCAAGAGGAATCACTGTCACCAGCATCAGCTGCCCAAGGCCCATTTCTATGAGGCTGAGGTCAGGAAAGGCCAGCCTCCTCCCTCCATCCCTTTTTATCCTATTTGGCCACCAATGGTCCCTCCCACAGCACTCTACTGTGGCTGGGTTCGATGAGTCATTGGAATGGCCACACAGAACCCACAGATGAGGTTCACCACTAGAGGGATGCTGAAGAAGGTTTATGGGTCACAGGTGGGGTGAGAAATGCTCAGCCTATTGTTGATCAGTCGGAACAGTTGCTTGTCTGCCACGCTCATAAGGAGGTCTTTCTGTGGCCTTCAGCCTCTTGGGCTGGTCTCTGCCCTATTTGGGCAATCTTACAAAGCTCGCTTAGGACTGTCAATAAATGCCCAAAGTGCATGCCATTCCACCACAGTAAGCCTCAACTGGACTGCACGCAGCCCTAGCTCCGTGGGTCAGCAAAACCCAACTCCCCCAAATAAATGCCTAGAGGCCTCCCACTGTAATAGCTGACCCTGAGTCGAGCCAGTCTTCTGTCCCAAAGCTTTACTTGCTCTGTGGCCTTGGAGGTCCCCTGCTGTCTTGCTGGAACCATGTCTGGTTGCTGCGTGGCTGCTCCTCTGGTATCCAGATTGCCTCCTGGGTCAAGGAAGTGCAATGCGCAGGAATCGCAGGGTCTCCACGACGTGTTCTGCGCCTGGCTTGTCTCGCTTGCTGCTGGTGCGACTCCTGTCTCCTGCTTCTGAGATGGCTGATTTTATGCCCAGCTAGATGGAAATCACAATTAGCCGTCCCTGTTCACAATCATTTGCAGGTGAATCATATAAGGCAATCAGTACCAGGAAAAGGCAGATTGCTTGGTGGGAGTAACAAGGCTATGGCGAGGTGAGTCATACGAAATAATTCACTGCAGGAGCACTCTGCCTGTACTCACAAGAGAGGATCGTTTGTTCCTCTGGCAGTCCCTGGTGCTTTCCCCAGAATTCAAGTGCATCCAAATGCATCACTTCTCCTGGGGTCTTCCTGGTCCTTGTCCAGTTGCCACCCGCAGACGAAGCCGGTGAAAATAACATGGCACTAACTTGGTGGCAGTGAGCTTGGTTTTGAGTCCAGTCCTCACAAAGTGACATCGTTGCTCTTTAACACGTCAACGAAGGCTTATGGCCTTCTGCTATCTTTGGGATTCAGGATTTTCAGTGTCTTATTCTGTCGTGGTATGTGGGTGTTCCCCTTTTTCATGATTTTCTTTATATGAGATGTGTAGGTAAATATATAAAGAAAGTAACCAGATTAATTGTTTAAGGCTATGCCAAGGAGGCCGGGAGGAAATGGGAAGCTGAGACTAGAATGAAGAAAATGTTCTAAAGTTGACTGTCATGGTGAGTTTACAACTCTATTTAATATACTTCAACCATTGAATTGTATGGTATGTGAGTTATTTGTCAATTAAACTGATTAAAAAAAACCTTTAAAGAGCAACAAAGGGGATTCAAACCACTGCCCTTTCAGTGAGTAGATGAATGTCTAACCAGTGCATCACCTGCCTCCAGATAAACGTAAAGGACTCTGAGACCCGTGGATGATCTCTTTGTTTCCTGACGCCCTCGAAAGACACTGTGCTTATTATGTCTCTGCTCTCCGAGTTGCAATGTCTGGTGCCCGGCAACTCTGAGAGTCCCCGACCCCCCACACGGATGTCTGCCGAGTCCGTTTTAGCAGTCACGGATGATGTCTTTGAGCCTGTCCTGGAAGACAGTTTGTCATCAGCCAAAACACTTACAAAACAGTTACGTCCCACTAAGAATAACAAACATTTCACAAGGATGTTACTGATCCGTGTCAGCGAATTTCTTTCGTTCTTTTTTAATCGTAACCTATTTATACCTTAGCGAAGACAGTATGTGAAGGGTCAGAGAAAGAACTTGGTATTTGGAATTTGCTTAGCCATCTATTTGCTTACCCATCCCCCAAACACATTCTTTGTGAAATGTATGTATTATTTTACAGACCAAGATGTGTGAGATATTTATTGTTGTTTTGTTGTTTTCCATGGACTTACATGTAGTTTAGCTGCAAACAAAGAAGGGTGAGAGAACATTCTGTTTCCTTCAAAAAGTACAATGAACCCACTCTGAAGGAGCCAATTCGCACACCACCTGAGACAAATTTAGGAAGCTTAACAGCCCTCTTAGATTTCACTGGCAGTCCAAAACTTCATGTTCAAGTTGCAAAGTACACTGTGCCCAGCAAGGATATCCTCTTGATAAACACACAGAGTTCCTCTCCATGCTAACCGGAAATGTTTCCCAAATAAAGGAATTCTTCAATTATAAATGGAATAACAGTGCAGATGTTGAACAAAAGCCTTCAAAGGAAAACCCTGTAGGACTTTTAAAAGTACCTGCTTTTAAAATCGTGTGGTTGGTGGTTGTCACGGAGCCAATTCAGACTTGCTTGTGCAGAGAATAACTTCTCCTCAGCCTTTCTAAAGCTGCGCTCGTTCAGAAGCAGATGGCCAGGACGACAGGGGGGACTGAATCACCAAATTTTCAGCTGGTAGTCAAGGAGGAGCTCTGGTGGTATCGTGGTTATAAGTTGGGCTGTGGTCCTCATGGTCAGCGGTTCAAAACCACCAGCAGCTCCAAGGGAGAAGAAGTGGGCTTTCTACTCATGTAAACAGTTATAGTCCTGAAAACCCACTGGGGGTCGCTGTGAGTTAACATTGACTAGATGGCAGTGGGTTTGGCCTTTTAAAATCAAGTTGTAAATTTCATCTATGCCTCCAGTACAATTTCAATGACCAAAACAAACACGTTTCAAGATCCTCACATTATACATGTCTGACACCAACTTCGTGATTAAATGGCTTCTACAACAAAGAAGCACCCCCAAACCCAGTTATCCAGTTCACTCGGCCTCACATCAACTGTATAGGACAGAGTAGAACTGCTCCTGTGGGTTTCCAAGACTGTAACTTCACAGGGGTGGAAAGCCTTGTCTTTCTTCTGCGGAGCAGCTGGTGGTTTCAAACTGCTGACCTTGTGGTGAACGGTCCAAAGCATAACCTACTTAAGCCACCAGGGGTCTTGTTCTTAAAACCAGGATCCGTAAAGCACCTTGACAAAGCTTAAGCCACACAATGAGTATTCATTTAAACCAGTGGTTCTCAACCTTCCTAATGCCTCGTCCCTTTCATACAGTTCCTCATGTTGTGGTGATCCCCAACCATAAAATTATTTTCATTGCTACTTCATCACTGTAATTTTGCTACTGTTAGGAATTGGGTGACCCCTGTGAAAGGGTTGTTCAACCCCAGGTTGAGAACTGCTGCTTTAAGCATGGGGAGATGGCAGTGGAAAGAGGAGGGCTCACAGGTGGAATTAAATGTTGACTTTAAAAACCTCTTATGTACATAATATCTATATAATATCTACTAGATATATTTAAAATGTATACACACACACATACCCTGGTGGCAGAGTGGTTACACTTTGAGCTGGGAACTGCAAGGTCAGTAGTTCTAAAACACGAGCCACTCCAAGGGAGAAAGATCATGCTTTTTACTCCTGGAAAGAGTGACGCTTGGAAACTCACAGGAACAGTTCTACCCTGTTCTAAACTGTCGCCATGAGTTGGCATCGAATCCATTGCAGTGAGATACACACACACACACACACACACACACACACACACACACACACACACCCCAATATGCGTAACCTACCATTGCCCGAGTGAGTTAAATGTTGGCAATGGTTTTTCCTTTCTTTAATACTAAAAGCATAGCTTACTTGTGCAGACCTTTAAAGTGAATCACAAAGCCTGCACTGAGTACATGCACGGCATTGTTTAAGGACCACAACAATTTTGTTAACTGGGCGTACACCTCTTATTCTTCTTTTGATAAATGAGGAAACTGAACATTTCTAAGGTTATATGACTCACCCCAAGTCACAGAGTTTAGGGGAGACAGAAATAGACTTTGGGTTGGCCATTTCTTTCTCAGGGCTCTATTCTGGGCAGCATCCTGCCTCTCCAGAAAAAGGCAGGAGAGAAACCCCAAAGAGAGAGTTGAAATCTGAAATTTCCTGAAATCTGAAATTGGAGACTAGAGGTCTGGAAAGAGGAGCTGGTGCCCGCACTTCTCAAAGGAACTTGGCAGACCAAGGATCAGGATCAGCTGGGGGCTGTTTAACCCAAAGCTCCTGAGTCTCAGCTGCTCAGGAACGTGAATTTTAAATAAATCTTATGCTAGGGATAGAGAGCCCTCGTGGCCCTGTCAGGTAAGAGGGCACTGCTACCCTGTTTCCCCAAAAATAAGACAGTGTCTTAGATTAATTTTTGCTCCCAAAGATGTGCTAGGTCGTATTTTCAGGGGATGTCTTATTTTTCCATGAAGAAGAATACAGTGCACATTGATTGTTTATTGTTTTATTAAAATAGACCTCACACTTCCTGTCTGCTCCGGCTGTGCTGTGGTCAACAGTGAGCTGCGCGGCAGCGCCCACCACTACGGTCCAGAGTCCAGAGTTATGGTAGCTTCGGGGGGCCTTATTTTTGGGAAGGTCTTATTGGGGGGCGGTGCCTTATATTTCAGTGAGAGGCAAAACTGTAAGTAGGTCTTATTTTCAAGGGATGTCTTACATTCAGGGAAACAGGGTAGCTACAAGGTTTAGTTCAAACACATACCTGTTCCCCTCGGAGAAAGGGGAGGCTCTCTTACAGATGTACAATCTTGGAAACGCTTTGATTTAGAATCGACTCCCTGGCAGTGGGTTATTCCAGGTATAAGTGTACCTGAGTGATGCAAGACACACCTGCTAACCTGATGCCCAAATGGTTGGCAATTCAAGTTTACCCAGAAGTGCCTTGGAAGAAAAGTATAGCATTCCACTTCCAAAAAATAAACAGCCATTAAAAACCCTAAGGAGCACAATTCGACTCTGATGCAGACAGGGTTGCCATCAGCTGCAAGCTCCTTGGTGACAACTGATGGGATTCAAGGGATACTCCAGAAGACACTTGAGGGCACAAGGGATTTACAGAGCACAGTGACCATGTCACAGCAGCCACCCTAATGACATTGCAAGTTCCGTGACAGCAGGAACTGTGTCTGTCTGACCGTCTATTCCCATCACCGCTACCAAGACCTATCACATAGAAAAGGTTCACTAGATAGTTGTTGACTGTAGTTGTAGATCTCATAACTAGATATATTATTATCATTTTTTACCCTACGTGCCTGTTGTTGTTTGCCACTGAGTCCATTTTCTATTCATAGAGACCCGTGTGACAAAGTAAAACTGCCTCGTAGGGTTTCCTAGGCTGTAATCTTTAGGGGAACAGACTGCCTGGTCTTGCTCCATGTTGAATGGTTGGGTAGCTTCGAACTGCCAACCTTTCAGTTAGCAGTTAAGTGTTTAACCTTGCACCTACAAGGCTCCTTCCTAAATATCAGTCAATTTACCAAACAAACAAATCCTGCCTAGCTAATTCTATAGGACAGGGTTGACTGCAATCAATAGAGTGGGTGAAAGGATGGACTGCTAACCACAAGATCGCTGGCTCAAATGCACCAGTTACTCCGAGGTAGTAAAATGAGGCTTTCTGCTCCCATAAAGATTAACAGCCTTAGAAACCAAGAGACAGTTTAGGTTGTTCTGTTCTACTCTGCCCAGTTCTCCCTTCCCCTGAAGCCATCCCCAGTTCTGTGAGAGAAAAGACCTGGCGATCTGATCCCATAAAGTTTACAGCCTAGGACAGAGTAGGGGCAGCTTTACTGTATTGCATGGGGTCTCTAAGTCGAACCTACTTAGACATACATTAACATCATCATCATCATGTGGGGGGTGGGGAATGCATAACAAAACTCAAAATCATTAAAAAAATCCAACTCAAGTAGAAAGCAAATGTTTTGAGAATGATGATGGCAACAAAGGTGTTTGACACAATGGATGGATGTATGGATTGTGATAAGTATTATACAGGCCCCCCAAAAATGATTTAAGATAAAAAAATATATAATTCCAACACCGAAAAGCTACTTCTTGCTGAAATAGCCAAACTATTATGAGCAAAATTTAGTATGTCTTCATGTTGAAGGTAACAAAAAAAGAATGTGATTAAGTCGTACTGAATCGAGGTCCTGCAAAATTAGGGTCCTCATAACTGGGCCCACTAGTCCTCCAGGTGAAGTCGAG
>NW_022103903.1:20158878-20208141 GCF_000313985.2 Echinops telfairi | reverse complement strand
CAACTCAAGTAGAAAGAAAATGTTTTGAGAATGATGATGGCAACAAAGGTATAAATGTGCTTGACACGATGGATGCATGTATGGATTATGATAAGAGTTGTGATATGAGCCCCCAATAAAACGATTAAAAAAAAAAACCTCTAGACTATAACCCTTATTTAGCCTTCAGGCCTGGACCTGAACTTACCCTCAAGGTGTAATTGGCAGCCACACCACCAGTCTCTGTGGGTAACAATAACACTAGGGAGGTATGCACATCTTCCATCACTCAACCTTGGATATCAGAGGGGCAGCATTTGCCCAAGGACAATGTTCAGGATACAGGAAGGGCTAGGAAAGAAAGAATGGAAGCAGGAAACACAGGGAGGAAGTAGGATAAGTAAGTGATGTCACACTGTGGGAATTACAATCCATGACATGAAACAAAATGTGTATGACTTAATTGAATGGAAAACACGCAAAGCAGCAGCAACAACAAAAAGCAAAGGAACAAAGCCTTGTACGAGTGATTGCTATTTGGGGGACAGTCCCTGAGTCATGGGGATCCCATGCACAACTGAATGAAAGGCAGCTTGATCCTTTGGGCTCCCCTCTCCTAGGCCATCCCACAGACAGTTACAGAGTGGACCACTGCAATCTATCGGTGATTCATCGGCTGATTCTCAGAAGTAGATCACTAGACCTTTCTTCTAAAGCTAGTTGGTCTTAGTCTGGAAGATCCCCTGAAAGTTGCTCAATATCATAACAACAGCCAAACTTCCAGGACAGGGTGGTTAGGGTACCACCTTGGTGGAGGTGCATAAGCAGAGACTTGAAGCGGGTTGTCCGACACGGAGTGAGCACAGCTCTGTGTACAAGTACTTCGCATGGGCGAGAGCCTGTAATCAATGGTTTGGGCATATTATCTCATGTCATCTCACAACCACCATGGGAGGTGATTACTAAGTTTTCCAGATGGGGAGGCTGAGGCTCTGAGAGGAGCCATAACTTTCCCAAGCTGATGGCTAAGTAGCAGAAGCAGAAGCCTATATCGACAACGCCTCGGACTGCCTCTCTCCAGGGATGAGCCTGCACACATGGGCCCAGGGCCAGTTCTGTGATCCAAGACAACACAGCCCAAACCACTTCTCTCATCTGCCAACTCATCAACTCCTTACACAGTTTTAGGATCTAGAAAAATAAAGGTTTATCGTCTTTGTCATTCAAAGTTGGCTAGAATGAAACCCCATTCTTCCCATCTCTGTCCTCTCTGAGCACACTAGCCTTGTTTCTAACAGGCATACAAACTCTAGGGGGAGACACTCCGAAAATGGTCAGATGTGTATTTTGAGATTCTCTGAAAGATTTCTTCAGTCCAAAGGAACTTGTTCTTCAACAACCAGCTGGATGAAGTGCTTTGCGGCCATCATTTTGAAAATATGCTTTCAGCCATCAAGTATAACAAACCCTATGGATATTTGGCTGCACGAAGATCCTACAACACCAGAAAGAAACACGAGTTGTGTTCATTTCTCCAGATGCTGAGCATGGATAGACCCGGTCTGCCTGGAACCTGAGGAATCCTTTGCCTACAGTTGAGCGGCTCGATCGGGTTTCTCTGCTGGCCTCATGCTGCCCTTGGACATCTCATCCACCAGACAGACCTGTTCTTACTGCTGAATTATAGCCTCATTTTCCAATGTCTACATTCTTTTTTCATTAGCCACCTCAGCAGCTGTAGTTTGGGTTGCTCAGCCTTCGTTTGGGTTTCAGTAATTCCTCTCAGTTACATGGCCCTTGGTCAATCCCTACCAGGCCCCCTACATTGTCCTCGCCCCTGATTTTGGATCACTTGTTGTTCCCTTGTCCCTGGGTTTGTTAACACCTACGTCCTTTCCTCTCCCTCCCTCTCTCCCATGTCCCCCAGCCTCCACCCCGGAACTGTGGATCCTGTTGTTTTCTTCTCCAGATTGTTTATCCAGCCAATCTTATCTAGATAGACCTGCAGAGATAACAATATGCACAAAAAATAAGACAGAGCAAAACAAAGCAACAAAACAGCAACAAGAAAACAATGACAAAAAAGAGAGAAAATCCTGTAAATAGTCAAGGTCTGTTTGTTGACCTATAGGAGTGTTTTCTGGTTGAGTCTGATGGGGTGCCAAGCACTGGCCCCAAAGTCTATTTTTTGCTGTTCCTTTGGGACTTCCTTGCTCTGCCCCCCTTGCTGTTCTGTTGCACGCCCTTAGGGTCTTGCCTCGGTGTGGTGGGGTCAGATCGGGTGCAATTCCCACACTGCCTCCAGTGTTGTCCCCTGTAGGGCTATGGGTCAGTGAACGATGTCCTGTGTCATAGTGGGGCCGGCCGTATGGTCCTCTAAAGAGACACAAATCTTGTGGGCACCCGGATTGGCTTGGGCCAGGCTTCAACCACAGCTTTCCTCGTAGATGGCTGTTCTTTCACAGCTGACCTCTACAGTCTTGCCAGGTGGCCTTGCGCACAGTTATGTCCACTGAGCCATCAGAACAGCCTGCTCTTCAGATCTCCACTGGTCCCCAGTCCACATTCATGCATGTGGAGATGGTCTGGGACTTAACTAGGAGACCTTACATCTTGCTGGCTGGCCCTGGGTGTGTATTGCTCAGCTTGTGCTTATCCTCGGCAATCACACATCCCTAGAACAATCGAGTCTCCAGCTGCTATGTGCTCTGATCCCATGTCCATGTGTGTCAGAGTAAAGTTATGCTCCAGAGGGTTATCAATAACTAATTTGGGGGCGGGGGGATAGATCACTAAGCCTTTTTCCCCAGGTGATTCTGATAGGCTCGAACCAGCAGCCTCTGTGTTCACAGTAGAATGTTGACACTGTGGCCCAGGGACTCTCTTCCAACTCTAGCCTGATGCAAATGTCTATAGGCTTCGGGCCAGCCCGGTGGCTCCCTCTGATCTCTTGGACCTGACCATGTACATGCACTCCAACCCTGGACAGGCAACACACAAGTCCCAACAGTGACAGCTGTAAAGTCTATAGTCCTACAGAAGGACATTATGTAAAATAGAGGGTCGGTAAAAGTGAGGCGCCCTGGTGGCATACTGGTTATGAGTTGGGTTGCTCCTGCAAGAACAGCAGCTTGAAACCACCAGCCACTCTGCAGGAGGAAGATGAGGCTCTCTCCTCCTGTGAAGATTTACAGCCTCGGAAACCCCCAGGGGCACTTCCACCCTGCCCTATAGTGTCTATATAGAACAGAGTGTGTGTGTGCGTGTGTGTGTTCGGAATCACTCGATGGCAGTGAGTGTTAAAAAACAAGGAAACCCTTCAAAGAGAGAGAGTGGCTACAGCAATGGACTCAACAATCCTGAGGAAGGCGCAGGGCTTGGGCAGTGTCAGTGTACAGGAGTCGTACGTGAGAAATGACGTGACACAGAGCAAGCCCTTTTCACATATGGCGACAGCTTAGTAAAACTGGCTGAGCCCTCCTTCTGACCTTAGCCCATTTTCTTCTTGAAAAAGGTGGCCAACATCCTAACATTCAAGTATGTTGTTTTCTGGAAACAAACAAGCTTGAATATTCTTTTTAGTGAACTTTGGGAAAAGTCTTTTTTGTTGTTATTGAGACAAGTTAACAGGGCTGGCCAAATCCCCACCTCACCCCCATTCCCTTCTCTCTGCCTTTCTGCTAGCCCATCTCACTGCAGTATACCAGTATATAGTATACAATATACCAGTATACAGTATGCAGTACACAATATACAGTATGCAGTATACAGTATAGCAGTACACAGTATACAGTATACAATATACCAGTATACAGTATATAGTATACCAGTATACAGTATGCAGTACACAGTATGCAGTATACAGTATAGCAGTACACAGTATGCAGTATACAATATACCAGTACACAGTATACCAGTATACAGTATACAGTATACCAGTATACAGTATATAGTATACCAGTATGCAGTATACAGTATGCAGTACACAGTATGCAGTATGCAGTATGCAGTACACAGTATGCATTACACAGTATACCGGTATACAGTATGCAGTACATAGTATGCCAGCATACAGTACACAGTATGCAGTATACAGTATGCAGTACACAGTATGCAGTATACAGAAGAAGGGACTCAACCGTCACCCACGCAAATGACAGCATTTGTGATATACATTGTGGTTGGCAGTGTCCTGTTGAAATGGTCTCTGGACTGTCTGAAGGAAATGGAAATTGACTGATGCTTAAACAATGATCCATGTATGCATTTCAACAAGCAGAGCAGCCTACCAGAACAGCTTCATACAACTGCCGGATACCCCCAGCAGCCACCACCCCACCCATAGGTGACCTTCAGGGGCAAGATCTTGAGCCAATGACGGAGCCCAACTACGTAAGAGCGATGGCCCTGAATAAATTTTGCTCACTAATTTTAGAAGCCTCTGAAGGGACCATTGTGTTGGTACCTAATTAATGTGGCCCTGTTATTTTCTTGAGAACCCCCACCTACCTGATGAATAAACACACTTTTTCCCACAGGAACCTTGAGGGCCCAAGCAACCCTTTCAGGCAGGCAGCACTTCTCCTGATTATGCGTAGTCAGCAAGACGCAAGATCCATTTCTTATAATGTTTACTGGGGCACAGCGCCCCCAGTAACAAAGTGTGGATACAATGAGGGGTGTTAGAGCCCACACATTAAGCATGCAGGGGCTAAGATGCAAGCTTATATCTGTCTGATTTCAAAGTCCATGCTTCTAAGTTATTCATCAGGGAAAACTATACTTACTCTATTTTTAACAATTACAGTGTAAACTTAATGGTTTTTATAGTATATGAGCAAAAGGATGATATATAATAAACATGAATGTATTAAAACAATACATTTAAAATTTCATAACGTGAAAAACAGTTAATCTCACAATTAAAGAAGACAATCTTAAGGAATCAGTTGTTTGGATAATGAGGTTTCCTGCCTAAAAGGTCTGAAAATTCTCAACTGGCCCTAATCAAGAAATATGGAATGACACACATCAGAACACAACGGCATTCAAAACCACACCTGGAAAGGCTAAATTGAAAGAGGAAACACGAGGCCCTCTTACTTGATACAAATCAAGAACAAGCCTTTGCTATTACTCAGTAAAGCAGTAGAAAAATAGAATTTCATTAGACCTCATCCTGCCCACAAAAAGCAAAGTAACTACTCTTGTAACTTCAAAATATACCAACTATATAATTTCTGATTGTTTAAAATGCAAAAGTTTTCCAAGCAAAAGAGGAACATTGACACTTATCTTTCTCCCAGTCCCAACCTCAACCCCAGCCGATTCTTCTGGTAAAGAAACACATTTAACTAGTTCCGAGATGGATGCTCCAGGAGCAGCCCTGGTGGCATCGTGGTTATGAGTTGGGCTGCTAATTGCAAGGTTAGCAGTTCTAAACCAGTTTTACCCTAGAACATAAAATGAAGTTTAGGGGAATCATGTACTTTTCCAGGTACTTTCCATGACTCAAGTCACAAGATAATCACAAGATGTAAACATCCACGACAATAATCAGATAAAAACAGAAAGAGTACCATGTATGATGCACAAGCAATTTCCTTCAGATGTAATAGTGACCCTTCAGGCATAGTCATCCAGATGGTTTGCCCCCCCCCCGTGGGAGGGAATAGAAATCATCCCGATGATCACATACGATATAGCTGCCTTTGGGCAATGCAGAAAGTTACAAAAATCCCACAGAGGCTACAATGAAGAACAATTCAAAAAAGGGGTGAGTTAGGCTAACTACAAATTGAGAGTAATGTTCATATGCAACAAAATTCATCACTTTGAGATGTACAATTTAATGGGTTTCAAAAACATGAACGTCATATAAACCCCACCAAAATCATGAGTCTGAGCATTACCAACATTCAACCCCCCAAACGTGCCCTAATTTCAGCTTGCACTTATTTACAAACCCCCTCCCATGTCTAGCAACCTCAATTGCATTGTTATCATCTTTTTAAATCTAAAATTCCATATGATGAACAAAAAACATCTGCACTTCACTTCTACCTTCTTTCAGTATAATGCTTCTGAAGTATCACTCTTAGTGGTAGAGTGGGTGAGAAAGTGAGGCTGCTGTTCATCAGAATACTAGAAATAGAACATAATTCAAGATTTAGTTGTTGGAAACCCAAAAGGCAACAGCCCCTCCCTTGCAGCACAAATTTCTTTTAAGTGTAAATCCACAGTTGTGGTCTAACTCAGGAAGGTGGTCCACGAGGCCATTAAGATAGGTAGCATGAAGCATATAGATAAGCAGTGGGGCACAGCGCTGCGAGGATGATGGACCGGCCTCGGGAAAATGTATGTGCCGATTATTGTTTCCTGTGATCCTTGAAAACCCTGCTTTTTCTAACATTCTTTGGGGTATGTAATGGTTGGTTTTCACTGGATTTTGGAAGCAGTTTGGAAGGAGCACAACATCCTGTTTCCTTCTGTGTCATGCCTACAGAATAAACGGACAGTTTCTCAGCTTCACCTGGCCTGTTTGGGGCTGAAACGGGGACTGGCACTCCCGGACGCTAGTTCCCAGCATCAACAGTGCAGTAGTTAAAGCACTTGGCTGCTAACCAAAGATGAGGGGTTTTGAATCCACCAGCCACTCCACAGGAGATGGAAGTGATGTGGCTTTCTAAAGATTTTCGTGAAGATTATGAACTTAGAAATGTGGTGAGCAGTTCTAGCCTGTCCGATATGGTCGGTTTGAGTCAGAGTGGACCGGATGGCAATGGGTTTGGCGGCTCATCTCCAGAATGTGTTCCTTGCATTGCCACATAGCATTCTCCTGTGTGGCATTTATCCAGTTTTTGCTGTTATAAACAAAGCTGCACATTCAGCTAGTGGAGCAGTATTAAAACAAAGCAAACCCTATCCATTGTACGGACATGTTCCTCACTCCCAGTGACTCCATAGAACAGAACAGAACTGCTTCTACAGTGCTTCCAAGGCTGTAAACCTTTACAAAAGCCAAGTGCCACGTCTTTCTCCCAAGGAGAAAGCTCTCTCCTGTATGCGGAAAGCAGCCAGCCAGCCCCCCCCCCCCCAAGAGCTGCGGCGGGTTCCAACAGAGTGGGTGAAAGAGCCTGCTGTTCATCAAAATACGAAAAATATAACATAACTGAAGATTTTACTTGTTAAAAATCCAAAATGCCACAGCCCCGTCCTTTGCCAGGAAAATTCTGGTTAAGCTCAATCAGCAGGGTTGTTCTAATTTAGGAGGCATGAAGCAGGGCTGTTAAGATAAATGAGCAGACACAAAGCACCTCCACTCCGAGGGGATAGGGACCTGCGAAGGCCAGGCACCGAAACACCCCCCACTTTAGACACTCAAGGGTGGTGCGGGAGGCTTCAAGGGACGGTAGTCTAATGGCCCCTGGAGAACTGCAGCTGTAATTGCTTAATGCTCATGGCAAAATTTGCCTTCTTAGATTATTCATTGTATCAGTGATCATTATAAAAATCTAATCTTTTCCTGTGATCACTGTTATAAAAAAAAGCATCTGTCACATAGCTTAAGGTTTATAACTTGCTTCATTTTCCCTGGATTTTGAAGCATGTTGGAGGTGGCAAGCGCCACTGTTTCCTTCTGTCTCACATTTGTATTGTTTCTCAAATCAACCTTGTCTCTGTATTTAGCTGAAACAGTGACAGGCATTCCCAGACCTGGTTTCCTGGCAGCCGTTCTTATACTCTTATGCTTGCTAATGGGTTGATTGTGGTTCTTTTTAAAATTCAATTTATTGTGGTAAAACATGCATAATGAATCTGTGAATAGATAGCTGTTTTATCGGGTCATATGGTAAATGTGGTGGTGGTGCTGCAGGATAAGCATTGGGCTGCTAACCACAAGGTTGGTGGTTCAAACCCACCAGCCCCCTCTTGGGAGAGAAGATGAGACTGCCTGGCACTGTAAGGCTTCACAGTCTCAGAAACCCGATCAAGGGCTGCTCTGAATTGAAATGGACTCAGTGACCGTGGGCTTGTTTGGGGTTTGGCTACTACCCGAAGGTTGGTGGTTAAAAAGACCTGGTGACCGGCTCCTATAAATATTATGGACTAGAAAGCAGTTCTACATGGCTGCGTGGGGTCATTATGAGTCTAAATCCATTTGATGGCACTTAATAACAAGAATGTAAATGTCTATTTAACTTTATAAGAAAAGTTACTGCATTCTGGTGGCTATTTTTAAGAAACACATTTACTCAGATCTCTCTGTTAAAAGGAAAAAAAAATACCTCTAACAGCCACACCCACTGCTGCAGAGTCAGTTCCAATTCATAGTGACCTTACATAAGGTTGCCCGTCTGAGTCTTTATGGGAGCAGACAGCTCATCTCCCTTTCTCCCTGGGACCAGTCTGGAGCACTGCTCTTTTGCTCAGCAGCCCACTACTTAACCCACTGTGCCACAAGGGCTCCTGCAGCTAAAGGGAAAAAGCCCTTAACATTATTATTTTTATTCTTTCCCCTAAAATGATTGATGCCAGTGAGCAGTAAAAATTATCGACCAAGTAAGAACTCAGATACTACTGCAGAGCACCTAGATGTGTGCACTCCACATCAAGATACGATGATAGAACTCAGGCTGGCGAGGGGGCTAACATCCGTGGCTTTCAAAATTATTTTGAATATCTGTTGTGAGAACTAAAACGCTAGGGGTCAGGTCCAAGGAGTGTGCTCCCCAGGAGAAAGAGGTGGTAGTGTGTCTCCGTGAAGCGTGCAGCCTGAGACCTCTATGGGGCACTAGTGCAGTCTTGAGACCTCTATGGGGCACTCTCACTCTGTCCTGTAGATGTGCTCTGCAGGAGCCTGGGTGGTGCGGTGGTGATGCATTGGACAGCGAATGGCATTTCAAAGCCAGCAGCTGCTCCATGGGAGAAAGACCAGGCAGCATTCTCCTCCCTCAAGAGTTACCGTCTCTGAACTCCCACGTGGGCAGTTCTGCCCTGCCCTATGGGGTCCCTATGAGTCGAAATTGATGTGAGTTTGCTTGTTTGTGTTTTTTAATATATACCAGGCCTCTGTGAGTCAGAATTGGCTTGGGACCAACAGGGTGGCCAATGAACCAGGACGATGAAAACACTTGAGAACGGGAAGGTATAGTTGTGTATAGCCTTCAAGTCCAGTCCGAATCAGGGAACTCCGGGTGTGCAGAGCAGGGCTGCTCGGTTGGGTTTCCAAGGCTGTGACCTTTGAAAGCAGATTGTCAGGCCTTCTTTCTGAGAAGCCTCTGGACAGGGTCCAAGGACCAGTCTGTGGCCTAGTCGTCCATACTGCTGACCTTAGCCACCCAGGGACTGGGGGCTTGTTAGAAACAGAACATCTCCGCTCCCACCCTTCACTCCTCGGAGTCTGTATGTAACCCGCCATGACCCCTGGTGCCCCAGTCCCGGAGAAGCCCTAGAGGAGGCCGGCATGGCTCCATCAGGAGGACTTCATCCACAGCATGCACAGACAAATCTGCACCTCAGGAGGGCGACGGCCTAAGCACCCAAACGGACGGAAGGGAAACTCTTCCCCGGGAAATTGTGTCTGCTCACCGCAAAGAGCGGGACTCGGGGGCAAGGACTTCTTTCTCTTGAAAGGGCACTACTCCTCCGAGAGGACCAGATTTTCCCAGAAACACACAGTCTTTTAGGAGAACTTGAAGTTCATTCGAAGGTCCTTGCTGCCTCTTTTTGTTCTTCATCTTTAACATTTTCCCATTAGTAGAACTTGCTGGGGAAAGGGGAGGAGGCACAGTTCTTTAAAATTAAGTAGCTTTGGGAAGAATGTTTGTGTTTTTTTATGTTAATTCCCTGGACATATTCCATCCCACATTATTTCCAGTCTGCTACCTCCCACCAGTATCACCATAGGTATTCTTAAGAGGAACAATGTAGAATTCCTACCTTCAGATGAGAAGTAAAAGATATATTGTTCTGAATCACCTCCCTATCCTCCTGAAAGTACCAACCGAGCTATTGGTCACACCTTACAATAATGGATCTAATTATTGTTTTCTTCCCAACTTACTTGGACTCAAGAATTACAGATTCCAATTAGAACTGGAAAAGACCACAAAGATACAGGGTGTTTAGAATAAGTTTTTACTTGATCATATTTTGAAAGAGGCAGCCAGGGTTTAGAAAAGTTTCAAAAAATTGTCAAAGGACACCGCCTTTCAAGTAGCTGAGTCACCAGCACAGAAAAGCATGTGGACTCTGCTCCAGCACAATTTCTGCTTGATCAGGGGCACACAATCGTGTCTCTTCTTTGCGTCAATAAAGGAACGAATGAGGTAGTGATCTAAGTGCTCTCCAATCCAATCTACTATGGTATTTACCATTTTTACGTCTTAAACTGTCCGAACACCTCGGCTGGCCTCGTTTCCACTGGTTCTCGTCCTCTGCTAGCCCCCCAAATGCATGTTCTTGTCTTAATCCTGTTTCCTAAATCCACATTCTATAGATATCTCCTCAGCTACTGGCAGTGATCTCTAATCTGTCTTCCCTTTAATCAGTCCACTTGCATACATGACAGACTTCTTAAAAAGTCTACCTCTCTTGTCATTCACTACCCCCCCCACACACGTAAACCTCCCTTTGTCTGACAAATAAAAATGCAATTAATTAGCTTAGCACTGAAGACTTTTTAATTATGTGGTCCTTTCCATCTAATTTCTTATTTTGTTCATACAATATACTCTTTGTGCATGGCTATAAAGCAGAATCCAGGGTCAAGATGACAGACTAGGATAAAAGTAAATCAGACCCCCCTGGGTTTGTATCTCAGCAAATTATAGGACCGTGAGAAAGTGGATAAATCTCTTTATACCTCAACTTCCTCATCTGTAAAGTGAGAAATTATACCTGTCCAATAGGACGCCCTGGTGGCACGGTGGTGATGCACTGGGTGACTAACTGCAGGGTCAGTAGTTGGAAACCACCCCCCTTCCTTGGGAGAATGATGCTCTTCTGCTCCCAGTCAGAGTTAGTTTCTGAAACGCAAAGCGGCAGTTGTACCCTGTGTTACAGGGTCTCTATGAGTTGACATGGGCTCGATGACAATGAAGTTCAAGTCTGAGTTTGAGTAGGACTATTGTGAAGAGTATTATTGGAAGTGCTTGGGAAAATGTCTGACATTAGGTAATTTTCCTTTTTTTACAGCTAATAACGTACGAGCTACCCGCACACCAAACTCTCACTAATAAACTAACTCCATATCATCCTAACACAGATCCTAGCGAACTCATAGCTGCCTGTGTTGGCAATTATTTCTGCATATTCCTTGTGGCCTTTCCAAGTTGTCAGTGGCAGGAAGTCCTACTCATCTCCTTCCGAATGGAGAAGGAAAGGAATGACCGGTAGTAGGAACTCATTGACAAAACTCGTTGTAGAACTTGCCTACGGACTCTATTTCTGCCTACAGAAAACACCTTTTTTTATGCTTTTTCAGAATATTGCTCTGCAATTAGGAAAAAGGAGCCCAGGTGGTGTTGTGAGTTGCCACAAGGCAAGCAGTTTGAAAGCAGCAGCTGCTCCGTCCGAGAAAGATGGGGGTCTCTGCTTCCATAAAGAGTACGGCCCGGAAGCCTAGAGGGGTGGGGTAGTTCCATCCTGTCCCATAGAGTCACTAGGACTTGGATTTGTCTCCCTGGCACTGAGAGAGTAACTTAAAAAAAAAAAAGTAGCAACACCATTTTATCACTAATCTATCAAATTTATGTCTGTCTGCAAGAAATAAAATCAGGAAAAATATGAGTTTGTAAATAGGTTTCATTTTATAGTATAATGTGGTCCTCTGTGACGTTGAGAAGATTCAGATCACATGCCCTTCACACAGAAGCAAAGAACAACACAGTTGACTAGCCGTGTCCAATAGGATAAGGCCATTTGAACATTTATCATCCCTGAACTAGAACACAAGGGGATATCATGATTACACGTTGGGCTGCTACAAGGCCAGTGGTTCAAAACCATCAGCCGCTACTCATGAGAAAGAAGCGCTTTCTCCTCCCATAAAGAGTTACAGTCTTGGAAACTCACATGGGCAGTTCTACCCAGTCCTACAGGGTCACTCTGAGTTGGCATCCACTCAGTGGCAGTGAGTTTGAAAGAGCAGAGCACAAGAGTAACAAAATTGTTCTCAATACTTTAGATGTGTGGTTATCTTAATCCTCAAAACAATTCTGTGAGAAGAAGACTATTGTCTAAAATTTGTACACTGAGTCCAAGATTAGTAAGAGAGTAACTCTAAGCACTATATTAAGGTAATTTATTTATTCATTAATTTTTTCAAGTTTTATTGGCATATAATTCACATATCATACAATTCAAGAGTCCATTCACATCAAGAAGTTGTACAATCATTATCACAATCAGTTTTAGAACATTTTCTTCATTCTTCTACTCAGTTATTAGCTCCTCCTTTCCTCCCACCCTCTCCTGCCACACCCCTAATGAACCATGAATCCAGTTACTGTCTCTGCAGGTTTACTGATCCTGGATTTCATATACAGAAATACATTAAAAAACAAACAAGAGTAACCAAGTACAATAGATAAAAACTTTAATAGAAAAGCAAGAAATCCTAAAAACTAAAACAAATTAAAATGGATCATAAAGGAGATCAAATGATAGGGTGCTAAATTTTAACCTAACTGCTTCTGCAACACTCCACTTCCCAATGCAGTCTGCATGATAGATAGCAAGGCTATTCACATCCCTGGTTCATGGTCAGAGGGGATACACCAGGGGCTTAATCTACATGAACTTCCTCTTCACTGAAAAACAAAACAAGCAAACAAAATAACCGGAAACATCTGTAACATGGGTCAAGAGATACTACATTTTAACCTATGTACATCTACCCTAACTGACTCCACAATGCTCTCTGTCTGAAACAGGTCTATTCACATCCTCAATTACGATCAGAGGGAATTCACTGAAGGCTTCATCCACGGGTGGAACCTGCAGATGGAAATTTGGGTTTCCAAAGGCTTCTGAAAACCAGGGGTTCACAATTTAAGCTCTGATGCCATTTCCTCCTTTGGATTTGGTTTATGTTATTTACAGTCTTGGATCACACAGGCTGGTGTGTTCTTCTATGTGGACTTAGTTGATGTCTCACTCAGACGATTGCTTGTTTGAAAACAATCCTTAAGACCTCAGACACTATTCTTTCTGCCAGCCAGGCACAAGTCAGTTTCCCCACCACATTGTGCTATAGCACCGATATCTTCAGTGAGCTCCCTGTGAAGGCAAGCATCAAGCACAGCCATGTCTTGTTCTTAGAGCCATGGATTGTTCTTAGAGTAGGGCTAGAATTAAGTGCAAGCCTAAAATCCATTCATGCTCTATGGTTTATACATGTCTCTGGTTCACCTTAGAGAGGTCATTGTCACTTTATGTTAGAGAATGTTATCAATCATGCCCTGGGGCATGACTGCCACTGCCATCCAGTCCATGCTGACTCATAGCGACCCTACAGCGCAAGGTAGAACTCCCCCCTGTGAGTCCCCGAGCCTGCAAATCTTCACGGGAGAAGAAAGTTTCATCTATGAAGGTAATTTAATGGAATTCTTATAACAGAACTAGGTGGTTTTTTTTTTAAGAGAACAATTCTCTGAGAGGGCAAGCCTCTTGCCTAAAGTTACACAGCTTAGCAACAGCACCTCTTCAATACATCTGACTTATGGGACACTCTGGCTTTCATTTTGCAATTTTCTCACTCCTATCTTCCACACTGGCTTAAAGTAGCCCGCCCCAAAAGACTGTTCAAAATGAGAATTTAAACCTTTCTTAGTTTGACATGGGGCTCTGACAAGTCTTTAGTTAGATGACTAGTCTGGTCGCCTGTAAAACTCCAACAACCAAATGCACTGCCCTCAGTCAATTCCGACCCGGAGTGACCCTATAATAAAAAACTGCCCCTGTGGGGTTCTGAGCCTGTCACTCAACAGGAGTGGAGAGATGCCCCTTTCTCCCAGGGCTGATGGTTTTGATTGAACTACTGACCTTGAAGTTGGCAGCCCAGCGTGTAACCACTACATTCCCTGTGAAACTAGTAAGAGAGAAATCAGCAGGCAGTTCTATACTGTACATAGAAAAAGTCCTGGTGGGGCGGCAGGCATTGTGGGCTATGCACAGATACTGGTAACCAAAGGGCCACCAGCCCCTGGTGGGAGAAAGATGAGGTTGTCTGCTCCCATACATATTTTTAAAAACAATCTCAGAAACTTAAAGAAGGAAGCTTTACACTGTAATAGAGGGCTGCTATGAGTCAGATTCAACTCGATGGCAGTGACTTTAGTTTTTTGGTTCTATACATAGCAGAAGGCATTTTAAGGCTATCAGCTGTGGATGGAAATAGTGTTGGAGGACATTTCAAGCATTCAAGCATACCCAAGGAATCTAGGAAACAACAGGAGTGTTGCTTTGGCTTACCTGCACTTGTAGGAATGAGTTTCCCAATGGTCCTCTGTGCCAGAAGAGGGGAAGATTGGGGTCAATGAGGATCTGTAGGCTGTAGGCTCAGGAGGCCGTCTCCAGGATTGTTTACTGGAACTAATTCAAGTCGGACGTTTGTGGGGCTTTCCTGCTCACAAATCCTGAAATAAAATACAAAGATATATAAGAAAGGCTTAGCTAACCAAAAAAATCTTAAAACCAGTAAAACTTTTTAAAATAAGCATATTCCTTATACTTAAAAAACTTTTAGATCTGATCCTCAGAAAAGCCTCTACTAGATGAGGAATTGGCAAAATTTTTAAATAAAACCAAAAAATCCGGTGGTTAAACCAGCACCCCATATTAGATTCCTGTAGTTCATGATTGGGTAGTCAAAGGATTCAGTCTAGTCTCCTTGAAAAAAATAATATATCCATCTCGACCCAAAGCAATCAGGTAATGAAAGAACCATCTGTCTCATTTCCAGCCTCTGTCTCCCCACACTCGTCACACACACACTCATACCTGTTCAAGCACAGAGAGAGAGCTTTATTTTAATCCCGAGATGAGTGAGGGAGCCATTGCTCTGAAATCCTGAAGAAGAAAACAACAGAGGGAGAGGAGAGTGAGGAGGTAGGAAGGAGTAAACACACAAAGAAGAAAATGAAAGAGGAAGGCAGTGTGGGGGAAATCATTAAACAGCGACTGGTTTTGTGCTGTGAGCCATTTCTTCAAAGGAAAATTGAGAAAATATCTCAAAGGACTCCTCTTACAGTTCTTTTGTTGTCTTCAATACAAGACAAATCCTGACACAAAAATAAACAAATCTGTCACAGTCTCTGTTGTCTTAGGCAAAGAGTATCAAAAACCACACTCTAAAAACAAAAGTGAATATTTTATTTCAGAAGCCACCGATGAGCTCCAAGGACCTTCAACAGTGAAATAATTATACTTGATGTAATATGAAAAATATTTGGATTGCACAAAGTAAAGGAAGTTTTTCCTGTTTAGTACATGAAGAAGATTTCTGTGTTGGGTGTGTCCGTGGCATATTACTAAAAGGTATCAGAGGAAAGCAAAATCAGTAGATGTCCTGTGTTACAGGGGAAAAACATTTTTTTTAAGTACTTAGGTCTTAATTTTTTTGGAGGGTAGAGAAACAAAACTTCTTTTTTACTTCTATGTACATTTCATTTTCAAATTCTAAAACCAGAAGCAAGGCAAAGTGATGCTCTTTCAAACTCACAGTCATTCAGTCCGTTCTGACTCATAGTGACCCTATTGGACAGAGCAGGTTCCCAGCACTGTCAATCCTGATGGAAGTAAAAAGCTTCATCTTTCTCCCATGGAGCAGCTGGTGGTTTGGAACCACTGACCTTGCAGTTAGCAGCCCAGTGTGTAACCCACTACACCACCCAGGGGTTCCTCAGTGCTCTTTAGAAGCAGAACTATTTATAACAGGAAGGGGTCTCTGCCATGAAAAAGGATTTTGAACCTAAAGAAACAGAAATAGAAATTTTCAACGGACTCGTTCTAAATGCATGAAAAGTGCCGACCCTGAGCTCCCACTTTAAATATCACTAGCTGGAATAAACCGTCAATTACTGTGTTAAAGTTGGAAAGGCCCTTTAAGATTTTCTCATCTGAATAAGATGGTAAAGAAACCTCAAACAACGTCATACCAGGAACTCCTGGGTGCATGGAGATTTTATTAAACCTGAAAAGCTTAAGTCAAGAGAGGAAATAAGGTAACTCATGTTTGTGTTTGATGGGCCTTCATTAAAGAGATAAATTACCCTGGTTCAGAGGGCTACCGGGGATTCAACCAAGACCTGTGAATATCGTAGGAGTTAGGTGTGAGCTCAGTCCTAGGAAGAACTCGCTACTTAGAGTGCATAAAGATCAAACGAATCTGTCTGAGAAAATGGTGCAGGAAGAATTGCTCCTTAGAAGTGAGGATGGCAAATCACAAAGATAACATGGGGCAATGGTAGTTTGGTGAGAGAAGAATTCCAGCCTCTCAATGAGCAGGTGACTTGCTGATTGTAGGCCACTGTATCTCTTGCACGACTCCCATGCCTCCATCAATGGAGGATCACATGGTGCTGATGGTAACCCGCTTTCCGCTGAGGCTACAAACCAAAACAAACCAGCGCAAATAGCCTTGCAACTTACTCCTGAAAAGCAGTCAACGAAACTCTCTGGTCATAACAGTTCAATATACAACTGGTCCCAGGGATGGTTTTGTCTTTGCTAGGTGCTGGCCTGACTCACAGCCATCTTATTTACAACAGAATGAAACACTGCCCACTTCTGGGTCACCCTCACAATTGCTCTGGTGTTTGAGCCCATCAGTGCGAGCTCTATGTCAATCCATCTCGTAGATTTCCTCTATTTCTTTGCACTGCTACTTTATCAAGGACGATGTCTTTCTCCAGGGACTGGTCTCTCCTGACAACATACCAGCCTCCAAGGAGCATTCTGGCTGTACTTCTTCCAAGACAGATTTATTTCTTTTGGCAGTCCATGGTACTTTCAACACTCTTGGTCAGAACCATAATTCAAATGCATTGATTCTTCTTCTTCAGGTTTTCTTATTCAACGCCCAATTTTCATTTATGAAGCCATTGAAAATACAATGGCATGGGTCAGGTGCATCTCAGTCCTCAAGGAACATCCTTGTTTTTCAACACTTAAAGGTCATTACGCAGCAAATTTACCCAATCAATATAGTGTGCCCTTTGATCTCTTTGTTTAAATCATTTTATTAGGGGCTCATACAACTCTTATCACAATCCATACATACATCAACTGTGTAAAGTACATTTGTACATTCGTTGCCCTCATCATTCTTCAAACATTTGCTCTCCACCTAAGCCCCTGGTATCAGCTCCTCATTTTCCCCCCTCTCATGAACCCTTGATAGTTTACAAATAATTATTTTGTCATATCTTACACTGACCGACATCTTCCTTCACCCACTTTTCTGTTGTCTGTCCCCCAGGGAGGAGGTTATATGTAGATCCTTATAATCGGTTCCCCCTTTCCAACCCACCCTCCCTTCTCCCTCCTAGTATCACCACTCACACCACTGGTCCTGAAGGGATCATCCACCCTGGATTCCCTGCGTTTCCAGTTCCTACCTGTACCAGTATAGTTCCTCTGGTCTAGCCAGATTTGTAAGGTAGAATTGGGATCATGATGGGAGTGGTGGGGAGGAAGCATTTAGGAACTAGAGGAACGTTGTATGTTTCATTGTTGCTCCACTGCATCCTGACTGGCTCATCTCCCCACTACCCTTCTGTAAGGGGATGTCCAATTGCCTACAGATGGGCTTTGGTTCTCCACTCTTCACTCCCCCTCATTAACAATGCTATGATTTTTTTGGTCTTTGAGGCCTGATGCCTGATCCGTGGATGCCTCCTGATCTCACAGGCTGGTGTGCTTCTTCAAAGTGGGCTTTGTTGCTTCTGAACTAGATAGTCACTTGTTTACTGTCAAGCCTTTAAGACCCCAGACACTATATCTTTTGATAGCCTAGCACCATCCGCTTTCTTCACCACATTTGTTTATGAACCCACTTTGTCTTCAGCGATTGTGTCAGGAAAGTGAGCATCGTGAAGTGCCAATTTAATAGAACAAAGTATTCTTGCATTGAGGGAATACTTGAGTGGAGCCCAATACCCATCGGCTACCTTAATACTAAACCTATACATATATGCACATAGATCTCTTTCCACATCTTCATATATAAATATATTTACATATGTACATGCCTTTATTTAGACCTCTATAATTGCCCTTTGCCTCCTACCTCTTTCCTCTATTTCCTTTGACTTTCCTCCTGTTCCACTATCATGTTCAGCCTTCGTTAAGGTTTCAGTAATTCCTCTCTGTTACATTACCCTTGGTCACTGTGTTAGTCTGGGTACTTTAAAGAAACTAATCCACAGAAACTCATATGTGTGAAACAGAGTTTTATATAAAGGGTAAGTGCACATCAAGAAAACATCCCAACCCAGTGCTGCCCAAGTCCACGTCTGACATTAACTCATTAACCCATATGTCCAACACCAATCCACAAGGTCCTCCTCCATCTTACAAAACAGACGCAATGATGCCGACTGCAGGAGGAAAGCCGAGTCAGTGAATGTGTAAACATCTCAGCGCTGGCAGCGGTCTCCACGAGGGTGCTCTAGCACATAGGGTGCATTGGGGTAGGTCCATGTTGCTTCTCCTCAGGGATGTCTTGCAGGAAGTGAGCCTTGCCAGCTAACACAGGGAACTGGCTAAGGCAGCTGCACCCTGGTCTGACTATCAGAGAGCAAGAGACCCGAGAACTAGAAAGGTCAGGCTCACTGAGCCATTTATCTCTCCACCTTTCAATTAACCCCATATGTGTTTATCCGCCAGGTTGGCACAACACACTACCTTAGTCACACCCTACCAGGCCTCCCACACCCTCCTCACCACCGATTTGAATCACTTGTTTTTCCCTTGTCCCTGGGTTTGTTAACACCACTTCCTTTCCCCCCACCTCCCCCTCTCCCATGCCTCCCCGGAACTGTCAGTCCCGTTGTTTTCTCCTCCAGATTGTTCATCCAGCCTATCTTATTTTGATGACCTGCAGAGATAATAACATGCACAATAACAACACAGAGCAAAACCAAGCAACAAAAGAAAACAAAACATCAACACTACCACCAAGCCAATGACAAAAAACAAAACACAACAACAAGAAAGAAAAGCTTGTAGTTAGTTCAAGGATTATTTGTTGGCCTTTAGGAGTGTTTTCCTGTTGAGTCTGATGGGGCACCAAGCCCTGGCCCCAAAGTCTATTTTTGGTATTTCCTGGGGACTCCATTGCTCTATTCCCCTTGCTGTTCTGTTCCACGCCCTTAGTGTTTTGCCTCAGTGTGGTGGGATGAGATTGGGTAGAATTCCCACACTGTGTCTCCAGTGTTGTCCCCTGTAGGGCTATGGGTCAGTGAGAGATGTCATGTCTCATAGTGGGGCTGGCCATATAGTCTTCTCTGTGGATTGGCTGCTCTGAGCAGGAATATTATCCTCAAGGCTTGATGGGCCAGGAGGTGCTCCACTCTCTCTTCCTCCCCCTTCATCTGCTCCCGTGTGCTCTGATCAGACATGTCCCTCTCCTGGAGCTGGAGCTTCAGTGCTGTTCTCTGAAATAAATTACTCTGGGGGGAGGGGCAGATGTCCACATAGTTGGGATTGGGACCAGCCTCTGCCCTTTGATCTCTTGACAGCTGCTTCCATTAGCATTGATTGTGGATCCAAGGAAGACAAAAATCCTTGATAATCTCAATCTTTTCTCCATGTAATACGATGTTACTGACTGGTCCAATTATGAGGATTTTTTATCTTCTTTGACATTGAGTTGTAATCTTTACTGAAGGCTGCAATCCTTGAACTTCATCAGCAAGTGCTTCACGTCCCCCTCATTTTCAGCAAGCAAGGTTGTGACATCGCATGTCTCAGATGGTTAATAAGCTTCCCTCCAATCCTGATGTCCCACTTTTCTATATATATAACCCAGCTTCTCTGATGATTAGCTTGGATGATGCAAAGCTATCTACACTTTGTTATGATCCACGTAGTCAAAGGCCTTGGAATAGTCAATAAACATAAAAAAAGATCTTTCTGTGTTCTCAGCTTTAAGCCAGGATCCATCTGATGTCACCAATGATATCCCTGAATCTGGCTGGCCTGAACTTCTGGCAGCTCCCTGTCAATGTACCTGCACAACTGCTGTTGGATGATTTGCAGCAAAATTTTACTTGCATGATATTAATGATATTGTTCTATAATTTGAGCATCCTCTTGGGTCACCATTCTTTAGAATGGGTACAAATATGGATCTCTATCAGTCAGTTGGCCATGTAACTGTCTTACAAATTTCCTAGATGAGTGAGTGCTTCCAGTGCTTCATCAGCCTGTTGAAATGCTTCAATTGGTATCCCATACATCCCTGGAGCCTTGTGCTTCCACTGCAGCTTGGCTTACTTCCTTCAGTACCATCATTCTTGATCATATGCAACCTCTTGAAATGGTTGAGTGTCAACAAATTCTTTTTGGTCCAGTGACTCTCTGCATTCTTTCCATATTCATTTTATGCTTCCTGCATCATTTAATATTTTCAATATTGAAATTTGAGGCTTGAATTTTTTTCTTGAGTTCTCACACCTGAGCAATTGATGGTCTGTTCCACAGTCATCTCCTAAGCTGATTTTAGGTGCTGATATTGAGCTTCTCCATTGTCTCCTCTGACAAATGTAATCAATTTGATTTGTGTATTCTATCTGGAGACGCTTATGTGTATTGTTGCCTTTTGTGTTGTTGAAAAGGTATTTGCAATGAACAAGTTGTTGATCTTGCAAAATTCTACCATTTGATCTCTGGATTCATTTCTATTACCAAGAACAGAGTTTCCAAGTACAGTATATAGTCAAGTCTAAGCTGAGTTTTTTAGCACATTTTTAATGCAGTTTTTGTGGTAAAATTCGGTGCCTCGGCTGATATTTGGGTCAGCTTATACTCAAGTACATACGGTACTGTTCCTTCTTGTTTCCAACTTTTGCATTCCAATCAACAATAATTAGCAATGCATCTTGATTGAATATTCTTCAATTTCTTCATCACTACCTTTTGTGGCTGGTGCATAAATGTGAATAACAGTCATATTGATTGCATTGCCTTGAGTGTGGATACATGTAATCCTAACACAGACATCAGTGTACTTCAACATTGATCCTGAAACAGCCTTTCTGATGATGAGTGCAATGCCATTCCTCTTGACTGTTTAATTCCCGGCGTGGTCATCTCCACTTTAAGGTAGCTCTTCCTTCATCATAGTTTGAGTGCCGTCTGAGCTGAGAGGCTCATCTTCTGGCACGATCTTAGAAAACATTCTGCTTCTGTTCCTGAAGTTTTTAGTATCTGACTGTGCTTTGATTCTGTCCATAAGGTTTGCCATGATTAATTTCCCAGAAGTGGGAAGCCTTTTTCATAGTCTGTTCTCAGTCTGGAAGTGAGCTCTGCTGAAACATGTTCTATTTGGGTGACCCTGCTGGTATTGAAATACCAGTGACACCGCTTCCAGGATCACAGCAATACACAGCCACCACAGTGTGACAAACTGTCAGAAAAATGCTGGTGGCTCAAGATAGGGCAGCAGTTTGCTCTATGATGCATGGGTTCACTATGTGTCAAAGCCAACTCAACAACAACGAAGCACAAAAACAAAGATGATACAGGTTGCTAATTGGCTAGTGAGTCATTGTTAACTAGAGAGTCCACCACAGTTCTTGGGGTCATTTGGTAGGGCTCTGCAGCAATGCTTAACAAACATCCATTAGAAGCACCTGACATGGACCACACTTTGAGTAGCAAGGCTGTAAAATAAATAAAAGCAGTAGAATGTTGATTAAACCAGTGTTTCCCAAAGTGCTTTCTGCTCAGAGTTATCTACCCGCACAATTTGAGAAGTTCTCTCCAACTCTGATAATGGAGCAATGATTAATAAATAGGTTAGGGAACATTTTAGCCGGTGTTAAAAAATCCATACATTCAATTTAAAAAAAAATGTTGTGGCTCATTAGGGAAATGGTTGGGGTTTTCCACAAATCTTCTGTTTTCAATTTCCAGCTTTGTAATTTTCTTTGTAGTATGTGTATCGGGAGAGAAAGCTAATAGTGTAACACACATTGAACCAAACCAAAATAAAAAAACCCCAAACCAAACCAAATCCACTGGGAACTTGATTCTGATTCCCAGTGACCCATAGGACGCATAGCTCCGCCACTCTAGTGGGTTTCAAGGTTGTAAATCACTGCAGAGCAGGCTGCCACATCTTTCTCTTGTGCAGCAGTTAGTGGGTTCAAACCACCAACCCTCTGGTTATCAGCCAAGAACTCACATCATTGTGCCACTAGAGCTCCTCATATATTGACAAGCTGAGTCAGAACAGTCATAAGAAAGCAGTCTTTTCTTCTGTTGATTCTATGTGTACATATATATGTACATATAAAATACACACTTCTAGTATGTATACTCCCAAAGCATTGAGAATCATCATTTCTAGGTGTTTAATAGCAGTTACAGTATGATTTTTAAGAGATTCACTAAAAATTTTTTAACTCCTTATGAAAATTTCTCATTGTGATTTTTTTAAACTGTATATTGGAATTTCATAGATTCAATATAGTTTTTTTAACTTGATTTCATTAAATTGATTTTTTTGTTTTGTTTAATAATCTCTGTTGCTTACCAAAGAACCATGACATCAAAGTTAGAAAGGACCTTAACTTTTCAATGTCTAACGAGCATAGCTTTGACAGCATTGGCCATCTGTTGACAGTGCCAGGTACATTTACATACACTAACTCAACATCAACTCCCACTCAACTTAAAAAAAACCCCATAATCATCCTGACCTCCCAAACACAACCTAATCCAACGCTTACTGCAAATACAGTAACAGGAGTGCTTGATAGAAAACACATTAGGGATGACTCCTACAACCTACACTGGGGGAATAAGAGTATCCAGTTACTTAATCATCTCCATTATCAATATGAGAGGTTTGGTATTCACTTGTGAAGCTGAAGCACCCACCAGACATGCTATTTCCATGACTCCTCTACCCCACATGGCAAAATTCCAGATAACTGTCCACAGTTTAAGAAAGTAAGTCTGCTGTATGCAGTATATAAACATGCCAACAGAAACATAGATATTTGGAGCATTTAGAATTACATCAATGCTAACAGTCCTGAGTCACATAAAGTAAATTTTTGTTTGCAAGTGATATGTTATCATCAGTTGGATTACCCAACTGTTGTCTAATCCCCTTTGTATTCTGCAAAGCCAACCATTACATGACTGCCTACAACTGTAATATTAGCCTTCCTAATATTAAAATAGATGTAAAATGCTTATCAGTACCTGATACACAAGACTTTATAATTACTATTCTACAAAGCAGAAAGAGGAAATAGCATATTCTGGAAAGTTAAATATTCTTGTTTCATATACAGAGAGTCTCAATATGCTGCTGGAAATTTTTCATTATCTTTGAATTTGGGGTTTTTTTTCCCCCAAGAGCTTTTTGAAGCCACCTCAAATGTGTGAAGACTATTACTCAGAAGGCTAATTTCAGCAAAGGAGGGGTTCTGCTCTCGTAAAGAGTTACAGCCTTTGGCTTAGATATGAGGGGGTACCCCCCCAAAGAGAATTTTTTTTCAAAGCTATGTATTGTTTTTACAAAACAGCCTATTACCTTCCAATTACTCTCCATTACACTTAATACATTTGTCAAATCTGCAATTCCATTCTTGGAAATATTCTTCAAACTCATCTGTTGGGATGGCTGACAGCACCTTTTCTACGTCATCAAAGTGCTGCCCTTTCATGTCCCTCTTCATTTGTGGAAACAAGAAGTCACATGGAGTGAGATCAGATGCATGGGGCAAGAGAGGCATGCTGGTTTTTGTCAAAAACTGGTGCCCTGAGATGGCTGCGTGAGCAGGTGCATTGTCATGGTGGCAAAACCAGACCCCTGCCTGCCACAAATCAAGCCTTTTTTGCATCACACTATTATGCTGTCTTTTCAGAACCTCTGAATAGGAAGCTTGATTGCCAGTTTGGCCTGGTGGAACAAACTCTAAATGCACCATCAGTCGACATTTTCATCCGTTCAGCAAGTTGGTGGATGTCCACAACGAGGTTCATCTCAATTGACATTTCACCTTTCTAAAAACAAGAAAACCATACACTTGAGATTTTCCTGTAGCACTGTCCTTGTCAGCTCTGTTCAACTTCACAACAGTTTCTGCGGCATTTTTCCAGAGCAGGAAACAGAATTTCAGAGTTGAGCATGATGTTCTCTTAAATCGGCCATCACCAAAAGTGGGGTTCCAGCAAAACTCCTTTTACGAAAAGATTCAGTGGGACCAGAGAGGGCTTTCCCAGGCAATGCCATTAGGCGTGCTCAGAGAGTCACTTGATGCTCATCTAGTGGGGAGAACAGTAGGAACAATGTCCTGTCCAACAGAGCTTTTTTCTTTTTTTTGGGGGGGGGGCTTCCCCCCTCATATGTCTCTGGTTCACCTGAGAAACATCATGGCCATTTTATTTTGTATTACACTTATCAATCACTCCCCTGGGACTTCACTTCTACTGCAATCAATTCCGTGCTGACTCTAGGATAGAGTAGATCTGGTCTTATGAGCCTCCAATCCTGCAAATCTTCACAGGAGTAGAATAGAAAGCCTTATCCTTCCCCTAGGAAGCTGGCTGATGGTTTTAAACTGCTGGCTTTGCGATTGACAGCCCAGTACACAGGACCCTGCTTGATGCTCACCTTCATGAAGAGATCACTGAAGATATGGGTACTATAGCAATGTGTGGTGAAGATATTAGATAGTGCCTGGTTATCAGGGGGAAAAAATAGCATCTTGGGTCTTATAGCATCTAGGGTCTTAAAATCTTGTTTTCAAACAAGCAGCCATCGAAGTGAGGCAATAACTAAGCCTGCATGGAAGAAGCACACCATCCTGTGTGATCCAAGGTTTGTAAATAATATAAACCAAATCTAAAGGAAGGAATGGTGTCCAGGCTTAAGTTGTGAACACCTGGTTTTCAGAAGGCTATGGATGACAGTGGAAGCCCAAAATCCATTTGCAGAGCCCCACGTGGATTGAATCTCGGTGAATCCCCTGGGATCTTGGTTGAGGGGTGTGAATAGCCCTGCTATCAGACATTGTAAACCATTTATGGCAAATGCAGTTAGGTCAAAATGTAATATCTTATCCTTTGATCTCCTTTTTGACCCATTTTAAAGCTGTTTCAGTTTAAAACCAAAAAAAAAAGTGGACGGTAAGTACGTGGATGAAGTCCCTGGTGCCTCCCCTCTGACCATGGACTGGGGCCGTGAGTAGCTTTGCTATCATACGGAATGCATTGCGATGTGGATTGTGGCAGATGCAGTTAGGTTAAAATTCAGCACCTTATCATTTGATCTGCCTTAGGATCCATTTAAATTTGTTCTAGAGACAGTAACTGGATTAATGGTTCTTTGGGGGGAAATGAGGAGCTAATTACGATGAGTACAAACAGGAAGAAAATTTCTAAAACAGATTGTGTGATGATTGTACAACTCTTCCTGATGTCACTGAACTATTTAATTGTGACTTCTATGCCAATAAAAATCAGTCTGTTCTGAATGCATCTGTTATTCTGACTTTTGGGAAGTGTCACTTCCTGTTTGCTAGTTTTTCTCTTTACCTGGTCTGCTACTTTTAAAAGAAAAGAATGAGTTAGCTTGAGGTAAATACTCAGGTGGGCATATTAATGACTACAGGGCTGGACACTGACCTACCTTTATAGCAAATGAATATACGTGACAGCATTCATCTCTGTATTCATCAGTGGAACCATTCTCAAGTTACAATATGATGAGAGATGATTCATTTGGGGTACTTTATAATGTGTGATAGGAAGGCTCCTTGGTGGCGCAGTGCATGTGTTCATCTGGTAACAACAAGGTAAGCCGTTTGAAACCAGGGCTAAGTGAGAGAAAGAGGAGGTGCCCTACTCTCAAAAAGACTCTAAAGAGTCTCCGTAACCCACAGGGCCAGTTCTACCCTCGTCTGTAGGGTAGTCCTGAGTTGGAATCAATTTGATGGCATTCGAGTTTTGTTTCCTTTTGGTTTTATAACTTATTATTCAGAATAAATCAGCCCATATTAAACATGGTCATGAAATCGTATCATACATTTTCTTCCGCATAAAACCTGTTGTTGCAGAGTGGACTCTGACTCACCGGGATCTCCTGTGTTAGAAAAGAGAACAGCTACATCATAGCGTCTTCTTGGCCAAAATCTTGATGGGAGCAGACTGCCAGACCTTTCCACTGAGTGCATTATCCCCCTCAGAGCAACTATGAGAGGGAGTCCCAGGCGGGAAATCCTTGTAGGAACAAATAGCCTTCTCTTTTCCCAAGGAGCAACTGATGGTTTCAAACGTCTAAGCTTTTGGTTGGCAGCCCAGCACTGTAACCCACTATGCCCCCAGGGCACAGCTTACATCCTGTCAGTTGTAGGTTCATCCTATGGACAAGGCATGATATCAAATTCAATCCCTGGTCAGACTAGGTTCGGAAAGTTTACACCTTCTAGAGTAACTTTGCGGATTTATACAGGAAATACTCAGTGCCTATTCTCACCAAAAGGTTCCCTGGTGGCACGGTCAGTTAAGTATCGGGCTGCCAACTGCAAGTGTGTGTGTGGGGGGGTGTTTCAAACCCATCAGCTCCTCCAAGAGCGATAGACAAGGGTGCTTGTGTAAGGCTTTGCCGCTTTGGAAACCCTCTAGAGCAGTGGTCCTCAACCTTCCTCATGCTGCGACCCTTTATACAGTTCCTCATGTTGTGGTGACACCCCCCCCCCCAACCATAAAATTATTTTCGTTGCTACTTCATCACTGTCATTTTGCTACTGTTAGGAATCAGGAGACCACTGTGAAAGAGTTGTTCGACCCCCCAAAGGTTTAACATATGACAACTTGGGATAAATCTTTCTGTGTCCCATATTTAGGCTCTGCCTCTTAAGATTTCTCATTCTATTACAGAAAGGTAGGTTAAAGGTGAAGGGATTCCATAGATTGCCCCTACTATACATTGCGAACCGCTGCTCTGTAGGGTTGCTATGAGTTAGAATGAACTCCACAGCCTTGGGACATCATTGCCTCGATGACAATGGGTGAAAAGATGAAGGTCTTCGGTTGGATTCTTATCAGACACCATGTTAGAGACAGAAGACACAGCTGTGAAGAAGATAAACAATGTTCGATCCTGCAGGAGGGGCAGATACTAGCAAACAGTTTATAAGTAGTGATTGTATTCGAGTTGCGTTGTGATGGGGACCTGCTCTGATGTGTGAGGAATGGGAAGGGTCTCTGAAGAAAGAGAAGGAGTCCCAGATGAAGCAGGGGGATGGGGGTGGGTGGGGGGTGGGGGGCTTACTCAGCGTGATGCCTCGAAGTCTGAATCGTTCTCTTTCAATTCACCCACATATGCCACATTGGTATTCCCTACGAGTACACAACATTGCGGTTGTTTCCAGAGACTGGCTTCTCTGAATGTCTTTGGGGGCCAACTCTCTTTTTAGCCATTTAGTAAAACAGCTCACCAAACCAGCAAATCATACAATTTGGTAGAAATACTACTGAACCTTCACTTTTAAAGAATGTCCTTGCTAAGACATAAATAGTATTTAAAGTCATATAAGAACACGGAGATACTAGGATTCTCTGGCAGCAGGGGAAGATAAACTTTGAGGTAAGGTGAATTTATAACAGTAATTTTGTTGTTGCCCCTTGTCACTGAGTCGCTTCTGAAGAGAAAAATCGAGCAGAAACTGGGCAGAAAAAGCGTTTGAGAAAGGAACTTAGACAAATAACCCTAAGTTTTCTCTGGAACACTTTTTTCTGTATTCTGGCCAAAAATTAACCTTCCAGAAAGTTAGCCAAATTCTTCATTGAATCCAAGGAGTGGGGGAGGCTTCTTATGTTCCCAAGACCATGTTTGATAAAATGGACAATTAAACAGAGACATAAAATGCCTGACCTTTGATCGTGAACCAATTATATCCCTGACTAGTCTGGCTTTAAATAAGCCATAGTCTGTTTGTATCAACGGCAATTTTCAACTTGAGAAAACAGTACCAACATTTATTATCAAGTGCAAACTGCAATCAAGTCCACACGTATAGCAGGGGCAATCTATGGAATCCCTTCACCTTTAACCTACCTTTCTGTAATAGAATGAGAAAATCTTAAGAGGCAGAGCCTAAATGTGGGACACAGAAAAGATTTCTCCCAAGTTGTCATATGCCAAACCTAGCTGCCAGCTACACAAGTTAAATGACTATACACTTGGAGGTCACCGAAAGTATGTCAGAGCATGACACCCCATCGGACTTGACTGGAGGGCACACCTAGAGGTCAAAAATCAGACCTCGATCTATTCACAGGTTTTTCTTTCTTTTAAAATTTTTTTAAAAATTAATTTATTCTTTTATGGGTTTTTGGTTTTCTTTTTTGTTGTCACCGCTGTGTTCTCTTGTCGCTTGTTGTGCTGTGCCTTTTTTGGGGTGCATATTATTATCTATGCAGATCTATCTAGATAAGAGGCTGGATGAACAGTCTGTGGTAGAAAACAATGGGACCAATGGTTTTGGGGGGACATGGGAGAGAGGGAAGCAGGGGAAAGGATGTGGTGTTGACCAACCCAGGGACAAGGGAGCAACAAGTGATCCAAAATTAGTGGCAAGGAGGGTGTGAGAGGCCTGGTAGGGACTCAGCAAGGGCAATGTAACCCAGAGAAATTACTGAAACCCAAATGAAGGCTGAGCATGATAGTGGGACAAGGAAAAAGGAAATAGAGGAAAGAACTAGAAGACAAAGGGTATTTAGAGGTCTAAATACAGGCATTTATATTTATATAGGATGGCGGGGAAATAGATCTATGTGCATATATTTATGGGTTTAGTATTAAGGCAGCAAATGGACATTGGACCTCCACTCAAGTACTTACTCAATGCAAGAACACTTTGTTCTATTAAATTGGCATTCCATGATGCACCCCTTCCCGACACTATCATTGAAGACAAATGTGTGCATAAGCAAAAGTGGTGAAGAAAGCTAATGGTGCCCAGCTATCAAAAGATATAGCATATGGGGTCTTAAAGGCTTGCAGGTAAACAAGCAGTCATCTAGCTCAGAAGCATCAAAGCCCACATGGAAGAAGCACACCAGCCTGTGTGATCATGAGGTGTAGAAGGGACCAGGTATCACATATCAAAGAACAAAAAATCATATCAGCCCACCTTCCTGATATGATCATTGAAGACAAATGTGTGCATAAGCAAATGTGGAGGAAAGCTGATGGTGCCTGGCTTTCAAAAGATATAGCATCTGGGGTCTTAAAGGCTTGAAGATAAACAAGCAGCCATCTTGCTCAGAAGCAACAAAGCCTACATGGAAGAAGCACACCAGCCTGTGTGACCACGAGCTGTTGAAGGGATCAGGTATCAGGCATCAAAGAACAAAATATCTTATCATTGTAAATGAGGGTGAGTGCAGAGTGGAGACCCAAAGCCCAACTGTAAGCAACTGGACACCCCCTTACTGAAGGGTCGTGAGGAGGAGACAAGCCAGTCAGGGTGCAGTGTAGCAAAGATGAAACATACAACCTTCCTCTAGTTCTGAAATACTTCCTGTCCCCATGATCATGATCCCAATTCTACCTTACAAATCTGGCTAGACCAGAGGATGTACACTGGTACAGATAGGAACTGGAAACACAAGGAATCCAGGACAGATGATCCCTTCAGGACCAGTGGTGAGAGTGGCAATACCTGGAGGGTGGAGGGAAGGTGGAGTAGAAAGGGGGGACTGATTACAAGGATCTACATATAACCTCCTCCCTGGGGGATGGACAACAGAAAAGTGGGTGAAGGGAGACATCCGCAGTGTAAGATATGACAAAATAATAATAATTTATAAATTATCAAGGGTTCATGAGGAAGAGGGCAGCAGGGAGGGAGGGGAAAATGAGCTGATACCAAGGGCTCAAGTAGAAAGCAAATGTTTTGAGAATGATGATGGCAACAAATGTACAAATCTTCTTGACACAATGGATGGATTTATGGATTGTGAAGAGTTGTGGGAGCCCCCAATAAAATGATTTAAAAAAAAGAAAGTAGGTCAGAGTAATCGCCCTAAGGATTATCAGTCATCTAGAGCAATCAGACTATATAGTCTGTCCCACCCTAAGTAGGGAGCATCCCTTCTGATAAGGACAGTAGATTGTTTCTCTGAAGAAGAGCCCAGGGAGGTCAAGCCCACTCAAGGGTGACCAAGGATAGGCCTCCATTATGAATCTAGGGTCAACCCTTGTCACATGTATAGCCCTCATCCCTTCCCTTCTTATTATGTGTACACCCCTAGCCCATTCCCTTCCTGTTACGCTTATGCCTAGTGTACATCCCTTTCCTGTGATGTAATTAGAGGGCATGCACACCCCCAAAGATATATAAGCCTTGATTAGTAATAACTCACTCTCTCTCGCTCACTCCTGCCCTCCTGTCTCCCACCTCCACGTGTATTAACAAGAGGAGCTGAGGTGAGCATGCTACCATGGAATGTGTCTGACTTCATTTTACTTTCTCCCATCTCTCCTATTTCTCTAGGACTTTATTATAATCTTTACATATATTTTAACCGTATAATAGCACTTACTGAATCCATGATTGTGTGAGGGGCTGGCTTCCCCCACACCTAAAAAATATGGATAACTATTTAATAATGCCTGCATTATGCACACTATAGAATAACCTAATCTAGAAAATAAAATAAGAAATTTGAGGTGGGCCATTTTCCTTGGCATGGGAAGGTTACAGAATACAAAGGAGTTATCACTTCTCCTTCTAGATCCGTGGGTCAAGTTCAAAGATCCTCCCAGCTTCACAAGGAATCCCTAAACAAAAGCACCTGAAATTCATCCGAACAGTAGCTCTGTGGGATGACTGGCTGTGTTAGGCAGGGTTCTCTAGAGAGACAAAATCAGAATACTAATAATTTTATATATATGTTTTTACAGATAGATAGATATATAACATAAGAAATAAACAGTTAATTAAATTACAAAGCAGTACAAATGGCTCCGTGCAACTCACTCCCATGAGACAGTTGTGAGACACTGGCAGTCCTTCAAGTCTTGAGGGCCGCCAGGTAGTCAGTCCTCTGTAGAGAAATTCAGCCTATCTGGGCACAGGCAGCAAACAGCAAGGCAGATCACCAACAGTCAGCCAGATGAAAGGGTCTGACAGTCCCCAGTTCAAGAGATGTAAATTCCAATGGCATGGCAAAGCAGGTCTTGAAGGTACCTCAAATTACAGTGACATAGTCCACGGGCTAGGTGTCCCACAGGTAGCGTAGCTTGCAAATTGAGGCACAGAACAAGCAAGGCAGCTGCACACTGGTCCAATGATCAAAGAGCAAGAGACAAGAAAGGTGAGGCTCGCCAAGCCATTTATCTCTCCATCCTTCAATTAATCCCACATGTGTTTATTGGCCAGGTTGGCACAATAAACTAATTGCCTCACTAGCCAAGCAGATGTTACTTCACCATCCATTTACCCATACAGATATTTATTATTCAGTTATCACATGCCACAGATCTCAGGGTTTGAACACAGTAGAACTCCAGGCAAGTCCATACGGTCATACCTGGAAACCAAACCCAAACTCACTGCCATGGGGTCAATGCCGACTCATAGCGATCCTGTGGGACAGGGTTATACTGCCCCTGTGGGTTTCTGACTGTAACCCTTTACAGGAGTAGAAAGCCCCATCTTTCTCCTGTTTCATACCTATAAGAACAGACAGTTTAACTTTATATAAGTAACTGTCTTTGCCCAATTTTAATCTCTTAATTATAAACCCTGGGAGCACTGTTGGGTCAGTGCTCCTGATCACAAGGCCAAGGGTTCAAACACATCAGTTGTTCCGATGGAAGAAGATGAAACTGCCTGCTTCTCTAGAGGTTCACAGCCTCAGAAACCCTATATAGGGTCAGAATCAATTCAATGGCTATCCTTTGGTTTTTAAAAATCTCTAATTATGGTGTATTGAGTGGTCCAAGCAGTTAGCACACTCAACTGTTAACCAAAAACTTAGAATGCCTTGGAAGAAAAGACTGGTGATCTACTTTCCAAAGATCATAGGTGTGTTAGTTTTTTAGAGAAAAACAAATCCACAGAAACTCATGTATAAGAGAGAGTTTTATATAAATATTAAGTGCACAACAAGAAAACAACCCAACCCAGTGCTGCCCAAGTCCACAAGTCCAACATTAACCCATATGTCCAACACCAATCCACAAAGTCCTCCTCCATCTCACAAAACAGACGCAATGATGCCGACTGCAGGGGGAAAGCTGAATCAGTGAATGTGTAAGCATCTCAGCGCTGGCAGGGGTCTCCACACAGGTGCTCTAGCACCCAGGACTGCATCCGGGTAGGTCCATATGGCTTCTCCTCAGGATGTCTTGCAGGAAGTAAGCCTTACCAGCTGAAGCAGGGAACTGGATAAGGCAGCTGCACCCTGGTCTGACCATCACAAAAAAAGAGACCTGAGAACTCGAAAGGCCTGGCTCACCAAGCCATGTATCCCTCCACCCTTCAATTAACTCCACCTGTGTTTATCGGCCAGGATGGCACCATAAACTAACTACATCAATAGGCATTCAAAGCTCTGTGGGGCAGTTCTCCTCTGGCACACAGGGCGGTGATGCAACTTGATGGTAGTAACTTTGTAACCATTGGGCCAACCCACACGGTTTCATAATGTTCTATTACATAATGTAGGTATTAAACATAAGGTGAGCCTAAAACTTGTATCCACACCCCCTAAGAGTAAAACATTTTCCAAACAGAAAGTTGCATAACCATCAGAAAATAGAAGTGGGAAGAGACTTAACAAGAGAATAAGGAACTATTTTAAAAAGCTCACTGCCATCGAGTGACACCTAGCGAACCAGAGACCAAAAAACAACACCCCCCCATCCAGAAAAACACTTAGGTTAATTAATATTTGAAATTTCCTTGCCTTAGTGATTTTTTAACTTCTCTGAAGATTTTTTCATTGAGACTAGTAATTAACCTTTGGTTTCTAAACAGAAGGAAGGGCAATCAAGGCCCAAAGGCCCGTGCGGGGACGGCTCTCAGCCAGGGGTATCAGAGGCTGCCAGGCAGCACTGCAGAGGAAAGCTGTCCGTTTCAGTCTCTTTTCCCAAAGCCAGGGCACAAAGAGGGAAGAAACTGGCCTGAGCTGGTGGGGGCACCCTGGGGAGATGACAACAGTACAGTCCTTGTGAGTCCCCAAACACCAGAAACTCAGCCCAGAGTAGAACAGAGGTAAGCTGGTTGGCCCTTTAAAGCCACCCTCTCTTCTGAAGAAAGTACATCTTGTTGTCTAATATGTGGCACATAGTTCCCTCATTAGTTCAACTAAAGCCTGATCGCCGGGCAGTTTATTGATCTGAGGGCTTTTGTGTTTTCTTTTCTCAAGGGAGAACTGGCCTTTGGCATGACCCAGCGCAGCGACATTGAAGCATGTATTTGCAAATTCTCCATGACTTGAGCAAGAGAGATTTCATTTACAAAGAAGTGAGCTGGTATGGTTTGGTTTCATTTTGTTTTCAACCAGAGACGATTCTGAACCCCAGGAACTGGCGGAAACTACACAAGGATGTGGCCTGTTTGCATCTGGGAGGATGAGGGATGACACTTTAGGGGAGACCGAGGGGAGCAACACTGAACATATATGGAAGGGCTGACCTTGGCCTGACAGCAGAAGGGAAGAATAGTCAAGACATCAAGTAAAAAGACTTATAAGGGTAATGAAATTTCTTTCTTCCAATTGGGCACAATAAAGACAGGGCAACAGGAGTGAGAAAGAGAGAGCAGACTGAGTCCGTGTGGAGAGGAGCGTCTGACGCAGGGGTAGCCACCACACAGCCAAGGCACTCCTAGGCTCCGGGGGTGCAGCACAGAGGAGCCGAAATGCCAGTCACAGCAGAGAACTTCTTGGGGGTACCCAGTCCTTACCTTCAGCCAAAGGGTTTCTGGATGCTGCAGTCATCCCAAAAGCTCTGATACTTATTAAAGTTAAAGAGAAACAGTCCACAAGAAAGCTCATCCCTGGTAGTTACATAGCAAAATGGTGGTTACATATAGCTGGGTGTGGTCCTTGGTGGGAACAGATGGTGTGCATCTTTTTGGTGCTGATAGGAGTCTAATTCTTGATGTTGGAGGCAATTTACATGGTATGCTCAGGGTGGGAAAATCCACCAAGCCAAGCCATAGACTGAAAATTCCTTCCACTTTCATGCTTTGTATTCTCTTCTGCATGTCTGATATCTTTCATAAATACTTTGAAGAAAGAATAGAGAACGATGACACAATTCAAGAAACAGGGATCTTGGCAATTCCGGATGCTGCCCAGAGAAGAGGCATCATCAGAGAGGAACTCAACCCCCAGAAATGGGAGCCTCAGCCCTGTAGGTTTGGTTCTAGCTAAGGAGCACTTACACACAGGGACTCAGCTCCTCCGAGGTTGAAGCATAACTGGGGATGCCAAAGGAATTCATTTATAATTAGGTAAACAAATGAAATTAAAAATGAAAATGCCAGGTGTCTGTACTGGGAGGCTGGAAAATTCTATATGCAAATCCAAAGGTTAAATTTTAAGAGTTGTTTTTGTAAGCACGGGCCCTATCATGACACATCCACCCCTGCACAGCGCAGGAAAGATGCCAAGCCAGCCTTCCCGTTACCCTCTGTTTTACTAGCCTCTTTGCAGACCTCTCCCACACATTCCATGTTCAGGCTAATTACAGTTCAAATACATTCCAATGTCTTCTTTTTTCTTTTTCTTTCACACGGAATTCTTCTCCGAGAATTTTAAACTCCTGTGGTTAGATCCAATGTTTTAGATCCAATTGCTTAGTTTGAAAGCAAGGAAAATAATCAGCAAAAGCCAGGGTGAAAATGTGCAGGACAGCACTGAGACTTAATGGGTGTGATGGTTAATGTTATGTGTCAAATTGGCCATGATTCCCAGAAGTTTGGCAGGCATCGCTCTTCCATCATGTAAGATGCTGTAATCACCTCCATGAGGAAATCTGATGTGAGCAACCATTCAGTAAGCAGGGAGTTTCCTAAAGGCATGGCCTGCCTCTAATGCAGGGGTCCTCGAACTATGGCCTGCGGACCACATGCGGCCTGCCGAGGACATTGATCCGACCCGCTGGGTGTTTTTGCCCCGTTTGCTTTTTTACTTCAAAATAAGATATGTGCAGTGTGCATAGGAATTTGTTCATAGTTTTTTTTTAAACTATAGTCCAGCCCTCCAACGGGTCTGAGGGACAGTGAACTGGACCTGTTTAAAAAGCTTGAGGACCCCTGCTCTAAGGTATAGATGGATATTCCATCTAGGCTAAATCTCAATCTGGATTGGGCAGCATTCTCTGACCTCAGGTTCTTGGGGACATGAGAAAGCAATGTGCTGCCTGAGCTGCAATCTGGGGATGTGCTAGCTCCTGCAAGAAGACCAGGAGTCAGCAGCCTCCTGCCTCATCTGCTGTTTTGGGTTTGTCATCCCTGCAACCACACAAGTCTGGAGAAATCTCCACCCTGACAACTGAGCCTTGGATTCGGGATTTGCCAGCCTCCACATCTGTGTGAGCCACTTCTCTGAATCAAATCTTTCTCTCTAAATATATATGCATGTATGTATGTATATGATTGTATGTATGAATGCATGTATAATTATGTATATTAATATAACATATAAGTATTATGTATACATAACTATATACACATAAAAAGTGTGTGTGTATGTGTGTGTGTATGTGTGTTGGTTCACTGATTTTACTTTTCTAGAGAACCTAGCCTAAAACAGTGGGGAATATTCAAGGGAAGTGCAAAAAACAGTTCATGGAAAAAATTGAACACATAGATAATGAGATTTTTACATGAAATTTTGAAGTCAACTCATATTTCTGGAGTAAAAGCATATAAGATGTTCTAGAGTTAAATATGCTTTAGACAGTTACTATTAGATATTGCATAAGCTGTGAATTATGTTAATGTTTTAAAAATAGAATAACGCCTATGAAATGGAAATGAATAGAAGGAGTCAAAATGTAGTAGCCATACAAATAAAATATTGATCAAGGTTTACACAGGAATTATGACATGAGTAATTGTACATCAATAGTTATGGATATAAGCACTTGACTTTCTATTGGGCGGTGTGCATGCATGGCTGCTATGGCTAGTTGATTCTGACCCACGAAAGCCCCAAATATGCAGACTCGTACTGCATCTTAGGGTTATCCAGGCTGTATCTTTTGGGAAGCAAGACCATCTGGCCTGTCTCCCAAGGCACTTCTGGGTAGGTTCAAACCTGGGGGTTCCACTAGCAGTGGAGGATTTAGCCATCTGCTCCAGCCAGGGAAAATGTATTCAAGGGAAGGCCTCTATGTTCCAAGGCCGGGCATGCACAGTGACCCTCTTGGTTATTCCCATTGAGATCTCTGTTTTGTCTGAAGTCCATCTCCATTACCAAATTTCATATCCGAGGCGACTTCAAGCACTTTGCGACAAAAAGTTCCCTTACCGTTCCCTTCCATTTTCCCTCATGATCGTTATGAAGCTTCCTGTAGAACCTTAAGCTTTAGAAATCCCAAAGGGCACTTATGCATTCCTTTCCTTTGGGCAGTTGGGCTCTTTATAAATGACAGCATGAATGATCTTTTTGTCATTATTCAATGAAAGTTCCCCATCATGTTCAAAGAGAGGTACTACACCAAACCCACGCCAAACTCATTGCCATGGGGTCAATGCAGACGCGTAGCGACACTGTAGGACAGAGTAGAACTGCCCAGGTGAATTTCTGAGACGATAGCTCTTTACGAGAATGGAAAGCTCTGTCTTTCTTCCACGGAGCAGCTGGTTTTCGAACTGCTGGCCTTGCAATTAGCAGCCCCTGGGTGCAAAATCAAGTCTAGCTAACCCGCAATGCTGGGTACATAGCCCTGCAAGGAGAAATAACTGTATAGGCCTCTCGGTGCACCTGAATAGACTTCTACGGCATCTCCCACCACACAGCTCCTGAAATTGACTTCCAAGTATTCTGTTCTACTGGCATCCAACATGTGCAGTCTCGATCATGCGGACATAGGGCCATGCCTCCGTGCCTTTCAGCACGCTGCTCCTCCTGTCTGCAATGCTCTTCCTTGCCCCTCCCACCCATAATCAGAGTCCTCTGGAGGGATTCGGCTGTTCATGAAGAACTGCCCTCGCAGCCTGCGTTTGCATGAAGCTAGAGTAAAGGCTAAGGAGGCACGCTCGAGTACAGCTGTTTCAAGAACAGGCATAACTATAAACCATTCGTTTTTTTAAAAAAAACATGAAGTCCCCAAATAAAAGTTGTTAAGTTCTCACGTGGACATCCAGAAAGAGTAGTTTTCACTTCTTAACCTTCTTATATACTTTGGTCCTGTTATCAGGAAAGACAGACCAGTTTCTGGGGAAGGCCATCATGCTTGGTAAAGTAGAGGGTTGGTAAAAAGGAGGAAGACCCTCAGCAAGATGGATCAACACAGCAGCTACAACAAGCTCACCCACAACAACCATTGTGAGGATGGTCCAGGACTGGGGAGCGCTGCACATTGGGTTGTCATGAGCAGGGAAAGACTTGTCGGCCCCGAACAACAACCCTAGTTTATTCCAAAAACTTCACAGCGCGGACAACATGTTCCCTATCCCACCTAAAAACTCAAGCACATATGCGCACACCCATTCAGACATCCACTGGTTGGGTCCTTGCACTGAATATATTAGTACCTGGGATACTATAGGTGTCCAAAGAAGTGCTTTTCACTGAAGAATAATTTAAGAAATATAGCAACATGCGTAGATGGAGTCCAAGGTACAGTCCAAAATGAAGATAGGTTTTAAGAGGGAACAGATACTAAACCTAGAAAACGTACCAGATAAAACAACCTTGGTAAAAGTAAACCTACATAATATCATTCTGAAAGTTAGTAGAGAAAGTTAATTTTTAACTATTTAAAGATTAGCTTTATAGTATTAACTACAATAACGATAATGGCAGAGATGAACCAAGAACTCTGAAAGTAGTTTCTTATGTTCATCATCTAACTGTGGTAGTGACATAATCTCTTACCAATTTGATGGAGGGGAGTCTAGCTTGTCAACTGGGTCACACCCTGATGGTGCCTCCTTGTGGGCATGGGCTTCTCAAAAGGAGGGGCCCGGGCACCTTCCGCCTCTCTCTCTGTTGCACTTTCCTGTTGAGCCAGTTCTAGCCCCACTGATGACAGCCAGAGTCCTGGAGATGTGTCTTCCCCCATTGGATCTACAAGACTTTACACCACTGGCCTATGATCTTCCTGCATTCTGCATCATTGTGTGTGGCTACATGAGCCTGAAGAAGATTTTATAGACTAGTATCAGACTTATGGACTTGATCTAGGCTGGGCTGGGATGTTTGCTTGATCTATAATTACTTCTTGATATAAAGCTCTCTCTTACACATATATGTGTCCCTGGATTTGTTTCTCTAGTCAACCCAGTCTAACACTCTGTTTATCTATCCATCTATCATCTATCTTAATTGTTGTAATAGCTGTATGTTGATATGATTTCAAATTTATATATAAGCAAATCGAGATGCAGGGATGTTAGGTAACTTGCTCAAAGTCATGCTGTTACTACCTATGAAGCTGGAAAATGAGTACAATTTAGACCCTGGTGTTGATGGAGGAAGGGTTAATGGAGGAGAAGGGCACTGGGTGGCAAAAGAACAGCATAAGCTAAATTAACCGGAGGCTTGTCTTGGCGACAAGTTCAAATAAGAGAGCAAACAAAAGTCAGCAACACGAGTTAACAGAGAACAGCAATCCAAAGGAAGTCTCTGCATTTTAAACAAAAAATGTTTCACAACGAACAACAGAGTCGGTAAATGTTTTTAAATGAAAAGGATGTGTTCAGGAATACTAGGGGTCAGGGGAGGACAGCTTTGATCTATTTCTATAAGGTACCGGGGCACGATGAAAGCTTAAGGACCCTCCCCACCATTAACACACACACAAAACACAGCTATTTGCTGTAGGGTCCGTTCTGACTCACAGTGACCCCACATGGGTCATAATAGAATGATGCATCACAGGATTGTCTGGGATTGACTTTAAGAAGTAGGACACCAGGCCTTTCCTGCATGGTCCCCCTGGATAGACTCGAGCCTGTAGGATGGCAGGCAGACTTGTGAACTGTTTGCCCTACCCCTGCTTGCCTGTCCATCATCAAAACCAACTGCCCCCGAGGCACATCCGGGCCATAGGGTCCTGAGAGAGCAGATCAGAACTGCTGCATGGAGTTTCCAAGACTACAAATCTCAATAGACGCAAACAGCCTCACCTTTCTCCCTTGGAACACCTGGTGGGTTTGAGCGACCGATTTTGCAGTTAGCAATGCTTAACCATGGCTCCTTTTTATTCACCACAGAGCATTATAAAATTGGTCTTCCAAAAGATATAGCATCTGGGGGTCTTAACGGCTTAAAGTTAAACATACGGCCATCTAGCAGAGAAGCAACAAGCCCACATGGAAGTAGCACACCAGCCTGTGTGATTATGAGGTGTCCACAGGATCAGGTAACAGTCACCAGAAGACCCAAAACAAACAAACTAAAAAAAACCATATTGAGAACTAGAGGGGTTGGAGCAGAGACCCAAAACCGATCCTGTAGGCAATGGAACAGCCCCCCTCACAGAAGGGTCACAAGGAAGGGATGAGTCAACCAGGGTACAGTATAGCACCGGAGAAACACACAAAATTCCTCTGGTTCTCTGAGGCTTCTTCACCCCCCACTATCAAGACCCCAGTCCTGCCTTTCAGTTCTGGCTAGACCAGAGCATGTGCACTGGTACAGATAAGACTCACGACACATGGAATCTAGGTCAGAAAAGCCCCTCAGGAACAGAAATGGGAGTAGCAATACCAGGAGGGTAGGGGGGAAGAGGGCGGGGAGGAAGCGGAAACCGGTCGCAATGATGGAGGCATTACCCGCCACCGCCCCACCCCAGGGGGATGAACAACAGAAACATGGGTGAAGGTACACAGCGGTCAGTGTAACACATGAAGATAATAATAATTTATAATTTATGAAAGGGTCATGACAGGGCGGGAGGGAGAGAAAGAAGAGGAGTTGATATCAAGGGCTCAATAGAAAGGAAATGATTAGAAAATAATGATGGCAACATGTACAAATATGTTTAATACAATTGATGTATGGAATGATATAAGAACTGCACGAGCCCCCAATAAAATGATTTTTTTAATTGGTCTTTTGCAATAGGTGGGCCAGATGACTTTTTCCCTCCACATATCATTTGGTTCCTAACAATGATCTGTTTCATGATCAAAGGGCACAGATATAGCCTAAGATCCTTTTTGTCATAAACTAATGATTTATCATTTATTATGAGCACACACAGAGAATTCTCATGGAGCTGACGCCAAGGCGTTGCAGCTCCATGTACTAAAGTGCGGGACTGCTTTGCAGTTTGCTCTGCTCTCACTGTTATGAGAGGAAGCAGGGTGGTGCGGTGCAAACCCAGATGGGGCAGTCCACTTCTGGGAAGATTCCCAGTCTTGGAAACCCCATGGGGCAGTTTTCCCATAGTGCCTACAGGGTGCTATGAGTCAAAATTGATTTGTGGCATCTGTCCCTGCCATAGAATCCCATAGCCACCCTACAGGACAGTAGAAGTGTCCCTGTCCAAGACTGTAACTCTTTACAAGACTAGAAAACCTCACCTTTCTCCAAAGGAACAACTGGTTGTTTTGAACTGCTGGCCCTGCAATAAGCAGCCCAATGCATAATCCACTGTACCATCAGGTCTCCTGACTTGTGACATGGCAGTGGGTAATCTTGAGGAGCAGAGATAGGTAGGCCAGTCTTCTATGGGGGCATTGGAACCACCAAGTGAATGCCAACCACTTTCACCCCCAGAGCTGCCTTACTGGAGTGAATGCAAGCTGGAATCAAATGAGTAATTAACCAAATTCCTTTGACATTGACCGGAAATACTGGCTCTCATAGATCACTTACATTTATAAAAGAAAGTACCGCTCATGTTCAACATCAATCAATTAAATAAAATTATGTTAAATTAATTACTGTTGATGCAAAGCAGTTGATAATCCTGTTTATAGCCCAACTGAATGCCCATCCTGTTGCCTAACAGGTGCCAATAACCCCTCGCTCCCTATTCCACCCACCACCCCCTCCCCGCCAGCAGGCCAGACCTGGCAATCATGAGGAGGATAACTTTCCCCTTCCAGGACCTGTGTCTTTCAAACTAGGTGAAGTGATTCCTATCAAAACGTTTTAAATGACCATACGATGTTGTTGGAATTGAAGCACTGAACATCTCTGCTCACTTACTAAGTCCGTCAAATGTCCATTGAAAGTTGATGGACTCTTAAACATGAAAAATGATTGTGGACCTCTCAGTTTCTCTGCCACACTCACGTCCACAGTAACATGGTCACAACCCTGACTAGCCCAGTCCAGACTACCATCTATTCTGAATTATGAAACTTTAACAATAGTTTACGATACATGAAAGCAGTTTGAAGAGGCTATTCCTTGGGGGGGGGGGAGTACTAGGCTGGATTTTTCTAGAGAAACAAAGCTAGTGGCACTCCTTTATGTGGAAGAAGGAATTATATCGCTTTATCTCAAGGAAGAAATTTAAATCAAGGAATCAGCCCAGCCCAACTGAAGAGCATGAGTCAGATATCAGCTGGGAGTCTGTCCCCCCACCACCACCTGCCCCCCCACCCCCACCCCGGCCCCACCAACCTCCCAGCTTCCAGACAATGTGGCAGGAAGGTGAACCAGGAAGCCGGGAGAGCACAGGTCAGTGGGTGCAGAATCCCATGGATCAAAGGTTGATAGGAACATGGCAAGATACTGACGGCTCCCATGGTTGTCAGGCCACATGGGCCACAGGCCCCAAAAGCCAGACATAGGATCCAATCAAGCAGGAAGAAGAGGGCCAAGAGAGGACAAGGCCAGCTCTCCACAGCATCTCTTCTAAACAGGCCATGCCCCCAAGGAGCTGTCATTAGGCCTTGTCCTGATTGAGAGGCTGGTCTCAGCCCCTGTTGTCCCACAAGTGCAGTCAAGTTGACATAAAACCTAACCCCTGAAGATGCACACAAAGATCTTTATTGCCAGCATAAGTCCTATAGTATTTTTAGAGGGAAAGAAACTACTGACTCTGGAGCATTTTAATTGTGGTATTTTTAAACAAATAACAGGCATATTATAGGTTTCCCCTTTACACAGCCCCCTTGTGTACTAGTTTCTCATGCACCATATGCAGGTTATATGTGTGTGTGTATGCTATTTATGTGGATACATTATTTGTGAAAAAATAGGGTAGTGGATAAGAGTCCCTGGGTGGTGCAAATGGTTAAGTGCTTGACTACCAACCAAAAGGTTGTTGGTTCAGACCCACTTGTGGGTGCCTTGGAAGATAGGCTTGACACTGGGTTTTTGAAAGATCACAGCCTTGCATTCCTTCAGAGCACTTTGAGTTGCATGTAAGGAATCCCCAGGAGTTCGAGTCGACTCGATAGGCAATCACAATAACAACATGTAAGGATGCCACGTGCTTAAATTCACTGTTAGCCAGTTTCATGTAATAGGGAGAACTTTTGAGATGACAAACTAGATAGTGTTATAGAGATGTATCATATTCGCTAGTGTAGTGCCATTGTGACTTAACCAGTGCAGAATGAAGAACCTTTCCAAATGTTTCCCATATCTCTTGTGTCCTGGACCCTTACAATGTATCTATAAATGCATAGACACAGTCACTGTCCTTGCAAATAGAAATATGTTAACGATTCTATACCAAAATGTCAATCATCAAGAAATAGGCGAAGGAGTCCTGGTGAGTTCGCATTATGTTTGCGCACTGACAAATGAACAGAGCACCTGGCTAAAGGATTTCAAAAACAACTTTCCTCCTGCTGTGGATGAAATCGAGTCCTCCCCAAGATATATGCTGAAATGCGAACCCCGATACCTGTGGATGTCATCCTTTTGGAAACAGTTCTCTTTGCTATAGCAACTAGATCATACCCAAGCAGGGTGGGCTCTAAATCTGCTCACCCCTGAATTAAAAAGAAGCAGCAGAACGGACCCAGGCGCACAAACAGGGAGAGGAGGAAGACAGAGGGAAGACACGGATGCACCTACCAAAGATTACCGGGAGCTACAAAGTGCTGCAAGAGACAAAGAAGGACCTCCCAGGAAAGCCACAATTTGAGACTGGATTTCTAGTCTCCTAAAACGGACCCAACGGGATAAAAGGCTGGGGCAGTCCATTAGTTTCAAATAAACCAGGGTTACTAGGAAGTACCAACCTGGGCATAACGCTTTTATATTTTAAGCACCACTCTAAGATTTCCAACATCACAGATAAGGCACAAATTAAACTTCTCGGGCATAGCCCATATCCACAGTAAACATGGTAAGAGACAGAGTGCATGTGTGGTAGGCCGGGGAGAAGCCAAGTGAGTTAGGGAAAGGCAAAGCCATCTGATTCTTTAGAATATTGCCTCTTACAACGATAATTGCCTCGTAAAAGACGTCAACTGACAATTAATTTGATTATGCAACCGATCTAATTCTCAATATCTCCTTTCTCGTACCACCAAGCAACCTCCAAACTTTTCAGAGATAACTCGCTATTCAGTCTGAAGAGTGGTTGAGAAATCAGAGCTACTGAGGGAGAAAGGTTTCTTCATGAAGATGAGACTGAGTGAGCATGTAAATCAGTGGTTCTCAGCCTTCCTAATGCTGCAACCCTTTAATACAGTTCATGTTGTGGTGACCCCTAACCTTAAATTTATTTTCGTTGCTACTTCATAACTGTAATTTTACTACTGTTATGATTCATAATGTAAATATGATATGCAGGATGTATTTTCATTGTTACAAATTGAACATAATGAAACATAATTAAAGCATTAAGATTAATCACAAAACAATATGTAATTATATACTGTGAAATATTTATGTGTTTTCTGGTGCTCTTAGGCGATCCCTGTGAAAGGGTCGTTCGACCCCCAAAGGGTTCACGACCCACAGGTTGAGAACCACTGATTTAAATAAGAGAAATACTCTCCAGGGTGCTCTGTGTCCTACCTGTGTGGACTGGCTGTTGCCGTTGTCTAAGGAAAACCACTAAAACCCACTGCCATCAAGTCAATTCCAATGCACAGCCACCCTGTAGGACACAGTAGGACTACGCCTTTGGGTTTCTCAAGCTGTACATTTTTACAGGGAGAAAAAAAATAGCCCATAGTTCTCAAAAGAGCAGATAGTGGGTTTGAACTGCTGATACTGTGGTTAGCAGGCCAGTGAGTAACCCACTATGCGACCACGGTTTCTTAGCCTACGGAAAGGTGGGCAAAGAAAAGCCAGCTGGAAGTGCAAATGTGCGTGTGCACGTGTGATGCACAGGAAGGCCCACTGACTGCCAAGCGAAGACTGAGTTGTTAGCTGTTCTGGAGTGGCCCCCAACTCATGATTCCAGCCTGGACTATTGTGATCCACAGAGTTTTCCTTCATCGTCTGTCCCAAGTTGACCACCAGGCCTTTCTTCCTAGTCCACCTGAGTCTGGGTGCCCTGCTGACACGTCCAGGTTCACAGCTGTACATACCCTCCACTCATGGAAAGGCGGTGGCTACACAGTGTGCCTAGGCGGGGATTCAAATGCGCTCCTCCAAATGGAAGGGGGAGAGTCTACCCTAAGAAACCTGAGGTCCCCTATGCTTTCAAAAGAAGCCCTGGTGGCACAGAGGCTACACATTGAGCTGACAAGGACAAGGTCAGCACTTCAAAACCACCAGCCAATGTGTGGGAGAAAGAGGAGGTTTTCTAATCCCTAAAGAAATCCTTTTGGAAACCCCAGAGGTCGTTCTGCTCTGATCTCTAATGCCACTGTGAGTCAGAAGCGAGAGAATGGTAGTCAAGTGGTTTTTCAATATCCTTTAAAAAGCTCCGATGGGGCCCCATTCTAATTAGAGTACAATTCAAACGTGCTTTCCCAAACTTGAAGGCTTTGCATAATCTCCCTCCCACCTCCTCCCTGACTTTCTACCTCCTACTCTCTTTTGGGACCTGTGTTCCCAGCACACTCCTCCCACACCGACCCACTTTCTGGTTCTAAATGCATTCTTGCCTTCACGCCTGCTGATGTGGCAAATCCTCGCTTGGTTTTCTTCTTGATCTTCATTGAACTGGTCCCTCGTCATTCACAGAACTCAGTTCAAATATACTCTCCTCAGAGAAGTCCGACTGAGCGGGTCCCCCTGCCACCACACACCACTGCTGTATCTGAAATATGCTAGGGCACCTTCGGCTAGTAAATTTCACTTAAAGTCTCAATTTATGGGTGACTGGTGGTCCTGTGGCACTCTGGTGACCTCGCGACCTATGCATTGAGCTGCTAACCACAAGGCCAGTGGTTTGAATCCACCAGCTGTCTGCTCCAGTAAAGACTTACAGTCCTGGAAATCCGACACAGGTCACTAGGAGTTGGAATCTTGATGGCAGTGGGTCAGTTTTCAGTATGCAAGAAGTTGCCCAAGAGCCACAGCCGAATCATTTTCTATTCCCTTGACATAACACACCTCAGCTCCATCCCTGCCACCCCCCACACACACACACACACACACACACACACACGGCACAATGACCCATGGCCCCTAGCCACACCAACCCTAGTTCTGTCTTCACAACCTGTGGAAGGGGAGGGTGACTCCTACACTTTTAAAAGGAGCATTCAACTTCTTTCCCATCTCCTCGACTGCAGGTTTTATTCTCCCCATCTCCTAAAGAGTTTTCTGCGCCTAACAAAATACAGAGCAAATCAATGTTCACAGATTGTGGGTAAAATGATGCCGTTTTCAGACTGTTGTAATCCCAGGGGGTGGGGAGGGGAGTGGATGGTGGGAGAAAAGATCATCTTTGCCCATAAAAAGCTTCTCAATGATTATAAGAAAATTTCCTATAGGCAGGATGCTTTTCTTAAAAGTCAGTGAGTGGGAACAGCGGAGGAAAACATTTCATTCTCCACTTTCTCAATGGCCAAGGAGGGGAAGTCCCTGGTCAGATGCAAAGGCTTGCGGCAGTAGGAAGGGAAGCGGGGAGATCATTCCTGGCCACCTGGATAACCAACCACTTTCTAAGAATAAAGAAATGTGAACGGGGGAGGAGACGTGACTGGTCCACAGGGCTCCTTTCTCTCTTTTACCCTATAACCTAAATCTTAGTCTCAATCATCCTGAGCCCAACCAAAGGGCGGCCAAGTGTGTTACTATGTCAGACAGTCCTGCTGATTCCTTGGGGGTCGAATGACCCTTTCACAGGGGTCGTCCGATTCATAACAGTAGGAAAATTGTGGCAACGAAAATAATTTTATGGTTGGGGGGTCACCACAACGTGAGGAACTGTATTAAGGGGTTGTGGTATCAGGAAGGTTGAGAACCACTGCCTTAGACACTGCCTAGAATCCATGTTAAACAGATCTCTGGGGTTCATCCCTAGATGGAATCGCAAAATTCCGCACAAGCCATCTGGTGATCTGCATGGTGAACAGATGATGCCGATCAGAGAAATGTGGCACACTGTACTATTTCACACTTCCTCCCATAAGCCCCCCACCCACCCCCCATGATGGGGACACTGCACTCTCTCCAACAGAAGAGACTGGCTGGGAAGTTCGGTCCCGGGCCATGGAGCTCTAGGACAGAAACACTTAAGAACTGCCCCATAAGGTTTTATTGAAACACTGGTGCCATACAGGCATTCTTTCCCAATACAGTCTCTCTTTCTGAACCTCAAAGAATTTTTTTATTATTATTAATTTGGGGTTATAGCACAAATAGGGTATTGCCAACCAATCTAGTGAAATGGAGGCAAAGCAGCATTTCCATTTTCCTGTGCAATTCAAACAAGACACGGTACAACGTGAGATTATGAGTCAAGTCAAAACATTGTTCCAGAAAAGGGTCATCAGGCAATGAACGGATATGGATAACGTCAGATTAAGGTTAACAAAAGTTCTCCTTATAAACCCAAATTGCCACTATCTAAAGTGCCGCAGAGAAAACAAACTAGTAAACAATCTAAAGATATCTCATTAGGAGCTATAAAAAGCAGTCTTCACTGAGACCAAAAAGGGACCAACATGAACCAATTTGCAAATGTCCAATCAGCTTGCCTTCAGCGGAAATTACTCTGGCTGCCTGACAGATGGTCCCAGACAGTTAGCACCTCCTGTAAATAAAAAGACAGTTTCATGTTCCGCAGCTGGGAGAGGAAGTGGCCATCCGGAGAGTTCAGCAACCTGGAGGTGTATTCCCGGCAGCTCCCAGAGACCTCCAAAGCCATGGTGCTACATAAGGGTCACATCTATGTGGCCATGACCATGGGTACACTCTGGCCAGAGGGGGAAATGGACCCCAGACCTCTGCAAAGCATCCCAGGCCTCCTGTCTAATCATAGTACTCAGGGGTTCTTTTTAACCCTTTCATGACTTTGAATGAAAAAATAAAAGATACTTGTACTGGTATCATGAGTAAGTTGTCAGTAACGGGACTTTTCTTGTGGAAATGTGGATTTTGATACAATTAAGTAAAATACATACATTGCACATGAACTCTGGCACTAGGATTGATGGATTAAGGTCTGTTTCTTCCAATGCATGCAGTTCTACAGATGCCTGTCAGTCACCAACTAGCACGGAGCTCAACAGAAAAACCAATGGGTCGAAACCACCAACCACTCCATGGAAGAAAGATGAGGCTTTCTAGGCCAGTGAAGAGGTACAGTCTCGGAAACCCACAAGAGCAGTTCTTCCTTGTCCTAGGGGGTCGCTGCAAGTCATCCTGGGCTCGATGGCACTGAGCTTAGCTTTGCGGATCGGTCAGTTACCAGTTCATAGCAGTCCTACAACTGGGATAGTAAGGTCTCAAGAAAACTCAGAGCACGGAAATGTTGGTCACTGGCATTAAAAAAAAAAAGTTAAAGCAAATATGACTGCTGGGTTGAGAATCTGGAGTTTGTCTGGCTCCTGAAACACTGACATTTATGATGTTTACCCCCCTTCCACCCCTCACCATTTTTAAACGTCACTTTTGAACGGCAACCTTCCCTGAACTCGTGTTCTACCATGGCGCCCAAGAGAGGCGACTCTGGGTCTGCCCGTAGGGGTGGGGTGGGGTGGGGGCATCACTTTTTATAAATGTCCTTCTACACTAAAATAACAGCACACAGGAATGGAGCGGAGATGTCCGCAGACCTCCAGCTGCTGCAAAATGACACGTTTCTCTTTTATCTCCAAAATGAATGGCAACTCAAACATTGTCCTCTCCCCCACTGCCACCGCGGCGGGGTGCAAGGTTGCTCTCGGACAACTTCCAATCGCCCCAGACCAGAACCTCCCCGACCCCACCCACGCCTGCTCCGGGAGCACAGCCCCTTCCAGAAGAAATCCGTAGGGAGCCTGAGGCCGATGCCTTTCTCCAGCGGCCACCTCCCTTTGGGCTAGCCTCTAGGGCCCCCCCCACCCCCCCGCAGGCTGTCCCCATCTGCTCCGCCGCCCCCTCCCCACGACCCGCCGGCCGGAGCCCTCTCGAGACCCCAGTCTGCCTCTGCCTCGGGTCTCTCCTCGCGTCGGGGACCCCCCGCGTAACACCCGGGCCGGCACAGGGTCCGAGCGCCCCCTCCTCCGCCTTTTAGGGACAGCGCCTCCAAGAGCATTCCTGCGGCTGCCCGGGGGTGCGGCGGGCGAGTCGCCCGGCGGGGCAAAGCCCGAGCGCCCGAGCGCAGCCCCCCCAGGCCGCCGGGTTCTGCTGGGTGCGGGGCGGGAGCCCAGCTCTCTCACCCCCGCAATGCAAACCCATCGCCGCGTGGCTTCGGGTCGAGTTACCCGCCGAGGCCCAGGGGGGGAGACCGCCGAGCGTCCTGGGCGCCGCCGCGGCTCCACGCCCGCCCGCGGCGCGCTAGCTCCGGCCAGCTGCCACCTTACCCGCGGCGCC
>NW_022103903.1:20153840-20158744 GCF_000313985.2 Echinops telfairi | reverse complement strand
TGGGTCCCGGGACTCGGAGCCCGACGCCCTCCCTGCAGGCCAGGGCGGGAGGTGCCAGAGGAGAGGGCTCCGGCGGCTGCGCCGGGCACCGCAGGCGAGCGCCCAGAAAGCTCGGGCAAGCGTCTTCTGGAGGCACAGGCGGTGCGGCCGGGCCCCCCGAGGTCGCGGAGGAAGGTGCAATGCGCAGGGGGATCTCTCTGTCCCTGGGGAGGGCGAAGCAGCTGTCTCCAGCGCCCCTACCTTTCGGCCAGCGCGGACGCCAACCGCGCGCCCCGCCAGGCGTCCGGGACAGGAAAATCACTGGGGAGGGAGCGGCCAGGGAAGGCGGCGGGTGGCTTCCGGACAAGGTAGGAGGATCGATTTGCATAGCCAAGAAGACACTCCCATCCTGCCCTAATTTATCTGGAAAACTGGGGCTGACTGGGTGCTCCCAGGCCCCGCCGGCGGCCGCACTGTCCGCTGGACCGGAGGGGGGTGACAAGGAAACCCGGGGACGTGACGCTCTGGGAACTGTGCGTGGCCAGAGGCAGAAAGGGTTCCCCATAATGGTCCAGAATTCTTCAAGAACAAAATGATCTAGTGTTGTTTATAGTTTGGAAAAGAGAAGAACAAAGGCGAGAGGTGCGTCTCACTGTCTCTCTGCCTCTCTCTGTCTCTTTCTCTTTCTCTCTGGCTAGTAACCCTCTCTGCGGGGGGGAGTGGGGAAAGGGGAATCATATTACAATGCCCTTAGATTTAGATGGTTCTGAGTAGTTTTTAAAATTCTCAATGTTTTTCATACAATTCTCTTGTCTAGTACATTCCATTTATAGTCCAGTCTTGAGGCACGGAGCCGTGTGAGCATCTATGATCAAACGCCCCCTGAGGGAAGATCCTCGGGACTTGGGTTTGTTTGAACACTGGCAAAGTGCCAAGCACTGGAATAAAGTCCATTACTTGTATTGGGCCTCCTGATATTTGTCTTAGTTGTCCTGACAACTCGAAAGTCTGAAAGGGTTTGTTTGTTTCCTCAAACAGGGAGAGCAATAAGATTGATCCTTTGAGCTTTCCCTACGACTTACCTTTGACATGATTCATGACTGACATCAGGAGAGGGCAAGACGTTGAGGAAAGTTACCCGTATGAGATAATATTCCTGAGGGTGATTTGCTCCCTTAGTTCAGCCTGACTTTATGACTGTCCTCTTGTTCTGCAAAATCAAATCTGTTCTACACCTCATCCTACGTGGAGCCCCTGGTGGTCTAGTGGTTACATGTGGGCTGCTAACTGCAAGGTCGGCTGTTTGAAACCACCAGCCGCTTTGAGGAAGAAAGGTGGGGCTTTCTAGTCCCAGAGTTACAGTGTTGGAAACTCACAGGGGCAGATATACCCTGTCTTATTGGGTTGCTATGAGCTGGGATAGACTCAGTGGCAGTGAGTTTGATTGGTTTGGTTGTTGCCTCACGCCCTCTGGCCTTCCCAGGTTCTGTAAGCAGGCAACACTTTGTAAGAGTCAGAGAGGTCATCTCGTGATAGTCTTCAGCTGGCCGTGGTGCTCCTGGAGTTCAATGGTGCTCGAGAAGGAAGCTCTTCCCGAAGCTGGTTCAAATCCATTCTACACTCACGTGTTCAAAGACCGTGAGCAACTTAGGGAACCACAGTGTACTTACTTTTCAAGTCATCTCAAGTCACCATCTGTGATGGTGTAAAGGATGTAGCACAATACATAGCCTAAAACGGGCAATGCCAGAAAGTGGAGTGTGGTCCATAAAAACTATATTTAGAATATTGGGCCCCCATGGATCAACGACGTCCATGCATCAATGTCATTCCTTTCAGGCACCTGCAAACCTGGAGACTCAGAAGAGAAACAGATTCAGAGGGTTTGGCTAAGTGCTCAAGGTCACCCCTCCCCTTGGCACTGTTATTCAAGTGAAAGCAGTCTGTGACCGAAATCACTGTTGTTTCAGGCATTGCACCACTCTGTAGCTATTTATAGGCAGAGGATTTTTGTTCTTAAAAAATTTTTTAAATTAGGATTGGTTTAAAACTGAACATTTATGTACATTTACTTTCACCTCATTCACTGTAATCTGCACAATGTAACATCACGTACTCCTTTTTCTAACCGTTCTGAACTTTGTCCTTGGGTAAATGCTGTCCCTTTGACCTCAACTAGTTTATTAATCTAGGATATGTGTACCACACCAGTTTTATGGTTCCCCTTATAAACCCTGTTGGGTGGTTGAAAATTAACCAGGGGTGTGAGATCACTTCCGGACTTGAAGGAAAGTGTAAGGACCATGCTCTCAAACATCCTACAGTCTCTGACCAGCAAGCCTGATGTAGGATTTTGAGCTTTATTCCACATTTTCCTCCCATTCTACACAGGACCTTCCAAAATATGCCTTTTATACTAGTACTGGAAGTTGGGCTCATGTAATTCTGATGATCTCAGGAATAAAACTGGTGCTCACATGGTTCTGGTCTATTAGACTAATTGCTTTCCATCTCTTTGTTTCTTTGTTTCCATCACTCATCATTTCCTCAGGACAAAGTGAGACCAATAGTTGTGCCTTTGATGGCTGCTCATAAGCTTTTAAGACCCCAGTCATTACTCACCAAAGCAAGATGTAGACCCTTGTCTTTGGGGTTTGTTCTGGCACTTGACCTTGGTGTCCCTAGAAACTATGGTCCTAAGCACCCAACGCAGCGACTCATCCCTTCAAGGTGTTTTAGCTTTGCCCCTGTATGCTCTACCACATTCACATATGTTGGCAGCAAAGGTAAATATCTGTACAAATATCCTAGCAAACCTATGTATTTGTGAGTATACTCTTACCTCCAACCCATACCTATTCAGCCCATGTGTCTGATTCTTACATCTATGTGTAGATCACCACTACTGGATTGCGAATATAACAGTATTTACTCGTGGTCCTTAACTCTAGCACTACGCCCAGTGTCTTCTCTGCCTTCATCCTTTTTCTTTCTTTTTTTTTTTGCCAGCCTCCCTTAATAAGTTTGCCTCCTCCTTTCCCCATGTTTGGAGCCCTGGTGGTGTACCGGTTACATGTGGGCTGTGATCTACATGGTCAGCAGTTCAAAACCACCAGCAGTTTCTCAGGAGGAAGCCTGGGCATTCTACTGTAAGCAGTTACAGCCTCAGAAGCCTGCAAGGGGTCACTCTGAGTCCGCATTGACTCAATGGCAGTGAGTTCATTTTGATTCCCCTAAGTTAAATCTACTACTCCATTTGGAAGTTCTGAAACGACTATTATCTCTTCTAACACTGCTGTAAATGTCTTTGAGACAAATTGCTATCTCTAGTTCCATACTTTCAGTTTTGTAGGTTTCCTTTAACTAGGATACGTCTATATCTAGGGTGATTTATAGGTGTTTCAATGTATGTTAAGCACGGGTTGTTTTTAGTTATCTGTCTAAAGAACTCTCTTCAACATGTCTTTGTAACATTGGTTTGGTTTTTACAAATTCCTTTAACTTATGTTTATCTGGAAATGTTATAACTTCGCCATCGTGTTGAGGGACAGAGGTGCTGGGTACATAATTTTTTGTTTGCTTTTTTTTTTTCTATCAGAGTTTTATATATATCATTCCATTGATTTCTTGCTCGCACAATTTCCACTGAGAAATCCGATGTTAGTCTTATTAGTTCTCCTTTGTAAGTAACTTTTTGCTTATCCCATGTTGCTGTCAGGATTTTTCCTAGTTTTGGGGTTCAGAAAGTTTGATTATGTGGGGTTCAGAAAGTTTGATTATGATGTGTCAAGTGATTTTCTCTTGGGATCTAGCCTGCTTAGGGTGCATATAGCTCCTTGAATGCATATATTTTTATCTTTCATGATACTAGGGATTTCCCCCCAAAGAACTCATTTTACCATCTTCTTTATACTTTTATTATTATTATTTAATGTAAGATATATTACTTTTATGGGAACATGCTTAGAAACTTTAAAATCTGAGGATTTCTGTGAAAGGTAAAAAAATTAAGCAGGGAAATAAGGCTATAAAATTTTAAACCCTCTCTGGTTAGTATTTTTGGTATTTATTTTTGGAAGATATTTTAATAATATAAATTTTTTTTTAATTCAACTGTCTTTATGTGTGTATGTGTGTGTAAGAAAGAGCTTTATATACAAGAGCAATTGAATATTGAGAAAACATCCCAGCCTAGTCCAGATCAAGTCCTTAATTCCGATATTAGCCCATATGTCCAATACCAATCTATAAAGTCCTCTTCAGACTCACGAAACACATGTAATTATGCTGAATGCAGAAATATCACAGCCCAGTGGTTGGAAGGCTTGTGGATCCAGTGGCGGTATAAGCATCTCAGATCTAGTAGGGGTCTCCATGTGGCTCCTCCGGCTCCAGAGCTCTAGTGTAGCTCCATGTGTCTTGTCAGCAGAAATGTCTTGAGGGAGTGAGTGAGTGAGTGTACTGCCTCCAGCAAGCTATTTAACTCCTCCGAATGTGGTCATCAATCTGCGACCTGATTGACAGGCTAATCCCCACCCCTTCACTCTTCAGTCTCAAATTGACAACAGAATACGTAACTACCACATAATCTCATAGTCAGCAATTCATCATCACCAGCTCCCTGTATAAAGATGAAGCTTTCTACTCCCAGAAAGTTACGGTCTCAGAAACCCACAAGGGCAGTTCTACTCTGTCCTACAGGCTTCCAGTGAATCAGACTCATTGATGACAATGAGTCTGAGTTTCTGCTTTGAGTTTATGTATGTACACATAATTCAAAATTATTAATTTTTTTTGAGGTAAGGGGAACATGGAGTTGAGACACTCCAAGGTCTGCAGCTTTATTCGAGGCAGGTTTTTTTTTCACATTCTTTTTTTTTAAATCATTTTATTGGGGGCTTGTATAATTCTTATCCCAATCCATA
>NW_022103903.1:20133078-20153664 GCF_000313985.2 Echinops telfairi | reverse complement strand
TCCGACGTCTCCCTTCACCCACTTTTCTGTTGTCCGTCCCCCAGGGAGGAGGTTATATGTAGATCCCTGTAATCTGTTCCCCCTTCCTGCCCCACCCTCCCTCCATCCTCCTGGTATCGCCACCCTAACCACTGGTCCTGAAGGGATCATCCGCCTTGGATTCCCTGTGTTTCCAGATCCTATCTGTACCAGTGTACATCCTCTGGTCTAGCCAGATTTGTAAGGTAGTGATTCAGCTGTCTTATAGAAGAGATATTCTAATAAGATTAGAGAGGAGGGGTCAAGGAACAAGAGAGGACTTTGAGGACATGTGAGTCCTTTTAAATGACATGAAGTCATACAATGAAGGCAGTGTTTGCTTGATGTGTTTTTCATTTGTGAATGATGCATTGTCTTAAAATTAATATGATTTTGTTTCATGATGATGTGGTTTCTGCTGTAAGGCACTGATGTGGGAGGTTTGAATTTCCCCAGCAGTAGCTTGAAAGAAGGACTGACAATCTTCTGAGTGAATTTATTTATTAAAACTCTCCAGAACACAGTCCTATTCTTTTTTTGGTCCAAGAATATCTTTTTTTTTAATCACTTTATTGGGAGCTCATACAATTCTTATCCCAATCCATACATCGATCCATTGTGTCAAGCACATTTGTACATCTGTTGCCATCATCATTTTCAAAATATTTTCTTTCTACTTGAGCCCTTGCTATCAGTTCCTTATTTGTTCCCCTCTCCTGCACCCTCCCTCCCTCACAAACCATTGATAATTTATAAATTTTTATTATTTTTTCATGTCTTACACTGCATTGACCTATGTCTCCCTTCACCCACTTTTCTGTTGTCCATCCCCCAGGGAGGGGCTTATATGTAGATCATTGTGATTGGTTCCCCCTTTCTCCCTGCACCTTCTCCTTGCCCTCCTAGTATTGCTACTCTCAATATTGTTCCTGAAGGGTTTATCTGTCCCGGATTCCCTGAGTTTCCAGCTCTTATCTGTACCCATGTACATGCTCTGGTCTAGTTGAATTTGTAAGGTAAAATTGGGATCATGACAGTGGGGGTGGGGGAAGCATTAAAAAACTAGAGGAATGTCGTATGTATCATCCATACTGCTCTCTGACTGGCTTGTCTCTTCCCTGTGATCTTTCTGTAAGGGGATGTCCAGTGGCCTACAGATGGGCTTTGGGTCTCCACTCTGCACTCCCCCTCATTCACAATGATGTGATTTTTTTGTTCTCGGTCTTTGATGCCTGATATCTGTTCCCATCAACACGTCATGATCACACAGGCTGGTGTTCTTCTTCCATGTGGGCTTTGTTGCTTCTGAGTTAGATGACCTCTTATTTATCTTCAACCTTTAAGACCCCAGATGTTATATCCTTTGATAGCTGAACACCATCAGCTTTCTTGTCCACATTTGCTATACATCCATTTTGTCTTCAGTGATCGTGTCGGGAAGGTGAGCATCATGGAATGCCAGGTTATTCGAACAAAGTGTTCTTGCATTGATGGTGTACTTGAGTAGAGGCCCAATGTCTGCTACCTTGATACTTAGCATATATGTACATAGATCTATTTCCCTATCATTATATATAAATATATTTACATATGTACATACCTGTATTTAGACCTCTATAAATACCCTTTGCCTCCTAGTTCTTTCCTCTATTTCCTTTTACTTTCCCCTTGTCCCACTATCATGCTCAACCTTCATTTGGATTTCAGTAATTCCTCTCGGTTAGGTTGCCCTTGATCAAGCCCTACCAGGCCTCTTACACCCTCCTTGCCACTGATTTTGGATCACTTGTTGTTCCTTTGTCCCTGGGGTGGTTGACACCGTTTGCTTTCCCTTATCTCCCCCTCTCTCATGTTCCCCCAGAACCATCGGGTTCGTTGTTTTCTCTCCGGATTATATATTCAGCCTATCTTATCTAGATAGACTGGCAGAGATGATAATCAACACAAAAACAAGTCAGAGCAAAACAAAACAACCAAAGAAAACCGCAAAACCAAACAACAGAACAATGACCACAAAAAAGAAAAGCCTATAAATAGTTCCAGGTCTGTTGGTTGAACTTTAGGAGTGTTTTCCAGTCAAGCCTGATGGGGTGCCATGCCCTGGCCCCAAAGTCTATTTTTGGTACTCCTTGGGGACTTCATTACTTTGCTCTCCTTGCTGCTTTGTTACACACCTTAGAATTTCGCTTGGATGTGGTGGGGTCAGATCAGACACAATTCCTGCACTATGCCTCCAGTGCTGTCCCCCATAGCACTATGGGTCAGTGATGGACATTGTGTCTTGTGGTGGGGCTGGCCCTATGGTCCTCTCTGTGCATTGGCTGCTCTGAGCAGGCATATCATCCTCAGGACTTGGTGGGCCAAGATGTGTTTCACTTTCTCTCCTTCCCTCTTCATTTGCTCCTGTATGCTCTGTCAGACATGCCCCTCTCCCTGAGCTGTAGCTTCAGTGCTGTCCTCTATAGTGCACTCTTCTGGGAGAGGATGGGGGAGGGGTGTGCGGGGGTGGGGTGGTAGTGTCCATGTAGTTGGGATTAGGGTCTGCCCCACAGACCTCTCTATTGGTTCCCTGCTTCATGCCGGTATGTTGCATTCACGTCTTGGCGCACCAGGTTGAAGTCTGGTCCCCCTCTCCCAAAATAGTCCTATTCTGATACACATGTGGTCATTGAGGCAATAGAAACTCAGTAACTGGTTTTTTTTTTTAGACTCCACAGTGAGGTTAGAAAGTAATTCTTCCTTACTCCCAAGGTACAACCTGCCTTCTGAATTTGTATGCCCTGTTCCAAGTACTATAATTCCTGGTAAGGTTGCTTTTTTTTTTTAATGATGCCCAGACATTCTAAAATTTTAAAATATGGATACAAGCTCATAAATAAGCAATTTGCAGACAAAAAAATAATGCACGAGCCTGTGCAAAGACACCAATGCCCTTTTATACTAATACTACTTAAGAAAGTCTTTGCAATAGTGAGAAATGAGATCGCCAAAACCTTGATTAATGAGATCCATTGTACCAAAGGTTGTCAAGAGACTATACAAGTCTAAATCTATGCATTCTTTTTAGAGGGCAATTTGTTGAATGGTATGAAATCGACAAGTTATAGTTGGGCTTGAATGTTCCTCCTTTACCACCCTCTGCTAGTTTGTTGTAAGCTGGTGGCTTGAGTGTTGCTATGATGCTGTGAGCTATGTCAGCCACCAGCCAGTATTTCAAATAACAGCAGGGTCACTCACCCATTGCATACACGTTTCTCAGAGCTTCCAAACTAAGACATGCTAGTGAGAAGGGCCTGGCAACCACTTCTGGAAATTAGCCAATGGAAACTTTGTGACTCACAACAAAAATAGTTCGAGAAGGTGAGCCCCCAATACAGAGTGGACGCAATAATATACTCAAACATACTAAGCATCGTGAGGATGACGCAAGACTTTTTAATGTTTAGTTCTGTTGTACGTGATATCTCTATCAGTTAAAGTTGACCTTACTCCTAACAATAACAAGAACAACTTTTCTCCTTAAAAGACAATTGACGGGGACAACACTGGAGACACAGTATGGAAACTGCACCCGATCTGACCCCACCCCACGGAGGCAAAACACTAAGGACGTGAAACAGAACACAAGGAGAGCAGAGCAAGGAAGTCCTGAGGGAAGACCAAAAATAGACTTTAGGGCCAGGGTGTGGTGCCCCATCAGACTTGACTGGAAAACATTCCTGAAGGTCAACAAACATCTTCAACTATTTACAGATTTTTCTCCTTTTTGTCATTGTTTTTTGTTGTTGTTGTTGTCATTGTTTTGTTTTGCTCTGTCTTGTTTTTGTGCATATTATTATCTCTGCAGGTCTATCTAGATAAGATAAGCTGGACAAACAATCTGGAGGAGAAAAGAACGGGATGAATGGTTCGGGGGACATGGGAGAGGAGGAGGTTGGAGAAAGGGAGTGGTGTTAACCAACCCAGGGACAAGGGAACAACAAGTGATCCAAAATCAGTGGCAAGGAGGGTGTAAGAGGCCTGATAGGGCTTGATCAAGGGCAACCTAACTGAGAGGAATTACTGAAATCCAAATGAAGGTTGAGCATGATAGTGGGACAAGGGGAAAGTAAAAGGAAATAGAGGAAAGAACTAGGAGGCAAAGGGCATTTATAGAGGTCTAAATACAGGCATGTACATATGTAAATATATTTATGTATGATGATGGGGAAATGATATATGTGCATATATTTATAGGCTTAGTATTAAGGCAGCAGAAGGACATTGGGCCTCCACTCAAGTACTCCCTCAATGCAAGAACACTTTATCTATTAAACTGGCATTCCATGATTCTCACCTTTCCGACATAATCGCTGAAGACAAATGTGTGCATAAGCAAATGTGGTGAAGAAAGCTGATGGTGCCCAGCTACCAAAAGATAAAGCATCTGGGGTCTTAAATGTTTGAAGGTTAACAAGCGACCATCTAGCTTAGAAGCAACAAATCCCACATGGGAGAAGCACACAGCCTGTATGATCAAGAGTTGTCAAAGGGATCAGGTATCAGGCATCAAAGAACCAAAATATCATATCATTGTGAATGAGGGGGCGTGCGGAATGGAGACCCAATGCCCATCTGTAGGCAGCTGGACATCCCCTTACAGAAGTGTCGCGGGGAGGAGATGAGCCAGTCAGGGTGCAGTGTAGCAATTGTGAAACATACAACTTTCCTCCAGTTCTTAAATGCTCCCCTGCCCCTCCCACTCTCATGATCCTAATTCTACCTTACAAATCTGGCTAGACCAGAGGATGTACACTGGTACAGATAGGAACTGGAAACACAGGGAATCCTGGTGGATAATCCCTTCAGGACCAGTAGTGAGAGTGGCGATCCTGGGAGGGTGGTGGGAAGGTCCTCTGGGGTACAGACAACAGAAAAGTGGGTGAAGGGAGATGTTGGACAGAGTAAGATATGACAAATTATCAAGGGTTCATGAGGGAAGGGGGAGTGGGTAGGGAGGGGAAATATGAGGAGCTGAGACCAAGGGCTCAAGTAGAAAGCAAATGTTTTGAGAATGATGATGGCAACAAATGTACAAATGCACTTGACACAATGGATGGATGGATGTATTGTGATGAGTTATACGAGCCCCCAATTAAATGATTTAAAAAAAAGACAATTCGCCTTAAGCCAACATGCAACCTAAAAAAGAGAGGAAGAGGGAAAACACTCAAGTTCTCTTCACTGGCTCCTAATTCTCCAGGTCAACATTGGGAGGAGCCACTCCAGTTGCTGAGCAGCTTCCAAAGCAAAGGCTGAGCTAGCAGGACCTCCTGGTAGAGTGGTGTGGTAGAGCAGACTGTAACACTGTTGTCTCTTGGAGTGATTGGCCCAGAGCTCTTAGTCAATCACAAGAAGTATTGGAAATTAGAGGAATGAATAATAGTTGGAAAATAGGGTCTTAGTGAAAGAAATGAAGCTGGAGTACACATAATAAAATTTTGCAAGGCTTATAACTTCTTCATAGCAAATTTTTTTTTTCAACAGCAATAAAGGTGACTATACAGGTGGCCTTTTCCACATGGAATACACAGAAATCTAGTTGCCTACAACTGTGGGAAGAGATCATGTAGAAGCTCAGAATCAGCAGTTAAAATTAGGCCAGGAACTGACTGCGGAACAGACCATCAATTGCTCATATGTAAGGTCAGATTGAAGGTGAAGAAAATCGAAACAAGTCCATGAGAACCAAAATAAACCTAGAGTCTAGCCCACCTAAATTTCGAGAACAGCTCAAGGACTGAACACTGATGACAGAAGACGTGAAGAGCTTGTGGGAGGACATCAAGAACATCACCCATGAAGAAAACAAAGGTCATTAAAACGACAGGAAAGAAAGACAAAAATCAAAGTAGATGTCAGAAGAGACTGAAGCTTACTCTCAATGGTAGGGTAGCTCAGGTAAATGGAAGAAATGATGAAGTCAAGGAGCTGAACAGAAATTTCCAAAGGGCAGCTGGAGAAAACAAAGTAAAATATGCTAACAAAATGTATAAAGACTTAGAAAGCGAAAAAGGAGGAACACTCTCAGCATATCTTAAATTGAAACACCCCAAGAAAAAAATGTAAAAAAAAGAAAAGAAAAAATGTATACCATGAATTGCAATACTGAAAGATTCTATGAGCAAAATATTGAACAATGCAGGAAGCATTAAAAGAACTTGGATGGAATACACTGATTCGCACAGAACTGGTTGGCATTCAACCAGTTCAAGAGATATCATATGAGCTAGAACTAATGGTACTGAAGGACAAAGTTCAAACTGCCCTGAAAGCATCAGTCCAAAACAAGGCTCCAGGAATTGATGGAACCAATTAAAATGTTTCAACAAGTTGATGAAGTGCTGGAAGCACTCACTTGTCTAGGGCAAGAAATTTGAAAGTTACTTGGCCAACTGACTGGGGGAGATCTATATTTATACCCATTGCAAAGAAAGGGGACCCAACAGAATGTGCAAATTATAGAACAATATCATATATAATTAAATTATTTTCTGAAGATCATCCAACAGCAGCTACAGCAGGACATTGACAGGGAGCTGCCAGAGGTTCAGGGTGGCTTCAGACGAAGACAGTGAACAAGGGATATGATTACTGATGTTACATGTTCTTGGCTGAAAGAGAATACCAGAAAAGTAGTTACGTATTTTATTAACTATGCAGAGGCACTTGACTGTGTGGATCATAACAAACTATGGTTAGTCTTGAGAAGAATGAGACTCCTACAATACTTAATTGTGCCAGTGTGGAATATTACCTGTATCAAGAAAGCAGTGAGAGCAGAATAAGGGCATGCAGCATGGTTTAAAATCAGGAAAGATGTGCATCGGTGTTGCATTCTCTCACCATACTTATTCAATCTGTATGCTGAGCAGATCATCCGAGAAGCTGACTTATATGAAGGAGAACGTGGCATCAGGATTGGAAAAGGGCTTACTAACAACCTGAGATATGCAGTTGACACAACCTTGCTGAAAGTGAGGAGGACTTGAAGCACTTGCTGATGGAGATCAAGGACTGCCACTTTCAGTTTGGATTACAACTCAATGTAAACAAAAAAACATCTTCACGACTAGATTAATAGGGAACATCACAATAAAGGGAGAAAGGATTGAAGTTGTCAAGGATTTCATCTTGCTGGGCTCCACAATCAAGATTCACGGAAGCAACAGCTAAGAGATCAAAAGGCACACTGCATTGGATAAATCTGCAACAGAGCTCTTTAAAGTGTTGAACACCAAGGTTGTCACTTTATGGACTAAGGCATGTTTTACTCAAGCCATGATGTTTTCAATCCCTTCATATACAAAGGACATTTAATAAGGAAGACTGAAGATGAATCGGTGTATTTGAAGTATGATGCTGGTGAAGAATATTGACTGTACCGTGGACTGCCAATAGGAAAAACAGGTCTTGGAAGAAGTACAGGCAGAACGCTCTTTAGAGACAAAGATGACAAGACTTCATCTCATGCATTTTAGACACGTTATCAAGAGAGACCAGTCCCTGGAGAAGGGTATCATGCTTGGTAAAATGGAGGGGCAATGAAAAAAGAGCAAGACCCTCCACAAGATGCATTGACACAGTGGCTGCGACCATGAGAACAATTGTGAGGGTGGCGCACAACCACACAGTGTTTTGTTCTGTTATACATAGGGTCTCTACGAGTCAGAACTGACTCGATGGCACCTAACGGCAAGTACATTAGTACACAGAAAGTGTATAAAGGATGTGCTTATAGGATCACTATGTAAAGTAAATAAAGACATTTAATAGTAAAGGCAATACTACCTAAATTATGTTTTTAAGTGTTTGATTCTCACACTATACGCCTATTAACTTTGTCAATGGAAAAAAGTATTGTCTAATATTTTATCTTCTAGAAGTTGGAACATGCAATTGTTAAGAGGGATCATGCATTTAGCTGTACTTACTGAGGAGGATGAAGGATCCCTGGTTGCATAGTGAGTGGAGCTCCTGATTGGATGACCAGTGGTTTCAACCACTAGGCACTCCTTGGAAGAGAGAAGAGGCTATCTGTTCCTGAAAGATTCACAGCCTCCGAAACCTGGTATGGGGTCACTGGGAGTTGGAGTTGACTAAAGCAGTGGTTTCCTGGGGGAGGGTAGGCATTCCAAAAGGCTAGATGGATCCAGTGGCATTTCTGAGTAGTGATAAAAGTCGACATGGTCAAGGGAGTGGTTGTGCATATAAACAGAAAATTGAAAGTGATAGGGTGTTTTGAGTCTTTATTATTCTCAACTGTAGAATTAAAATGGATCCATCTACTCCTGAATTTCCTAGGAATTCTCTCATCTACATGAGGATATTTATAAGCATTGAATTCAATAGTGCACAGAGTTGTCACTGAAGAGTTGAAGAGGGAACTACTACTCATGCATATTTGGGGCCTTCTCCCAGCTCTCTCTGCCCTCACCTACAGAGAAGCAAAGGGTTAGCTGCAGAGCACAGAACTTCATGGTGCACTTCACTGTGAACTTCACGGTGAGCATCACTGGACACAGTCAAATGTGAGCTCATGATTGCTACACTTCTGCCGGATTCTGAGTGGTTTTACTTTGGGTAGAACTCACAGCAACCTTGTGAGCTAAATATAACAGTATCTATTTTCCAGAGGAGGAATCAAAAACAGAAAGACACTACATAATTTGCCCAATACCAAGTTGTTTGTGTAAGAGATGGAATTTGAACCAAAATTAAATTCCAAGCTATACCATGAAAATAAAAGCCTTTGGACTTTCAGAAATGATTGGCTGTGGGTGTGTGTGGAGTGGGAGAATGACTACTATTTTGAAAAATAACATTTTAGCAAAGTGTTTGCCAACCATAGTAAATGGAATGAGAGTCTTGTAAAGCCTAGAGGACTTCTTGGGCATGGTTACTAAACTGTGAAATAAAAGGGCACAGCGGTCATTTCCGGCTCCCATTGTTGGCTTTGTAACTTTTTATGGTGAAATGAGCAAAGTTTCACAAAGCCATCAGTTTCCCTCTACCAATTCATACAAATAAGATTTTGTGCCACTGATTGCAATCTCAACAATGTAACATCACTTATCTCATTTCCTTCCAGCGTTTCCCACCTTTATTTCTTCTTTCCTAACCCTTCCTGCTTTCCGAACTTTGTCCGTGGGAAAATGCTGCCCATTTGGCCTCAAACGGTTGATGATTCTCAGGTGTGCCTACCTCTCTAGTGTTATTGTCCACCATATAGATCTTTTTATTGTTTCAATGAAAACTGAGCCATGGGAGGGGGGGTGAGTTTAGTGTGAGTCTGCAGTGGGACTAACAACTACAGTCTCTGTCATCAGTCTCTTTCCAGCTAGGAATCTTGTCATTTTTAAGATTTGAAGAGTTGAGGGTTTTTGTTTTTGTTTTTTCACATTTTTCCCCATTCTATCCAGGAGATTCTGGGGTTTCTTTCAAAGTTAGTGGTAGCAGTGGGCACCGTCCAGCTCTTTTGGTTTCTGAGTAGTGGGGGTTGGGGTTTGTTAGAATGGTCCATTAGACTACTGGACTAATTGTTTCATTGTCTTCTATTTTCTTCCTCTTCTTTGCTCTGGGCAGGAAGAGAACAATTATAAACAAGAGTTCCCCTTTTGATGGCCAGTTTCTATTGCTAATGCATGCTCTTTGTTCTCTGAGTATAACAATGTTTTCTACGGGAACATATAGAATGTAGGCTGCTGAAACCTTTCTCCAGGGACCCTACCCATCATTTCTCCTCACCAATTACCAATCTGCTCTCTTTCTGTCTTGCTCTCAAACTTACTTTGAAGGGATATATACATATATAAAGTAGCGGAAGCAATAGTCCTTATGGTATTAGTGCCGTCACAGAGAAAACATTACTTAACCCAGGAGCATGCAAGTCCTCCAATGCTTTATTCCTGTTCCTCATTGGGAACTGCTTATTACACTACAGGGTACTATGAGTGTCAGAGAACCAGCATCAGTAATAGTCTGTTCACTGCATCTGAAAGTCTAAGTAGAAATAAATGGAATAATTCAATTCAGCCAGTGTTTCACAGTGATTTAAAATAGTAATCTGTCTTCTTACTTTTCCCTGCTTTAATTGTATCTTCTTATTACCCCACCCCCTCCATTGTCTAAAACCAAAGTATTAGCAGGTTTTCTAAAACCTGCACTTCAGTGACCTTAACTTTTAGCTGTCACAATTGTGCTAACTAGCTGGTCACATACTGACTTTCCAAGCAGCCCTGCTGTCCTTGAAAAGTGGTAAATGACATTAACTTTAATCTTCATAATCATTTTATAATTATCCCATAAAACGGAAGCTCTTTTAAATCCTGCCCAAAGGACTATTTTATTTCCCCAGTGCTGCTGTAACAGAAATACTCCCAGTGGATGACTTTAAAGAACACAAATTCGTTTTCTCAGTTTAGGAGACATTAAGTCCAAATGCAGGGCACCAGCTCTCCCCCACTACTGTTGAGTTGAATGTAACATAATAGCAGCCCTGTGGGCAGAGGCCTTCTGAGACTGTAAAGATTTACAGTCTCAGAGAACTTCCTATCTCTACCAAGGATTAGCTCAGGGTTGGGTCCACTGTGCAGCCAAGGCTCTTCAGGGGAGGGTGTTCTCTGTGGTTGTTCTGAAAAGGTCCTTGTCTCTCAGAGTTCCTTGACTCTTTGGCAATTTTCACGTGACTTCTATCTTCTTCCCCCCTTTGTATCTATGTTTATGCCATTCCTTATGACTCAGCGGTGATGAGGTTCAGGGTATACTATACCCTGAGAGTACCTCATTGACATAAGAAAAAACCTTATTCCAAACAGGATTACATTTGTAGGCATGGTGGTTTGGATGTCCCCATGTATTTTTGGATACAATTCGATCTGTAACAGGGACTAAAAGGAAGCATGGGTAATTTTGGTTTTGCCTGCAGAAGAATGGGAGTAAGCAAGATCCAATTGTACAACTCTATACTTATCCACTAATCAATTCATTTAACTAAGTCAAATAGTGCCTAACTTTGGCTCTGCAAGATTTTGCTGAACCAGTTTAAGTATTTGGGGGAGTTCTATGGTTAAGCGCTCGTTGCTAATGGAAAGGTTGGTGGTTTGAATCCACCAGCCACTTTGCTGGAAAAAGATGTGGCAGTCAGCTTCAAGGTTATGGCCTTTGAACCCCCTGGGGATGTTGTACTCTGACCCATAGTCATTATGAGTTAGAATTGACTTGACAGCAGGGTTGTGTTTATATATATATAAACACACACACATATATATATATATATATATGACTATAAATTAAAGTTGACGTCACCCTTTATAGCTAACAGTCCTGCCACTGAGAATCATTCAGTTAGACAAATTATAATCCACTGGCTTGAAAAATAATAAAACCCTAAAGCTGAATTTTACTTAAGTCAGAGATCATTCATAGGCTCATTAACAAATGCTTTGGAAAATATACCAGGTCCCTAAAGTTTTGTCCTCTGTTCTTCTTTTTTAATCATTTTATTAGGGGCTCATACAACTCTTATCACAATCCATACATAAATCAATTGTGTAAAGCACATTTGTACATTCATTGCCCTCATCATTCTCAAAACATTTGCTCTCCACTTAAGCCCCTGGCATCTTGTCCTCATTTTTTTCCCCTCCCTCCCCGCTCCCCCCTCCCTCATGAGCCCTTGGTAATTTATAAATTGTTATTTTGTCATATCTTGTCCTGTCTCCCTTCACCCACTTTTCTGTTGTTCATCCCCCAGGGAGGAGGTCACATGTAGATCCTTATAATTGGTTCCCTCTTTCCAACCCACTCTCCCTCTACCCTCCCAGTATCGCCACTCACACCACATGTCCTCTGTTCTTTAATTCTATTTCTGACATCTCTTAGGAATTCACGCACCACACTGTCATACTCAACCCACTGCTGTCGAGTCAATTCCGACTCACAGCAAGCCTAGAGAACAGAGCACACCTGCTCCCTTGGGTTTCTGAGGCTGTATTTATTCTGCAGCGCTGCTGAGTGGTTTGAATACCAACCTTTCCATTAGCAGCCCAATGCTTGACCCACCACACCGCCAGGTCGTCCTCATTGAAGGACATAGGAATCTTCAATATATTGCTTTAACTACTCTTAAAAATCTTAGTCTTGTATCTCCAACTATCTGCTGAACATTCAGTTCAATATTTATCTATCAATACAAAAATAAAACAAACCATAAAACAAACGCACTGCCATCAAGTTGATGCCGACTCACAGTGGCCCTAAAGGACATAGTAGATATGCCCCTGTGGGTTTTTGAGATTGTAACTCTTTACAGGAATAGAAAGTCCTATCATCTTCCATAGAGGGGCTGGTGTTTTCTGACCTTGCAGTTAGCCGCCACCCAACAAGTTACAAGCTTGCCACCACTATTTATAATGCTAGACAAATAATCCAAGAAGCTGGACTATTTGAAGAAGCACACAATATCTAGATTGGAGGCTCATAAACAAATTACAATACACAGATAATGCAACCTTGTTAGCTGAAAAAGATGTCTTAAAGCGCTTACTGATGAAAACATTTGATATGAATTATGCATTGTGTATGAATAATCCTTAGATGGTGAGACTTCCTCTCACATACTTTGGATGTGATGTCAGGAGAGACCAGTCCCTGAAGAAGAAGAGCATTGTGTTCAGTAAAGGAGCAGGGCAGTGAAAAAGAGAAATGCCCTCAACAGATGGATTGAGACAGTGGCTGTTACAATGGGCTCAAATATTGGATCAACTGTGAGGATGGAGCAGGACTGGCCAGTCTGCTCCAGTTTCCGTCTGTTGTACATGGGGTTGCTATGAGTCAGAACCAACACGATGGCCCCTAACCACAAAGCACAGCAACATGCCTGAATAATGCAGAAAATGAAAATCCTCGCAGGGAGACCCATAAGTAGCATTACAGATGAACAGGACATTGAATCTGTCAATTATTTCATTGTATCTTGATCCTTAATTAACATTGATGAGAGCAGCAGTTGAGAACTCAAATCACATATTGCACTGGGCAGACCTGCTGCAAAGGATCTCTTGAAAGTTAAAAGAGGAAGCAGGTGGCACATTGATGACTAAGGTATACCTCATCCCAGGTACGGTCTTTCGATTACTTCATATACGTGCAAAGCTGGATAGTACCCTTTTGAGTAAAAGGAACACAGAAGAAGAATGCTTTCAAGCTGTGATGCTTACAATGATATTGAGCATGGTTGAGCAAGTTTATGACTCCTTGTGTTTCAACGGGTTGTGACTCATAGAGAAGTAAGTGGGGATAGCAGGACTGCGCCACAGGGGTTTTGACGTCTGCTTTGGGAAAGTAGGTCACTAGGACTTTCTTGCTAGTGCTTCCACGCCAACCTTTGGTCAGTTGCTGAGCATCACCCAGGGATCCCCGAACAGAGTTAAGCATGCTCATTTTTGTAGGGAAACACTTTATTCAATATTATTCTAAAACTCCTTCGTCTAAGGCAATTAGCCACACATTTCATTTCCTCGCCTATTGCTGATTTTCCTCCTTCCTCTGTGGCTGTAGGAGTCTAGAGACCAATTGTTATGTGACTTTTCCACTTGAAAACTTTCAAAGCCCCTAGCACCATAAACCAAACAGGAGTTAATCCAGAAGCACTACACATGTTTTTATGTCGTTAACCAGAATGTCTTATGACACTATTTCCCCCAAGCCTCAAAACAAGGGATCAATCCTGTTACGGAGTTTGATTACAAATACTTGGTACGCAGCTTGGGCAATTACTCTTTTTTTTCTCGGTTGTTGCTGTAAATGTAGTAAGGAAAAAAGGATGTATGTATCATACAACTTTTGCCAATTCAACTTTTCACAAGCCTACAACTTATTATGCTACCAACCCTTTACTAATCACCAATCATCATCAACAAAAAGCCATAGGCCGAACCCTGTACTCCATAGGCAATATTCCCACCTTTCTATTTGCTCCTGGTTTAGGTAACCAATAGTAAGTGTTGGGCCCTGTGATCGTTAGCTTTTTTTTTTTTTTTTTAAGTCAAACTGGCTGGGCCAGGATCCTCAGGAGTTTGGCAGTTGCGGCCTCTCCCATGATGTAGTCTAACATAACGCAAACAACCTCTGGATGGCATCTCCTGCGAGGAGAAAAGCAGCCCTCAGGATGGAGACTAGGAGGCCTGCAGCTCCTTCCGGAGCCACCAGTCTGCTGTGGTGGAAAGGAAATTGCTCAGAGTTGTGGCTTACTCATATTTAAGCAGATGGTGGGAAAGCTTGACTCTTCCTGATGGTGTGGATCCTGCATCTGCCTCTGATTTCTGGAGTTCTTTGGACTTGAGTCACCAGCTTACCCTATTGCCTGCCATTGGATTCATTCGCCTGTGTCTCCACCAACTCTTGTTTCCCTGCTTTCTGGGTCATCAGCTCTGGCAGATACATGAGTCAGGAAAGGCCTCCTGCGTGACATCTGCCCCACAGACTTGAACCAAACTGCACTGAACCTGTGTCTACAAATGTGTGAACCGCTTTCTCTGTGTGTGTGTACTCGAGTACACATACCACTGGTTTTGCCTCTTTAGAGAACTAAGCCTGTGTCTATAAAAACTAAAAAAACTAGAACCATGTAATAAACAGAATTTCTTAATATTCTATTATGTATATATGATTAGTCATTATTTTAAAATGTGTGTGTTTGGGTTCAGACATCATAAAAAGTATTCTGGCAAAAATTCAGGTTAATTTTTTCATATATATATGTTTTTGCCAAATGACTGCTCTTCATCTGCACAGAAGTGGTTCCTGCAATCTAAATGCTGTATCACCAGATATTTTTGCAATCAGTTTTAGTGCAATAGGAATAGGGCTGGAATGTTCCAACTCATGTTTACTTATTTCCAGTAAAACTTTATGTTGCGTTAGAATGTTAAGCAAGGCATATACATAGTAGGACTTGAATTTTATAGGTCAATTATGATTCCATTCTTTTATGTTTTTTGAGAACTTAACACATAGGAATGCCCAATTCAGTGGCTTCCTAGGCTTCAAACATGCAAAATAGCAGGATTAGAGTTTCTGCCATTTTGGAAGAATAGACATTTAGAATTCAAATATTTTCTGGGAATGTATATATATATGTACATATATAATGCATTGAGCTAAGTTCTGAAAATAGTCCTATAGTGGTGAACAGGCTCACAGGCTCTCTGTCCTGAAGCTTACCAACCAGAATATATGTGCACAAATATTATTTAATATTTTCAGCATATTTTAATTAACAAATGAACAACGTGGCGGGCAAAATGTCTTGGGAATTTTATATATGTGAGTTGCTCTATTAAAAAATAATCTTGCTTATTTTGTTTGTTTCTTTTCGGCGTCCCTGTTTCATTCACTCAGGCCCTGGCACCCAGCCACTGTCCCACAATCCCCAAGCATTCCTTTCACCCCCTCTGGGAAGTCCCCACACTTTGATGCCTGTAGACCTTGTCCCTACCCTGGGGCTATAGTGTCATTGTAGCCCTGTCCCTCCTCATGCTGTGTCTGTACCTCCCACACACCCCTTCCCTCCAAGCAATGCCAGGTGCTGTGCTGCCAACCATCTAGTCTTGTGCCCTGCCACAGCCTTCCTCTGCCACAGATTGGCTGAGGCTATGCCCTCAAAGTAGTCCCTGCCTGCCCACCCCCTTTCACCATCTGATGGCATATATGGTGTGTGTGGCACTCTCTCTCACCTCTGTGGCACCTGCGGTAGGAACAGTGCCAGGCGCTGAGTAAATGCTCCATCTGGACTACAGTTGGACCCTGTGTGTCTTCACTGTGACTTCCAGCTCTTTTGAGATGAGTGGCTGAAGCTCAGAGTGGCAGTAGCCTGTCCAAATGCACTGCCTCTGAGGCATTCCGTTCTCAGCCCTGTGCTATGCTGCCTGGCCCTCACTTTAAGTGGTGGCTTTTAAGTGGTGGCTTCCTTCACTCCTGCGGTCCATGGATGGGCTCGGCTTCCAGTGCATTCAGAGCTGTCTCCAAGGAGTGTTGGCTACCCGCCTTTGAAAAAACAGGTATTGTAAAACCTAAGTCTCATAAAACCTATGGAGGCCACTCTACTCTGACTTACCTGCGGCTGCCGGGAGTGGAGCGCATCAGTTTTACTGGTTTACAGATCTTATTTCAAATGAAAAATTTAAAAATATATTATTTTGAAAACATTTGGACATGAAGGCAGGTATGAGGAGCTAATTTTATGTGTGATCGTGGCGATAATGGAATTGTGGTCATGTAAAAGCTCACTACCTTCCATCGAGTTGATTCAGACTCATAAGGAGCCTGCAGGGCAGAGTAGCATAGGCCCTGTTGTGTTCCAAGACAGTAAGACTTCACCAGAGTGGAGAGCCTCATTTTTCTCCTATGGTAATGTGAAAAGACGGATACTGAACAATTTCAAAATGGATACTGAAGGGATGATAAGGGCATAATCCAATGTCTTAGATGTATTTCGAAAGACTGAAAACAGTGGGCGAATGGAAGAAGGTAGCAATATGTGGACAATGATTGAAGCTGGGTAGGGACACAAGGTGTTGATTTATGCAAGTCTCCCTACTGTGGTTTTTGTTTGACCATCACATGGTAGAGAAAGTCAGTTGGGACAGAGAGATCCAGGAGGGGCTGAGAATCAGGAATGGGACCCCAAAGTCCACCCTAGAGGCAGGGGAAAGCTGGCTGCAATCCTCACCATGTCTGGACACTAGAGGGAGCTAGACTTGCCACCATTTCTGAATTTTCCTGCCCTAGCAGCTTTAGCTGCATCTAAGCATTGGATGGATGAGTTCTTATTTTCACTAGTCCCTATAAACAGAGCTGCTTAGAATCTTGGACCCCAGAGGATTCTCCCAGGGACTTCCTGTTTCTGTTCACTGACTTGATTCCAAATGCGATGGGCAGAGCCCAGCCCTTCCACAACCCCTGTCTTCTACTAGGGAGGCTGGGAAGGAAATCTGTTACTGGTAGCTTCTGTAAGAAGTAGCCTCAGCCCACATGTTACACACATTCCCCCAACTTCACACACAGCGAGAGAAGTCACCTGAGAGGGGCCCCAAAAGGGCAGTGTCAGTAAATCCAGGCAACCTTTAATCCAGTCAGGGTGTAGGTCCTCTGAAGTCCAAAGACTCCCTAAACACATCTGAAATTTCATGAGTCCCTAGAATTCTGAAGGTCAGATTTCTGTGGGAGATACCTGTAAAGGACAAACACTTGGATTGGATGAAATCATTAGATACAGTTCGGAACTTGTGGTGATTACATAATCTGGTGTCAATTTGAGGATTCAGAGTGAAGGGGTGGAGTCTGGCCTGTCAATCAGGTCATAGCTTGCTGACTTCGTTTGGAGGCGCGAATGAGATAAGTCGCTCTCTGGAGGCGGGACACTTGCTTACTCCCTGCGAGACATCCCTGAGGAAAAGCCACATGGACCTATCCTAATGCAGCCAGAGCCCTGGGAGCTGGAGAAGTCACGTGGGGACCCCTGTCAACACTGAGATGCTTACAATGTCACTGGATCCAGAAGACTTCCCACCCACTGGCCTGTGATCTTCCTGCATTCGGCATCATTGCATGTGTTTCATGAGTCTGAAGCAACTCTTTATAGATTGGTATCAGATATATGGGCTAATATCAGACTTATGGACTTGATTGGAACTGGGCTGGTATGTTTTCTCAATATTCAATTGCTCTTGTATATAAAGCTCTTTCCTATACACATGAGTGTCTATGAATTTGTTTCTCTAGTCTACCCAAACTAACATAGCTCTCGACTCTTTCCCTGTTCCCTCTCACTCAATCTTTGGCTGCATATTGGAATCACCAATGACAGGGTTCTTGTAGAACTGCCTCTTGGTCCAGCCTGATAACAGATTAAATTGTGCCCTCTCCTCTCCCCACAAACACTCCCACCTCTATTGTAACCCTAACCTCCACACCTGTGAAAAGAATCCTGCTTGGAAATGACATCTTTGGGGGTTTGTTAAGTTGATTGCATTATATACCAGGAGGGGCGGGGGCATGAGGTTCTTAACCTAATTACTTCTGTGTTATAAAAAGATCAATGTAGATGCCCAGATGATGTCTAGTAATAGAGACCAGTGACTCTCAACCCAGGAAGTCTCCTTAACGATTGTTGATATTAGAAGTTGAAATGGACAGAGAAGAAACTCTTCATAGAGCCACTCTGGAACTTGGATTTCTAGCTTCCTGCCCTGTGAAAAATAAATTTCTCTTCTTAAAAAAAATATATTGGGGACTTCCAGGAAGATGGCGACGGAGTGACACATATAAGAGGAACTCCGCAGAATCCAGCCCAGGAGAGTTGCTTAGAGGGAACTTTAACACAACTGGAACACAGGATGAGCATCATAAAGATAAGTAGGCACAGACCCATGGGGTTTTGAGGGGCTTGGGGCTTTTGGCTTACCCCAGTGGAAGCCGGCTGGGGCTTGACCTTGGCCCTTCCACTGTCTCTGCCGGACCCAGGACCATTTGGAGCCCGTAGGGGGATTTGGTCTCAACACAGCCACAGTATACCCTCGCCAGCTTCAGGGAAGGAACTGGACCCTTGCAGCTCCACGGGCAGGAATCAGGGTTCAGCTACAGTGTAGCTTTTGTTTATATCTCTGCTCTCTGTTCTCCCACAATCTGGGAGGCCTGCTCAGAGGCTTTTTCTCGGCATAGCCACAGCTTGCCACTGCTGCCTCTGGGTGGGGACTAAACCCTCGCAACTCCACAGGCAAGGATCAGCGATTGATCGGGGTTCAGCTGCATTATTGCTTCTGTTTACATCTCTGCTCTCTGTCTGTCCCCCCATCCCCCATCTTTGAAGGCTGTGCAGGGGCTTTTTCTTGGCTCAACTGCGGCAACTACGGCTTGACACTGCTGCCTCAGGGTAGGGACTAAACTCTTGCAGCTCCACGGATGGGGAGTGGGATTCAGATACATAGTTGCTTTTCTTTCCCTCTCTCCCCTTTCCCTATTTCCCCACACAGTCTAAACGGTCTTACTTCTTAATCTTTGTTTCTTTCCCCTCTGTCTCTTTCCTGTTCTCTCACACTGCACTGCTGACCTCCAGACCACTCCCAGTAGCCTAGGGCACTTCTGCCTGTACCGCACCCAGCTAGGTGAGCTCCAACCTGTGTAGCTAGCCCAAGGCTAGGGAAAGTCCTGCTTCCCCTCCAGGGGATACTCCTCCCAACCACTCACCGAGGAATTCCTGCCTGTGTACCTGGGGGCATAAGGCAGCTTAGCCAACACTCATCACCATTCCAAGCTGTTGCAGGAACCTCTGCCCAACCTCCGTAACACCAAAGCAGGCAACCCACCAGCCTTCTGGGGAACTCCCCTGATAGGAAAGCCACAGGAAGATAAAGAGGTAGGTTAATCCCATAGTAATAATTAGCTGTAGGCAGTTACAAGAAGGATTCCTACAAGTCTCCTAGAGAGAGCCAGTGCTCTGAGACTCCCTGGAAAATGGAACCTGGCTCCTCTGAAACAATGCAATGCAAACAGCCATCAGCCCCAACTACCTCAACAAAAAACCAGGAGAAACAAAAGGAAATTACAGAAGATATCCCAAACATAACAATATACATAGTAGAAGCAGACATTGAGTTGCCACAGAAAGAAATTTTCAGAATGCTGCTTGGAGTCATACAGAAAAAGGATGAAGTGATAGGGGAGATAAAGGCCATACACCAAATGGAAATACAAAACTTAGGGAGGAGATAACAAAAACCAATAGCAGAAACACAGAGCTTGAGAAGCAACTGGAGGAATCAGAGAAGCGCATTAGTGACTTGGAGGACAGCCAAACAGACTTCAACAAACTTGAACAAAAATCAAGTAAGATCATCAGAGAAGCTGAAGAAAACCTAAGAGCTATGTCTGATGCTATGAAGCAGAACAACATTAGAATTATTGGCTTAATGGGGGGAAACACAACAAAGAAGCCATCTGCAACAATAGTGAGAGAATTCTTGGAGGAAAACTTCCCCAGCTTCATGAATGCAAACCAGGCAACTATTCAGGAGGCTGAAAGAACACCAGCTAGACTGAATCCCAAGATGAAGTCACCAAGGCACATAATAGTTAAACTATCCAACTTTGAGGAGAAGGAGAAAATCATCAGAGCAGCTAGGGGAAAAACAAGCAATCACATATAAAGGTTCCCAAATTAGAATATACTCAGACCTATCAGCAGAAACTATGAAGAAGAGGAGAGAGTGGAGTAACATATTCCAAAAATTGAAGGAAAACAACGCAAACCCAAGAATACTCTACCCAGCCAAATTATCGATCAAGCTAGATGGAAAGGTAAGAGTCTTCCCAGACAAGGAAAAACTCAAAGAATACGCTGGAAGAAACCCAGCTTACAAAAGATCATTGCCGACCCAGTATGGGCAGAAGAACAACACTCACCAAGCATAAATAAGAGACTGCCACATAGAACAACCTCACCCAGAGGGCAACAAAGAGAAAACAGAC
>NW_022103903.1:20106005-20116760 GCF_000313985.2 Echinops telfairi | reverse complement strand
TAATGTTGGGGGTTTAAGTGGAGAGAAAAAGTTTTGAGAATGATGTACAAATGCACTTTACACAATTGATGTGTGTATGGATTGCGATAACAGTTGCATGAGCCCCTAATAAAATGTTTAAAAAAAAAAAAGATTAGAAAAAAATATCTTGCCTACTTTTTTGTTTCCTTTCCCTTATGTTTTTTTTTCCTATGCTTTTTTTTTTCTAAAATAAAGCATGCATGTTCTCAGGGCCTGTAAATAAAAAAATCTACCCAAGGATTCTGAGCCACCGAGACATGAAGTGACTTCCAAGATTAAGGCTCTAGCATTCTAAGCCAGAGCACTTAAATAGCTGTTCAGCTCTATAACTTCCTCATTTCTTCCTTTTGCCTTAGCTACTCTACAGTTAAGAGCAAGTTTCAGTTTCTTCCTACTTCCACTCCAATCTTTTCTTTTTAAAATCATTTTATTGGGGGCTCTTAGAGCTCTTATAACAATCCATACATCAATTGTATCAAGCACACTTGTACATATGTTGCCATCATTATTTTCTAAACATTTACTTTCCATTTGAGCCCTTGGTATCAGCTCCTCTTTTTTCCCTCCTTCCCCATCCTCCTACACATCCACCCTCGTGACCCTGTGATACATTATAAATTATTGTTTTCATATCATACACCGACCGCTGTCTCCCTTCACCCATGTTTCTATTGTTCATCCCACTGCAGGGTGTGGGGACGTGTAATGCATTGATCACTGTTTTTGGTTCCCCCTTTCTCCTCTTCTTCCCGCACCTTCCCCCTCCTGGTATTGCTAATCCTATCTCTTCTCCTGAGGGGTTTATCTGCTTATTGCTCTCTGCATGAATGGGGGTCTTGATGTCCTCCCACAGCTAATTAAGTTTTGTCATTTGTGTTCAATGTGTCAAATCTGTTCGTGAGATGTTCTCAATATTTAAGTGGGATAGACTCAAGGCTATATTTTGGCTTTTGTGGACTTGTTACAATTTTCTTCAGTTTAAATCTAAATTAACATATAGGCAATTAATAGTCTTTTTTACCATCAGTTCCTGGCTTGGTTTTAACTGCTGATATTGAACTTCTTCACTGTCTCTTCCCACAGGTATAGTCAATTAAGTTTCTGTGTATCACATCTGGAGAAGCCCATGTATATGAAGGGTGCCCCCCCCCAAAAATGGGAAGTGCTATGTATTTTCCCACTAGATGAGTATCACACAACTTACCCTGAGTTATTGTGCCCTGTGGTATCTGGGAGGGTTCTCTCTTGTCAGTGAATTTTTTCATAAAACCTGTTTTGTTGGAACCTTGTTTTGGGTCATGGCAAATTTAACATTACATTGTGAGGCTGTGAACTTTTGTTTTTTGTTCCGGAAAAATGCTGCAAAAACTGTTGTGAGGTTGAACACAGCTCACAAGGACACCACTATGGGAAAAAGTGCAGTGAACAAGTAGTTTTCCCATTTCAAAAAAGGGGAATTGTTGATTGATGACAAACCTCATTCTGGACGTCTGTCAACTTCCCAACTAGACCAAAATGTCAACAAAATTCATGTACATGTGCTCAAAGACCGACAGCTGACCACTGAAGAGATGGGAAAGTTATCTAGACTATCTTGGAGCTTTGTTCAGGGGATTTTAATGAAAGATTTGCGAATGAGAAGATTCACTCTGAAATTTGTGCCTCGGGTTCTGACTGATCAGGAAAAAGCGCACCAAGTGGAAACACGTCGTGCTTTGAAAGAACAGCTCCAGACACTTTCCCAAGGTCATTACTGGTGACAAGGTCACCAGTCACATTTTTCCAAGGTCATTACTGGTGACAAGCCATGGTGCTATTCTTATGACCCCGAAAGCAAACATCAATCAAGCCAGTGGAAGACACCATTAGCTCATTGAGTGAAATAAAAAATCATGGTGATGCTCAGTTGTTTCCTTGATGTGAGGGGGATAGTGCATTTGGAGTTCTTTCCACCAGGTCAGACTGTTCATCAAGCTTTCTATTTAGAGGTTCTGAAAAGATTACATAACAATGTGCGACAAAAAGACCTGATTTGTGGCAGATAGGGAACTGGTTTTGCCACCACAAAAATACACCTGCTCACATAGCCATCTCACTGCGCCAGTTTTGGGCAAAAACCAGCATGCCTCTCTTGCCCCACACACCTTATTCACCTGACCTCACTCCATGTGGCTTCTTTTTGTTTCCATGAATGAAGAGGGACATGAAAGGACAGCAATTTGATGGCATAGAACAGATGAAGAAAAAAACAAGGGAGGTGCTGTCAGTCATCCAAACAGAGTTTGAAAATTTTTTCCAAGGATGGACTCTCAAATTTGACAAATGTATTAAATGTGTATTAAATTTGAAGGTGATAAGGTTGGTTTGTAAAAAAAATTAAATACATGGCTTTGGGGGGGAAATTCTGTGGTTTTATTTATCTGTGTCATTGAAAGGTATTTGCTATGAAGAAGTTGTTGGTCTTGCAAATCATGCAATCTCTGGATGCATTTCAATCATTAAGACCATCTATTCCAACTACTGTTCCTACTTCTTTGTTTCTGACTTTCACATTCCAGTCACCAATAATTTTTAATGCATCTTGATTATATATTTGATCAATTTCAAACTGAATAAGTTGCTAGAATTCTTCAATTTCTTCATCAGTAGCTTTTGTGGTTGGTGCATAAATATGAATAATAGTTGTATTGATTGTATTTCCTTGATTGAGAATAAATATAATCCTATCACAGGCAATATTATACTTCAATATAAACCTCAAAACGTCCTCTTTGATGTTAAATGTGATGTCATTGCCCTTGAATCTATCATTCCCTGCATAGCAAACCATATGATTTTCTTATTCTAAATGGCCAATACCAATCCATTTCAGCTCACCAACACTTACGATATTGATCTTTATGCATTCCATTCCATTTTTTATGACTTCCAATTTTCCCAGATTTATACTTCATGCATTCCAAGTTCCAGTTGTTAGAATATTTTTGCAGCTGTTTCTTCTCATTTTTAGTTGTGCCCTATCAGCAGATAAAGATCTTAAAGGCTTTCCTCCTGCAGTCTTTACTCCATTCCTGTCACCATGGTTAACTCTACTTTGAGTAGCGTCATCATTCGAGTGCCTTCAAACAAGGGGTGCATCCTGTGGCACTTTCTCCCACAAAGTTCTGCTTCCATTCATTAGGTTTTCAGTATCTGGCAATATTTTGATTGCATAAGATTTTCAGTGGCTACTTCCTCCAAAGTGGGCAGTTTCTTCTTTGTAGTCTGTTCTTAGTCTGGACACACCACTGAAACCTGCTCATTTGGTTGACCCTGCTGACATTAGAAATACCCGTGACATAGCTTCCAGCACCACAGCAACATGCAAACAACTACAGTATGACAGACTGACAGACAAGGGGTGTAGATGCCAAATGAGAGACTTTAAAAGAAAAACTAAAATGAAAATGGAAAAACATCTATAGTTTCTCATATGTATATGTATCTATATGAATTCTAAAGCTCCACATGCCTAATATCATGAGAACTACACAAATGGAGTATTCCATTTCTTAAATAGTAAGTTCCCATAGTCTTCCAATATCCTTCAAGGATCTTTCAAGATGAACCCCTTTGGAATCCCCTCTATAGGAAGTTGCCATAACCTGAGCTGACCTTTCTGCCTTGCATTTAATTGGCCCAGCAAATCCCCTCAGAAATCCCAGCAGTCTTTCATACCAAATCAGCAGGTCAGGCAGGGAAAGAGAGGTAAATTTTACCAGATGTCCATCTGTAGGCTGGAGACAGAAGTTTCTGTAGAAAGGGAGTCTCTGGTTTTTCTTTTAAGGACTTAAACTGATTGAATGAGACACCCCCACACTATGGATGGTAATCTGCATTATTGAAGGCCAACGGCTTTAAATGGCAATCACTTGTAAATGTTTCTTTTTTCTCACTTATTACTTGTTGCTAAATATACATGTAATACAACATTTGCCAATTCAACATCTTTTTAACATGAAATATTCCATGACACCAATTATATCATCTTGTTCAACCATCACCAGTGTTTGTTGCCAAGTTAACAAATAGTATTTCTTCCTAAACAATGATTGTCATTTCCCTCTATGTTTCCTGGTAACTAATAAACTTTGAGCTCTGTGTATCTATGTATTCTAAACCGTTCTTATATATGAAATTATGCAATGTTTGTCCTTTTGTTATCGAGTAACTTCTATTAAGAATTCACTGCAGCATCTAGGGTAGCATGGGACAAGGCAAACCAACAGGCACCGTAGTCTTCTTAGATTTACCCGTAAAATTAACCATCACACCTTTGGAGCAGTGTTTGCAAGAGGGCATCAAATTTAAGGAAGGAATTGATGAACCAAGATGCATCAAGGAGAATAATCACAAAGTATTGATTTCCTTAACTAATGTCCCTGAAATACCCAGATCAGAGCACTGGTAGGTAGGCTGTAGATTATAGTGCTACTGAGGTGGGACACTGAGTTTAATTACCTGCTTTTGAAAGCCAGCTCCACAATTTGTGCAACCCCGAGCGCTCCCCAAACCAAATCCACTGCCATCGAGTTGACTGGGACTCACAATGTCCTTGTGGACTGAACAGAAGTGCTCCTTGGGTTTCTGAGAGCTTACGTCTTTACAGGCGCAGCTTTATCTTCCTCCATCAGAGCAGCTGGGGAATGAAAACCAGTGACCTTGCAGTCCACAATATACACACTGGATAGTCTAAGTAAATTACTGAATTTATTTCTATTTTAGTCACTTATGAAAGAAGGAGGAAATGAATAACTTTCTCACTGGGCCCTTAGAAGATAAATGAGACTTGGATAAAGTAGACAGCACACTGAATGTCTAGGCCACTGCACACTGAAGAGGAGGGAGAGGACCAGTAAAGAAGGATCAATTTTGTCTTTGAATCATATCATCATTAAAGGGTAACATACTGAATTAGTTAATTGTGCCAGCCTGGCCGATAATCACATGTGGTGCTGGTTGAAAGGCGGAGGGATAAATGGGTGGTGAAGCAGTTGGCTTACAAACTTTCAAAGGTAGGGGAAAAAAACTCACAGGATTATAGGGTTAAGGTATAGGTGTTCATTGCAATTGTGAAGCTAAGAATTATATACAGGTGCCAGGTTGGCAAGGGGTGGATTGAGTTAGTTAATTGTGCCAGCCTGGCCGATAATCACATGTGGTGCTGGTTGAAAGGCGGAGGGATAAATGGGTGGTGAAGCCTCGCCTTTCTAGTTCTCGGGTCTCTTGTTTTGTGATGGTTGCATCGGGTGCAGCTGCCTTAGCAGTTCCCTGCTTCAGTTTGCAAGATGGATTTCCTACAAGACATCCCCAAGGAGAAGCCGCATGGATCTATCCCGATGCAGCCCTGGGTGCTGGAGCAGCCAGCCATGTGGAGACCCCTGCCAGTGCTGAGATGCTTACACGTTCACTGACTCAGCTTTCCTCCTGCAGTCGGCATTATTGCCTCTGTTTTGTGAGGTGAAGGACTTTGTGGACTGGTGTTGGGTATGGGTTAATGTTGGTCTTGTGGGCTTGGGCAGCATTGGGTTGGGATGTTTTCGTGATGCACATTTTCTTTGCATAAAACTCTCTCTTATACGTGAGTCGCCGTGGATTTGTTTCTCCAAAGTACCCAGACTAATACACATACTTATCTGGCCATTATCATCAATAGGACAAGGAGTCCAATGATGGGGTTACCTGAATTAACTATATAACAAGCTTTCAGAATTAATTTCTGCATAATGACTAGTTATGCAGGAATTAGAAAATAATAATTAATTTGCAGGAATTAATGTCTACATTTCTTTAATTTTATGATTCTATGATATCAAATTTTCTAAGTATTGTTTTAAAAATCTCAGTATATATTGGTAAAGTGGTTGGCTTGCTATTGTAAACAAATCAGTCGAGATAAATTTAGGAAACTTTGCCACTCATCATAATAAAGTAATGGCATTTCGTAGTGGTATCTGGTACTAGAGTGGGGTATGCCTTGAGCTGCTAACTGCAAGGTCACTGGTTTGCATTCCCCGGCTGCTCTGAGGGAGGAAGATGAAGCTGTCTGCGCCTGTAAAGACGTAAGCTCTCAGAAACCCAAGGAGCACTTCTGTTCAGTCCACAAGGACATTGTGAGTCCCAGTCAACTCGATGGCAGTGGATTTGGTTTGGGGTGGGCTCGGGGTTGCAAATGAGCATTTGACTACTAGCGAAAGGTTGGCAGTTTGAACTTCCCCAGAGGTGCTTTGGAAGACAGGTCTGGTGATCTGAAAGGTCATGGCCTTGAAAACCCTAAGGACCTGTTCTCCTTGATTTGTGCATCACAATAGTCTGGCCCTTCTAGGAGGTTGGCTTTAGTTGGACCAGACTTGATGGCAACCAACAACAAAAGCAAAAGCCTATGTGACAAATTGTCTTTCATTTTGTGAACTAGAGACCTTAATTGTCTTTCTTTAAGGGAAATAGAGAACTGTCTCACTAGTTTCTGCTACATATTCCTTTAGATCACTCTTGCCATTGCTGTGAGACACCATCACGTTGGTTTCTATTCATGATGGCTTCATGTGACCTAGCAGGACTGTGCCAGATGGTTTTATTCTTTGATTGATGATCATCTTGATGGAATCCAATCAGGAGATCATTCTCTCGCATGGCATCTGAGTGGAATCAAAGTCTACCAGCTGAAAATACTTTGTCCACCACAACGTTCTAAAGCTCCTCTCTCGTCAGTGGTGTGGGTTGTTTCCTTGTCTCTCCCTCATGCTCCTCTTTTTGAATCAGGATGGGTGAAATAGAAATCGTTGGCTGTCAAAGGTTAGTTTCTGGGAAGGGACAGCTACTCTGAGGTAAGGATCGCATGCCCTTTTCTCCTGACATGGCGTTTCTTTAAAGAATTTATGCAATCCACCCCTGGGCTTGTGCCCGAAAAGAACAATATCCTTGCCAAGGCTGAGGGAGAATATCAGAAAAGGACAACATACTTAAAATGACTCTTTCTTGAAGAATGGGGCCAAGCAAGTAAGTTGAATCTGGCATCTCTTGGATAGAATTTATGAAGTGAAACTTCAGCTACAAAATCTGAGACTGGAGAAAAAGAAGGGCGTTCACAAGTCTCAAACCATCTTTGAGTTACAAGCTGATGTTTTCCAGAAGTCTGCAGTGTGTCCATGGTCTCTGTAGAGTTGGCCAGACCTGCCAGGCCGAGGTGATGGATTGTGCAAACACTCAACGTGGGAATAAGGTTGGCTTATGCAAGGAAGAGGCAGGAGTCAGTCCATAGTCAGGGGAGAGTCCTGGGTGAGGGAATGAAAGAAGTTGGATGAGACTTATTGAGAGACCTTGAAGACAAGGGTAAGGGGTTTACATTTCACTCTTTTAAAAAAAGTAACACAAAGATTTTAAACGGGCCTAATGTAATCTCTGTGCTTTAAAAAGATCACTCTGGGTACTGTGTAAAGAAGGCGCCATCAGGAAGTAAAAGTGGAAAAAGACCAGGAGATAGTGGGGGATTGGACAAAGGTGGGAGCTATAGCTATGGAATGGTGTCACTTTTGACATGTCTCCTGCATAATGCAAGAAGTCAAATAGCAGAGGGATGGTTCCTTTTATGTCAGCGTGGCTAGGCTATGACTCACGGTGGTTTGGTCACACGCTAATCCAGTCACCACCATGGACTTATTGTGAGTGGTAAAATCACCTGACCTTGTGGAGAGCAGATTATCTTGATTACTTAATACCAGGTAATTATTTATATTTAAAGTAGTATAATATAGCCTGCAGTAATGCAATCTAATATAATACAATTGATCAATCAGTTGGCATCATACCAGTGTAGGGTGGATCATGAGCCTTAAGAACTCTTAGTTATAAACAGACCAGAATACACACCCATGCATGCACATACCCGCTCGTGCGCGCACACACACACACACACACACACACACACACACACATGGGAAGACAGTACATGGGAATCATCTACAAGCAAAGCAATGCCAAGAACCCCTGGAAAATTTCTGTTTTTCAAAGCCAACCACTTGCTCAACTTCTGTCACTGCATCAATAGGTGATCAATAGGTAGCTAACAAAATCAACTCGCTGCCATTGATTTGAGACAAACTCAAGTCCTTTTAAAACAACAAGGAGTGTTTTGAGGAGTTTCAACAATGCCAGATAATTGATTTCTTTGATAGAAGCACCGATTGCTTTCATCAATAGAAGAAACGGTTCAGCACAAAGTTCCGAGTTCAACAGTGTTTGGGGTCCTGAGTGTCACAGTGCATGTCAGACAGTTCATAAAGCTTCCATCTTTAAGTGGCGCTGGTTTGGTTTCCATGTGCCATAGCTAGGACGTAAGCTTCAGCATGAGGAAGATAGTGACCAAGTTAAACCTCTGCAAACTATTTACAATCTTTAGTGTTCAAGAGGCTTATTTTGCATTCAGGCAGCATATTCAATGCTTGGTATTCAATTTACTCATATCATATACTCTAAATACATATTTTGAAACTGACGATTAAGAAGCATTTTTTAAGTTGTCAGTTCAATATTCTTTCTACTTCATTTTGTGCATCAACTTATGTATTCCTTCTTCAAACTGGATCTGCATAATAATTCCTGCCCTGTTTCTTTCCAGGGTGTTTTGGAGAAACCAGACTTTTAGTCAAAATCTATGCACCTTGCCAAATTGAAAGCTTCTGAGGATCCAACACCCAAAATATTTTGGGCCTATTCCCAATATGTAATCTTATAGGAAAATAATACTAGTGTATAAAGTCAAAGGAAGAAACAGCAACCAGACCCTGTTATTTTCCTTCTGACTTCTATGGTTTCAAAAAACAAAAAACATAAACTTAAAAAGAAATCAGTGCTTCTCTTTTTCTGATACCAAAAGCATGTGCTTAATGTACCTCTTGGATAATCCAGACCTTGTTTGGCACTTTCTGTGTGCCAGGCACTGCACTTTACGCTGCATTATGCAAGTGGGTAGATAATATGACAGAATGAGTAGGGAAGTTCCTAACTAGGTCATTAGGAAAGTTTACTCTGGGGAGGAGGTTCTTAAATTGAGGCCCCAGGGACACTAACATCAGGAAATAGAGGTAAAAAAAGAAAGCCCAGTAGAAATAGGACCTTGGGCATTAACCAGCTCACGCCAGAGAAATGATGGATGTATAAAACAGCTAATTTTAGCACAGTGTGGTTCTTGCTATAGCCATAGAACAGAATACTGTAAGAACCCAGTGGGGAAGGAATGATACCAGAAATGAGTCCTGTGGCAGGGCTGTGCCAGTGGATATACACAGAGCAGCACCATGAAGGTCTAAACCCTGGCCTCATCAGAACCAAAGCTTTTTATATGGATTGCTGGGTTCTACTCCACCGTCACTGAAGCAGGATCTCTGAGTTGTCTGTCTAGGAGCTATGTTTTTAGCAGGCACCTTCGGTACTTCTGATGGGAGATGTGTTGGGAACCCCTGGCTTTGCGAGTAGGCCTTGAAATCAGAAATAAGATTTGGGCTCGTACTTAAGTGCTTCTAAGTTTCACTTTGTTTATCTGCTAAATGAAGGTTTTAAGACCATCTTCCTCAGAGGAGCAAAGAAGCCATTAAACTCTCCAAAGAAAAAAATTGAGATTAACTCTCAGGGACGATGGAACCCGAAGGACTCTGGGCTTGGATATAAGCCCATAACCACTCTTAGCCCTGAGAAAACCTAGCAAGTCTCCCCATGAGGATATACTTGTGAGTTGTTATCTATTGAGACTGTTACTAGAAAAGTACAGCTTTGATCATAACCAAGTAAAGGACTGATCAAGGTGCCCCAGATGTCACAGAACGTGTTGTGGGAGCTTGCCTTTCAAAGGAAACAACAGTGGCAGGGTTATAGTGGGAAGACAAAGGAGGCTGGAACAGCAGCATCCAAGGCTGGACAGGAAGCCAGTTTCCAGGAGAACAAAAGGACAGTGAACAGCTGTGAAGTTGTCAAGTCTGAAGGAAGCAGCTGGCTTTGCCTCACTGTTGTTTTTCTATTTTTACTTCCACCTTTAAATGCAAATGATTTAAAGGACTTCGCTAAACTCAAGCCCAACTCTTGGCTGATTCTCAGAGCTGAGCCCAGAGAGAATGTCATCTTGCAGAGAGGGGAAACACTGGGGAATTTGGGGCATTTGTTGGGCAGGGTTTGGCAGTTTGACCTTTTGTGGGTGAGTCAGGAAATGGTGAGTTCACTCAAACCTCTACCACAGTCTTGAACACCTTCCCCTGACAGTTCAGCCCTTTCCCGGCATTTTGCAGTGTGATAAGAAAAGGGAGTGATGTCCCCCCGCCCCTCCCTCCCCGCTCCCCCCTCCCTCATAAACCCTTGATAATTTAGAAATTATTATTTTGACATATCTTGCCCTGTCCAACTTCTCCCTTCACCCACTTTTCTGTTGTCCGTCCCCCAGGGAGGAGATCACATGTAGATCCTTGTCATTGGTTCCCCCTTTCCAACCCACCCACCTTCTGCCTTCCCAGCATTGTCACTCACACCACTGGTCCTGAAGGGATCATCTGCCTTGGATTCCCTGTCTTTCCAGTTCCTATCTGTACCAGTGTACATCCTCTGGTCTAGCCAGATTTGCAAGGTAGAATTGGGATCATGATAGTGGGGGTTGAGGAAGCATTTAGGAACTAGAGGAAAGTTGTATGTTTCATCATTGCTACACTGCAC
>NW_022103903.1:20091734-20104810 GCF_000313985.2 Echinops telfairi | reverse complement strand
GGACTGTTTGTTGGCCTTTAGGAGTGTTTTCCAGTCCAGTGTGTTGGGGCACCATGCCCTGGCCCCAAAGTCTACCTTCAGCATTCCCTGGGGACCTCGCCACTCTGTTCTGTTACTGTTCTGTTGCATCCCTTTAGTGTTTTGCCTCGCTGTGGCAGGATCAGATCAAATGCAATTCCCACACTGTGTCTCTGGTGTTGTCCCCTGTAGGGCAATGGGTCAATGAGGGACATCATGTCTCATAGTGGGGCCAGCCATGTGCTCCTATCTGTGGACTGGCTGCTCTAATAGTTAACATCGTCCTCACGGCCAGGTGGGCCAGATGTGCTCCACTCTCTCCTCCTTCCCCTTCATCTGCTCGCATATACTCTGATCAGATATGTCCCTCTCCCAGAGTTTCAGATTTAATGCTGTCCTTTGAAATAAATTATTTTGGTGGGAGGGGCAGGTGTCCACATAGTAGTTGGCATATTTGTACATTTGTTGCCATCATCGTTTTCAAAACATTTTTTTTCTACTTGAGCCCTTGGTATCAGATTCTCATTTTCCCCTCCCCCCCCCTTATGAACCATAGATAATTTATAAATTATTATTTTTTCATGTCTTACACTGACTGATGTGTCCCTTCACCCACTTTTCTGTTGTTCATCACCCTGCAAGGGGGTTATAAATAGATCATTATGATCGGTTCTTCCTATCTCCCCCCACCTGCCTCTTCCTCTCCTAGTATGGCTATTCTCAATATTGGTCCTGAGGCATTAATCTGTTTATACCAATATTCTCAATATTGGTCCTGAGGGATTTCCTGGGTTTCCAGCTCTTATCATACATGCTCTGGTCTAGCCAGATTTGTAAGGTAGAATTGGGGTCTTGATAATGGTGGGGAAGAAGCATTAAAGAACTAGAGTAAAGTTGTATGTTTCATCAGTGCTATACTGCACCCTGACTGTCTCATCTCCTCCCTGCGACCCTTTTGTTAGGGGATGTCCAGTTGCCTACATATGGGCTTTGGGTCTCCATTCCACACTCCCCCTCATTCACAATGATATGGTTTTTTGTTCTGGATCTTTGATGCCTGATACCTGATCCCATCAACACCTCCTGATCATACAGGCAGGTGTGCTTCTTCCATGTGGCTTTGTTGTTTTTCAGCTAGATGACCTCTTGTTTATTTTCAAACCTTTAAGACCTCAGATGCTATATTTTTTGATAGCTGGGCACCATCAGCGTTCTTCACCACATTTGTTTATGCACCCTTTTTGTCTTCAGCGATCATGTCGGGAAGGTAAGCATCATGGAATGCCAGATTAATAGAACAAAGTGTTCTTGCATCAAGGGAGTACTTGAGTAGAGGGCCAATGTTCATCTGCTACCTTATACTAAGCCTATAAATATATGTACATAGAACTATTTCCCCATAGTCATATATAAATATGTTTACATATGTCCGTGTCTGTATTTAGACCTGTATAAATGCCCCTTGCCTCCTAGTTCTTTCCTTTATTTCCTTTCACTTTCCTCTTGCCCCACTACCATGTTCAGCCTTCTTTTGGGTTTCAGTGATTCCTCTTGGTTACATTGCCCGTGATCAAGCCCTACCAGGCCTCCTATACCCTCCTCATCAACAACTTTAGATCGCTTGTTGTTCCCTACTCCCTGGGTTCGTTAACACCCACTTCCTTTCCCCCTCCACCCCTCTCCCATGTCCCCCCGGAAGCATTGGTCCTGTTGTTTTCTCCTCTGGATTGTTTATCCCACCTATCTTATTTAGACAGATATGCAGAGAAAATAATATGCACAAAAACAAGACAGAGCAAAACAAAGCAACAAAAGAAAACAAAACAACAACAAAAACCAATGACAAAAAAAGAAAAGAAAAGCCTGTAAATAGTTCAAGATCTGTCTGTTGATCTTTAGGAGTGTTTACAGGTGTTTCGTCTTGGTGTGATGTGGTCAGATAAGGCACGATTCCCGCATTGTGTCTCTAGTGTTATCCCCATAGCGCTATGTGTCAGTGAGGGTTGTCGTGCCTCATAGGGGGGCCGGCCTTATGGTCCTTCCTATGCATTGACTCCTCTAAGCAGGAATATCGTCCTCAGGGCTTGCTGGGCCAGGATGTGTTCCACTCCCTCTCCATCACCCTTCCTTTTCTCCTGTTTGCTCTGATCAGACATGTCCCTCTCCCTGAGCTGTAGCTTCAGTGTTGTCCTCTGAAGTGAGTTCTTCTGGGGGAGGGGAGCTGTCCATGTAGTTGGGATTGGGGCCAGCCCCTCAAAGATCAACTTTTTTTTGGAGATATGCTCCCCTAACAAAAAGAAAAGAAAAGAAAAATAAACCCTAAAGAGAAACAAGACAAATGATTATCCTTCTAGCTTTGAATTTGCTGCAAATATATTCAAATGTTAAAAAAAATTCCTTTTTGGACTAATTTCTTCTAGCTCTACTCTCTCTTCATTGAAGGTTCTGGTAATGAATGACTGTCATTGTTAGGTGCCAATTGAGTTTGCTCTGACTCGTAGCAACCTTGTGTACAATGGAGCAAAACATGTCTTGGTCCTGCGTCATCTTCACAATCATTGTTATGCTTGAGCCTCTTGTTGCAGCCGCTGTTTCAATCTGTCTTATCAAGAGTCTTCCTCTTTTGCTGACTGTCTACTCTACTGAGCATTCTCTCCTTCTCCAGGGTTGGTTTCTCCTGATAACTTGTTCCAATTATGTGAGTGTAAGACTCACCAGCCTTGCTTCTAAGGCTGTTCTTTCTTCAGATCGATTTGTTTGTCTCTCTGGTCGGTTACCAATACTCATCTCCAATACCATAATTCACATGCTTCCATTCTTGTCTAGTTGATTGTTTCCCAGTGTTGCAGCAAGAGGTAGAAAGGACTTCAGGCTTTGTTCTTTGTGAGATGGTGGTGGCTAAAGGGAGTAATTTGGTTTTCTGAAGACAGTGAGGGAAGCGAAGAAGAAGCCCACGAGCTGGGAGGGATAGTCAGTCATGGGCCCACATTTCTGTGAGACTCTGTAGTAGCTCAGCCCTTGCACAAGATACTTTCCCTCTAAGAGTTTTCTTGTCTGTTATGGACCAATCTCTGTGAGTTCTCCTGCAGGCTTCAATAATGGGTCATTTCCTTGCCCTGGTAATTTAATCTGGGGCCAGTTAGCTGATCATCTAATTTAGTGGAAGCCCAGATTGTTCTTTATACTGTGAAAGCAAGTGATACTTATTTACAAATGAAGCTTTCTCATCTCAGTATGTATTTCTTTCTTTTTCCTGTTTTGCATTTGTTAGGTGCTGTCAAGGAGAATTTTAAAACCATTTTATTAAAATATGATCTACATGCCATATAATTCAGCAGTTAAAATATATTCAAAAGGGTTGTGTAATCATCACCACAATCAATTGTACAACTTTTCCCTTTTTAAAATTTTAATTATCTTTATTTAACATGCAAATATACTTTATCCAGATTATAAATTAATATTTATAATTAGAAAAATATGCTGAGCACTTCTGAAGAGGAATGCTACTGGGTATGTAGAGTCAGTTGACATTATAATTTTCAAACTAAATATTGAAGAATAGATTGTCTGTCATGGTACATCATGAATTAAGATCATTTGTGTTTCAATCACCATTCCAATTTCTGCAAATTACCAACAACATGGAACTGTTGGCTTGGAAAGCACCTGATTGAGGCTCCTAATTGTACAGATGAAGGATCCATTAGCCTTGACAAAGATCACAAAAGGCAGCAGGAGATACTGCTTGGATTGCAAATGAGCTGAGATGTTCAACAAAAAGTGGTTAAAGAAGGTACAACTATCACACGGAGCTGCAGTTCGTACCTCAAAGCCCTTGGACTCATTTTCTGCTAAACAAGGATTGAGTGAATCCTGATGGGTTCCTATTTATTTATTTATTTATTGTTTTCATCGAGACTTTTATTCATTTATTTTATGTTTCAACAGTTTTATTGCCACACAATTTACATATCATACCATTGAATAGTTCAATCATATCAAAGGGAATTGTTCAATCAGCACTACACCTAATGTGTTCTTTTTAGGAGCTTACAAATTTAGTGACTTGGATGCTTTAGAGACAAAACCCATCCCTATCATTGCAGCTTATCACTAAACACTAGCTCTTAATGTTATTTCTGCTTTTCTCCTGGATTGTTTGGACTTGGGCAACTTTTCTGCCTGTTCAAATCTCAGAATAGCCATACACTGAGGGTGCATCTTCTTGTGTAAAATTCAACATCAGCAGAAGACACATTATCCATAGCACAAAACTATTAGCATGTGAGTTCATGTCTCTCTATAGCTCATTCCAGTCAGTCCTCACTCCTCCTGCTGCTCATGTGAGCAGTCGCTGGCTCCAGCAGCATCAGCAGTGAGATTGCTCATCCCATCAAGAATATGCCAGAGAATGCTTCTTGTAATATTCTGAGCATTCTAGCAAACAACTTTCAATGATTGATTGTCTCAGCCTAATCATTAAATGTACCCATGCTGCTGCCAAGGCAGAAAAAGACCATACTCTTGTGTTAATTTAAACTCTTACCACCACCACCACCACCAAAACCCTCCGCAGAGTGTGTGCACCACATTTATTCATCCATTACAGAATGCTCACCTTCTGGCAAGCCATGTTCCTCTCTAGTTGTAGGATCCATCCCGTACAATCCTGCTAGACAATAATGCATAAAAAACTTTAAAAACTACATACAAGAACGTTGTATATATAACATAACGTTAATCTTCTAATTTCCAGAAGTGATTTTATTTTTGCTACTCTCTCAACACTACAGTAAAGGTAAGCTGGTGGCCTATTTTGTGGACGCATATATCTATTTCTGAGTTTATGTCTGGTTTGGTTGCAAGTTACAGGTTCATTAACTGTGCCCTCCTTGATATATTTGTTCCGAAAAGTTCTCCTGTTTTCCAGCTTCTCTTAATGAACAAGTCATTAGAGTTGCTCCACCTTTGAGTAGCAGGAGAAACAATGTTGCAATAATACTGAAAGCACTCCCAACAGATATAAAGACATTAACCTCCAGCTGCAGTGCAGTCTCATTAGCTTTTTTTGAAAAAACATGCAAGGAAAAAGATGCAGACACAAAAGCATGACTTGCCCTGATCTGGCAGAAGCACTCAGCTTTTCACTTACTCTGTTGGCACGTTTTGCTCCTCTCGTTCTTCCTTTGGCTGTTTCTCTTTTTGTCTTGTCTTGATTTTCAAAGAACATACAGAACATTGTGAAGAACATGCCATATTCTTTGATCATTCCACGGTTGGACCTTTCTTTCTTATTCAACTAACTTTTAGTTTGGGAGAAATCATGAGCTCACTGTATTGTCTTTTTTGATAGGAGCCCTACTGGGCCAGTGGTTAACTGCTAATAGAAAGGTCAGGGATTTGGACCCACCAGCTACAACATGGGAGAAAGGTGTGGCTGTCTGCTTCTGTAAAGGTGACAGCCATAGAAGCCCTATAGAGCAGGTCTGCTCTGTCTTGTAGGGTTGTTTTGAGTCAGAATCAATTTGACAGTAGTGGGCTTGGGTAATATAATGTCCAGCCCTCTACACAGAGGAATTATAAAGGTCAAGACATGCTAACCACCTGGTGCAGGAACAGAGAAGTGCAGTCCTACCAAGGGAATAAATAACCTTTACATTTAGAATAGGAAAGGTGATGCCAACTTTCAAAGGAAGGGCTCATTTTAATCAACTTAATTACTAAGCCAAACATACAACCCCTTTCTTGTTAAAGAATAGGGATGACTTTGAAGTGGATGATATTAAGAACATTTGCAATTCAAAGTTATGAGCATGGAAATTAAACACATCACATTATGGCTGGCTTCTGTCATTGAAGATGAATATGGTCATTGAGGGAAAGAATTCAGAGTCCACTGGAATAGCGAATCACGAAAACACTGTCCCAAGGACGAGGCCGGTAACTCTGCATGTGGCTTTTGTTTTTGCTGCCTTGGGTCATTCCAAATCGTTCAAGATTTAGATTCCTAAGTCCTTCACCAGCATTTCACCAATTCTTTGTTGGTGGAAGGGCTCGGGATTGTTGCTCCACCTATCATCTGATCTTTGTCATTTTCATTTCTGTGATGAGAGAGCAGCAAGGGCAGGTTACCACATCTTCCCCATTCTCCCAATCCTCCCGAGTGATGCAGAAGTTACCACCACAGGGGCAGGGATAGAAAGACAATTCGGCCATCTAGCTCAGAAGCAACAAAGCCCACATGGAACAACATATCAGCCTGTGTGATCACGAGGTGTCGAAGGGATCACTGAAGACAAATGGGTGCATAAGCAAATGTGGCAAAGAAAGCTGATGGTGCCCAGCTATCAAAAAGTATAGCATCTGGGGTCTTAAAGGCTTGAAGGTAATCAAGCGGCCATCAAACTCAGAAGCAACAAAGCCCACATGGAAGAAGCACACCAGCCTATGCAATCACGAGGTGTCGAAGGGATCAGTTATAAGGCATCATCAGAACAAAAAAATCTTACCATAGTGAATGATGGGGGAGTGCAGAGTGGAGACCCAAAGCCCATTAGTAGGCCACTGGAGATCCCCTTGCAGAGAGGTCTCGGGGAGGAGACGAGCTGGTCAGGGTGCGATGTAACAACGATGAAAAATACAACTTTCCTCTAGTTCCTAAATGTTTCCTCCCCAATCCTACTACCATGACTCAAATTTGACGTTGCAAGTCTGGCTAGACCAGAGGATGTACACTGGTACAGATAGGAACGGAAAATCCAGGGAATCCAGGGCAGATGAGCTCTACAGGACCAGTGGTGTGAGTGGCGAAACAGGGAGGGTAGGGGGAGAATGGGTAGGAAAGAGGGAACCGATTACAAGGAACTACATGTGACCTCCTCCCTGGGAGACGTGCAACAGAAAAGTGGGTGAAGGGAGATGTCGGACAGGGCAAGATATGACAAAATACCAATTTATAAACTATCAAGGGCTCATGAGGGAGGGGGAGCGGGGAGGGAGGGGGAAAATGAGGACCTAATGCTGGGGGTGTAAGTGGAGAGAAAATGTTTTGAGAATGATGAGGGCAATGAATGTACAAATGCGCTTTACACAACTGATGTGTGTATGGATTGTGATAAGAGCTGTATGAGCCCCTAATAAAATGATTAAAAAAAAAAAAGAAAGACAATTCGGCCTCTTCGTCATATTAGACGTCCTCCATCTCGCCTCATTGTGGAACCCTGTCATCATCACTGGGGTCAACAAAAGGATGTTGCACCAGTCATCTCATGTGGCCTCCGTCAGTCTCTAGAACCTTTTCTTCATTCTTGTACACTTATTTCAAACTCCCCGCTTCCTCCCTGCCACAGCCCTAAGAATCTATTAATCTAGTTACTTTCTCTATACATTTACCTATCCTGGATCTAATATAAAGAAAATCATACTTGAAATCTCCAACAACAAAATAAAACATAGAAAGACTTCCATCATAAAGAAAGCAGGAAATAATAAAAACTAGAAAAAGTTGAAAATTCGCAAAAATCAGATGTTAAAGTTTAGCCGAAATATATTTGCAGCATGCACAGAGTGCTCCTTAGAGTAAAAAATGACGAGATGTCATCTTACATACTTTGGACATGGAAGGCCGGGAGAAGGACATCATGTTTGGTAAAGTAGAGGGCTGGCGAAAAGGAGGAAGGGATGGATTGATGCTGGGGCTGCAACAATGGGCTCAAGCATAGGAAGAGACGCAGGGATGGCACAGGACTGGGCAGTGTTTTGTCTGTTGTGCACAGGCTTGCTATGGGTTGGAAACAACTCAATGGCAACTAACAACAACAGTATTTGTATGAGGAACCCTGGCGATGCAGTGGGTTCCACACTGGACTGCTAGCCATACGGTCAGCAGTTCCACACAACTAGTCACTTCTAAGGGCAAATGAGGAGACTGTCCACTCCTGTAAAGAGTTGAGAGTCAGGGGTCACTGGGATCAGGTATCAGGCATCAGAAGACCCCAAACAAACACCTATATTGATACAAATGATGGGGGTCAAAGTGGAGACAAAAAGCCCATCTGTAGATAATTGAACATTCCCTCCCAGAAGGTTCACAATGAAGGAACGAGTCAGCTAGGGTGCAGCATAGCACTGATGGAACATACAATATTCCTCTAGTTCTTTAATGGTTCCTTCCCCACACTATCAAAACTCCAGTTCTACCTTACAAATCTGGCTGCACTGGGGCACTAGTACACATAATAGCTCTCAACACATGTAATCCCGGACAGATAAACCCCTCAGGAATAGTAATGGGAGTAGAGTTACCATAAGGGTAGGGGGAAGGTGGGGGGAGAAGAGGGAGAAATGGGGAACCAACTACAATGATTACCATATTAACCCCACCTCCAGAGGGATGAACAACAGAAATGTGGGTGAAGGGAGACAGCGGACAGTGTAAGATATTAAAATGACAATAATTTATCAGGGGTCCACAAGGATGGGAGGGTGGGCTTGGAGGGAAAGAAGAGGAGCTAATACCAAGGGCTCCAGCAGAAAGGAAATATTTTGAACATGATGATGGCAACATATGTACAAATGTGCTTGATACAATTGATGTATAGGTTGTTGTGGGCTGTATGATCCCCCAATAAAATGATTTATTAATAAAGGATACAAGGAGTTAACAGTCTAGAAAACCCACCAGGTCAGTTCTACCCTGTCCAATAGGGTCGCTATGAGTCAGTCTCAAGTTAATGGCAGTAAGAGTTTTTTTGTTTTGTTTTGTTTTTTAACATCTGCAGTGGGAGCCTTGGTGGCAGAGTGGACCTTGTATTGAACTGTCAACTGTAAGTTCAGCAGCCGAAACCCATCAGCTACTTTGTGGAGAAGAACATGGACATGTCTACTCCTGCAAAGGTCCACAGCCTCTGAGACCCAGAACAGCAAGTCACCTCTGTCCTGCAAGGTCGCCTCGAGTGTGAATTTGATACCCACAGTAATCCATAACTGACGTCATTCTGTTCAAAGCAAGGAGACTCATCTACATCTTTATTTTTGTATACCTATAAAAAAACAAAGGAAATGCATTAATTTGATTCTGATTCATGTGTGTCAGAATAGACTGTGCCCCACAAAAATTTTAATTGTTGCTTTTTCAGAAGCAGATTGCCAAACCTTTCTGTGGAGTCTCTCTGAGTGGGTTTGAACTGCGAAGCCCTCAGTCAACCTGAGTGCACTAACTATGTGTACCACCTAGGGACTCTAATGATTGGAATCCACTGCCATCAAGTCCATGCTGATTCACAGAGACCCCCCTGTGGGTTTCCAAGACTGTAACTGACAACGGGAATGGAAAGCCCAGTATTGCTCCCATCCTGGTGGTTTCCAACTGCTCACATGCAGAGCGCAGCCCAACTCCCAACCACTAAGCCACCAGGGCTCCCTAATGGTTGAAATAGACATATTCATATGTCCACAGGAAAAGATTGTGGAAATTGTTCATTATCTTTCAATTCTTTCTTTGGAGTTCCTGTATACATAAGACAATTTAAATTTCAAGACAATGTTTAATGCTTGGTTCTGAGAAAAAAAATTGTTCATTTTGTTTTATAGTTTGGTTTTTAAGGTATATATAATGAACAATTGTGAATTTAAGGTATATATAATGAACAAATGCTGTAACAGAAGCATGAAGACATTTCTGTATAGATGTAGGATTGAAGAAGGTGGATTGTTGGTGAGTGGCTTCTTAGGTCAAGGTACAGTTGGAGGATGTGCATCTTATTTGCCAACTAAACAAAATGGTAATCATGTTTGAGTAAGAAATCTTTCAATGAAAAAATATAAATATGACCTCTGTACTTAGCTTGTGACTATCATTGAAATAAAGGATTAAGCAATTTGGGGAATATTATATAGCAGCATTGGTTAGTAAAACAATCATAGTATGAAATTTGGGTCAGGGAGTTTTTAAAGCATCTCTGACTCCTCCAGATAAGTGTGTAGCATATGCACACAGCACTTGATAGGGTAGGACCATTAGGCGATACAGGATCAAAATTAATTAAAATTTCAGCCATGTTTCATCAGCTTCATGCTGTTAGTTGATATTAAATGTAGTCTAAATTACCCAACATTCTTACAGATAATAAACACCAAACTGACTAAAGATTATATCCCAGGCCTCACTCTTTCTAGTACACCAAGAAGGTTCAGAAAGAGAATATATAGCATTATGTAACTTAGACACCCAAAAAGAAATGTTCACCAACTATTTCTCAAAGACCTGCCTATGTTGTAGCAGAACCTGGTCTTAGTGCATGGGATATAAAGACCAAGAAAGCATAATGTCTGCCCTGGTAGACCGCACACTCCATACTCCCAAGCGAATAACCATACTAGAGAGTGACTAATGCTGTAACAGAAGCATGAAGACACTCCTGTATAGATGTAGGATTGAAGAAGGTGGATTGTTGGTGAGGGGCTTCTTAGGTCAAGGTGCAGTTGGAGGATGTGCATCTTATTTGCCAACTAAACAAGATTGGCTGGGAGTCAGAAGGGGCAGAAAGGTAAGGAAAGAACATAGCGGTCTGCCCTGCCAGACCATTCGATGAAATGACGAACAGATGAAGGAAGAATATAGGATTCTTATGGCGGACCATGTATAATACATTGGGAATTATAAGTTTTTCCTGGTCAGTGTGGTCGTTTTAAAGAGCTTCATACAGGAAACACCTCACGTTGATTTATATTTTAGAAGGTACATTACGGAAAGGGATTATGAGGCCCTCAACTAAGGAAGTAGAGTATAGAATGAGGGCATGTCCACAAGTCTGAGATGTATTTAGGTGAACATGAGAGTTAGTAGGTTAGGAGAAATTCCAGATAACTCTGAGTTAGTAGTTCCAATGCCTGCATAGCTTACAGTGTTGTTTTGTTTATCTATTACCGCCTAACACCCCATACTAAAACGTAAAGGCTTCATACAGCCACTACTATCTTTGCTCATGATTCTAAAAGTGGGCTGGAGAGCTGCTGGGTAGCTTTTCTGAAAACACATTGTTCATTTTATTACGGTGTGGTTTTTAAAGTATATGTTAGTCTGGGTAGACTAGAGAAACACAATTCATAGACACTCATATTTTATAAGAGAGAGTTTTATATAAGGAGTAAGTATATATTAAGAAAGCATCCCAACCCAGTCCAGTCCAAGCTCAAAAGTCTGACATTTGGCCCATATGTCCAACACAGATCTACAAAGTCCTCCCAAACTCACAAAACACACGCAATGATGCCAAATGCAGGAGGAAAGCTGAACCAGTGAGCATGTAAATATCTCAGCGCTGGCAGGGGTCTCCAAGTGGCTTCTCCAGCACCCAGGGCTGCATCAGGGTAGGGCCATGTGGGGGTGTCTCAGGGATGTCTTGCAGGAAGTGAGCCTTTCCAGCTGAAGCAGGGAACTAGCTAAGGCAGCTGCACACTGGTTTGACTATCAGAGAGCAAGAGACCAGAAAGGCGAGGCTCACTGAGCCATTTATCTCTCCGCCCTTCAATTAATCCCACATGTGTTCATTGGCCAGGTTGGCACAATAAACCGTAACTCTCACTGTATATATGCTGAATAATTGTGATTACAAAAAGGTAAGGATGTTTGAAAGACCCTTGATCCTAATCTTCCATGTGGGTATAGTCTATGGGGGCCGGAATATATAATACTTACATAGATGCTGTCTTGGTAGCATCACCTGGGAGTCTAAGACTTCTCCATTTTCATGTGCCTTTCTCTGAATGGCTCTCTTAGAAGTCCTTCTGTGGTAACTGGATTGCGGGAGCAAGTATTCAAAAAAGACAAAGTACTTATTAAGCTTCTGCTTGAATCATGCTTGCTAAAGTCCTATTGGCCAGGCCTAGAATCAATGTGAAAGAGAACTTCTGAAAGGTACAACTGTTGAGAAGCGTGGTTCATTCAAAGTAAGAGCTTGCCATGAAGAATATAAACTGGGGAGGAATATTAACTGAGAGTATATATAGAAGGAGAAGAATTGCTTTGGAAGGAAGAGATCACCACATCATATCCCATATGCCTTTGGAGTATTTGAATGGAGGTATCTATTAGGAATCTCTGAGTGGCATACCTGGTTAACACTTAGTTACTAATGAAAAGGTTAGCAGTTGAAATCCACCCATAAGTAGCTTGGAAGAAAGGTCTAATGATCTACTGCCAAAAGATCACAGTCATTGAAAACCCTGTGGAATACAAGTCTACTCTCAAATGCTTGGGATGGTCAAGAGTTAGAATTGACTCAATGGCTACTAGATTTGGCTTTTTTTTTTTAAGAGGGGGTGTCTATTAGGTAGTTAGAAATTTGGGTCTGAATTTGGGATTGAAGTGTGGAGATACATGATAACAGCTCTTGGTAATTAAACCCACAAGAGTAGCAGAGCTGATCCAGACAACGACTAGAGAAAGGAAGGAAAAAGCTGAGTGAAAGGAGACGTGCCATTAGGTTGGAAGGCAGGAAGAGAGAAGGCAAATGAAGTGCAGAGAGAACATTGCTGTATAAAGAAAGTCAAAGCAGGAATAGGGACAGGCAGAGGGATGGTGGTACTGTAAAGTGCTGCGCAAAGACTGGAGTGTGATGGCAGATGCGGGGCCATAGATGAGTCTGGACTGTGTAAGAATTGAGAGAAAGGGGAAGCTGTTGAGAGCTTGCTAAATATCAGATGCTCAACCACACATGATGTAGGGTCCATCTTGATACTGGCAATCAGCACTGATGACACTGTGGTTAATCACTTACCTGATAACCGAAAGTCAGTGGTTCAAACCCACGAGTCACTCTGTAATGGAGCAAAAACTTCTATAGAGTTTTCAGCGTTAAGAAAGCCTGTGGCTGTGGTACCCCAACAGACTGGACTGGAAAACACTCCTAAAGACCAGCGATCCTTGAACTAACTACAAGCTTTTCTTTCCTGGTGTGTTTTAATTTGTTCTTTGTCAGTGGTTTGTTGTTGTTGTTTTGTTACACATTGTTGCTTGGTTTTGCTCTGTCTTTTTTTGTGCATGTTGTTGTCTC
>NW_022103903.1:20090034-20091318 GCF_000313985.2 Echinops telfairi | reverse complement strand
GGGGAAAGGTAGTGGTGTTAACAAACCCAGGGACAAGGGGACAACAAGTGATCTAAATTGGTGGTGAGGAGGGTGTAGGAGGCCTGGTAGGGTGTGATCAAGGGTAATGTAACCAAGAAGAATTACTGAAACCCAAATGAAGACTGAGCATGATAATGGGACAAGAGGAAAGTCAAAGGAAATAGAGGAAATAGCTAGGAGGCAAAGGGCATTTTTAGAGGTCTAAATAAAGGCATGTACATATGTAAATATATTTATATATGGGGATGGGGAAATAGATCTATGTGCATATATTTATAAGTTTAGTATTAAGGTAGAAGATGGACATTGGGCCTCCACTCAAGTACTCCCTCAATGCAAGAATACTTTCTTCTATTAAATTGGTATTCTATGATGCTCACCTTCCCGACACAACCGCTGAAGACAAAGAGGGTGAATAAGTAAATGTGGTGAAGAAAGGCTGATGGTGCCTGGCTATTGAAAGATATAGCATCTGGGGTCTTAAAAGCTTGAAAGTAAACAAGCAGCCATCTAGCTCAGAAGCAACAAAGCCCACATGGAAGAAACATACCAGCCTGTGTGATCACGAGGTGCTGAAGGGATCAGTTATCGGGCATCAAAGAACAAAAAATTATATCATTGTGTGTTCACCTCCCTGATACAATTGCTGAAGACAAATGGGTGCATAAGCAAATGTGGCAAAGCAAGATGATGGTGCCTGGCTCTCAAGAGATATAGCATCTGGGGTCTTAAAAGCTTGAAAGTAAACAAGCAGCCATCTACCTCAGAAGCAACAAAGCCCACATGGAAGAAGCACACCAGCCTGTGTGACCACGAGGTGTCGAAGGGATCAGGTATCAGGCAACATCACAACACAAAATCATAGCACTGTGAATTGAGTGGGGAGTGTGGAGTGGAGACCCAAAGCCCACTTGTAGGCCACTGTACATCCCCTTGCAGAGGGGTCTCAGGAAGGTGACGAGCCAGTCAGGGTGTGATGAAACATACAACTTTCCTCTAGTTCCTAAATGCTTCCTCCCCAACCCCTATCATGATCCCAATTCTACCTTGTAAGTCTGGTTATAACAGAGGATGTACACTGGTACAGATAGGAACTGAAAACACAGAGAATCCAAGGCAGATGATCCCTTCAGGACTAGTGGTGCGAGTGGCGATACTGGGAACGTAGAGGGAGGGTAGGTTGGAAAGGGGGAACTGATTACAAGGATCTACATGTGACCTCCTCCCTGGGGAATGGACAGCAGAAAAGTGGGTGAAGGGAGA
>NW_022103903.1:20088725-20089934 GCF_000313985.2 Echinops telfairi | reverse complement strand
CTTTGACACCCTGAGACTTTATATTGAGCAGAAAACATTGCGTGGCCCTGCATCATCCTCAGAATCACCATCATATTTGAGTCAATTATTGTGACATGGGTAACAGTCTTCATGCCGGGTACTCATAGGTGGGCATATCTGCTTGTGGGCAGACCCGCCTGGAGACCGATAGAGGAGCAGTGTCTCAGTTTCTAAGACCATTGGAAATGGTCTTAGGCAACCCCTGTGAAAGGGTCGTTCTACCCCAAAGGGGTCGCTACCCACAGGGTTGAGAACAGTGGCTGTAAAGGCTTATTTCTAGGACTATTAGCATACTATTTTAAATCTTTACTTTAGTTCAGGTACACACTTAGGAGTTTAACATAGCTGTCTCTTCAATGTAGAAGGACAAGCTTGCTCACTCCAAAAAAAGAAGTGTTGCATCCAGGACCTTCCCATCTAAAAAGAGAAGTGAATGTCTGGAAACTAATAGTGAACGATCACAATGTGATTCCAAAGCCAAAGGAGTAATTGTACGAGTGGTGCCCATTCTGTGGAGCCCATTAAAGTCACCAAGCTAATTTGCACATATGCTAAGAGTAATACGTATAGGTCACGGGCAGGGCCTCAGCAGTAATCCCCCAGCAGGAGAAAGCCTGTCAACCGACAAGCCACCACTGATAGGACAAAGCCAATGTCTTAGGCCTGGGCACGATCTTGGTCCAGAGGCCCTGCCTCAGCTGTGTCTGCAGACAAGTCCTCAGTCTTGATCCCAGTCACCAAACCAGCCACTCAGGCAGTTAACTGGGGTCTTCTCTGCTTGGCTTCTCTCCCTGCCGCGTGCTGTGGCGTTTCACAATGAAGGTTTCCGCAGCTGCATGCGAAGAGGTAGTGGCAAAGTGGCTACAGTATGATGCAATTTCAATAAAAAATTTTATTACACAGCCAAGTTACCCCTTATTTTATCTTACCATTTTCTCTACTCATGTTGGTTCTTTAATCATCACTGGTGGATTTGGTAGTTGCTAATCTCAGCTGCATGGAATTTTAATCAGCTTGCTTTGGGAAGGAGGCTGGCGGACAGCCTGTTAGCATTTAAGAAGAATCCCCTTTCTTTAACAGGTAGTACCCTTTATACCCAGATTTCCATAAATCCAGATGGAAGGCCATAGGTACCTCTCTGAAGAAATTCAGACTGCTCTGAACCGTGTGGCATCTTATGAACTCCAT
>NW_022103903.1:20086071-20087081 GCF_000313985.2 Echinops telfairi | reverse complement strand
ATTCATTCCTTCATTACTAGAAAACTTGTAAGCCATTGGCCTATACCAATCTGATCCTGTTACCCTAGATAAGAAATAGGATGTGAATTACAAAGATGTGTCTGAGATCCGAAATTGAGTTTCTATTCTCTCCCAAAGAGGTCTGATATAGACAACTGGGGAAGTGGCATACAAGCCCTCAAGTCTGCTCTGCAGTTGGAGAGCATGCTAAGCCAGGCCCTGCAAAACTTGAAGGTCCTGGTTAGTGTGAAAAGGGAAATAGATGTAAGTTGATAACTGGTCCTGGCAAGCAGTGTGGTCCTGTTCTTCTAGATTATATCTTGCTCCTGGAAAATGGGTCAAAGGCAGGAGATTACCCAACAGTTGCCTTTTTTTTTTCTTTCCCACAAATGTAGAAATTTCTTTCTGGAGGTGTATATGGAACAGGAATGCTGGCTTATAATCTAGTCTGGATAATTAAACAAAATAATTCTGATACTAGCTGGTGAATCTCCTAGACCAGTACTGCTTGCACTTGAGTGGGTATCAGAATCACTTGGAGACCTTATTAAAACAAACTGTTGGGCCTCAGCTCCAGTGTGTCTGGTGCAGTAGATGTAGAATGGGCTCCAAAAACTCCACTTCTAACAAAAAGTATGCATAGACTTACTTGTGCTTACTTACTAATAATTAATTAATGGTTTCACAAACCTTGCTGGTGGCTATGATATTGCTGTTCTGTGGGTTATCATAGGGGAAATCATAGTTCTCTCTAGAGAATTCCTGAAAGAATAAGGATATCAAACACTGATGGAGACATAGTAAACAATTTTACACACATATGCTTCTTACAATTAATGCAGATTTTGAAGACTGATAAAATAGACTGAATTAAAATATTAATTTATGTTAGACTTTCATTGTGTGTCTATGCAATTACTAGATTTAAGGGCTATCATATGGGACTGACAAATCTGACCTTTTAGAGGGCATCATTCCCAAAAGCTGGACATCAGCATTTTGGAATCTGG
>NW_022103903.1:20080568-20085971 GCF_000313985.2 Echinops telfairi | reverse complement strand
TTAAGACCCCAGACGCTATATCTTTTCTGAGCTGGGCACCATCAGCTTTCTTCACCGCATTTTCTTATGAACCCGCTTTGTCTTCAGCAATCGATCAGGACAGGCTGGTATGCTTATTCCATGTGGCTTTTGTTGTTTCTCAGCTAGATGGCCGCTTGTAATTAGCCTTTTAATTTCATTGGGGTCCATTGTAATATCCCCTGTTCCATTCCTCATCCTGGCTATTGAAATTTGTCCCTTCCTTTCTTTGGTTGGGTTTACCAGTGGTATATCAATTCTGTTAATCTATTCAAAGAACCAACTTTTAGCTGCCTTGATTTTTTTAATTGTTTTCCCTCTTCCATATCTCAACCCTGATTTTTATTATTTCTTTTCTTTTGTCATTAGTAGGATTGTCCTGTTGACTCTGCTTTAATTGCTTGAGGTTTTGTGCCAGCATATCAATTGTAAGTTTCTCTTCCTTTTTCATGTATGCATTTATTAAGATCAAGCTTCCTCTGATAACTGCTTTTGCTTTGTCCCAAGGTTTGGGTACATAATATTCTCATTTTCATTGGTTTCTAAAAACTTCTTAATTTTGTCTCTGATCTGGACCAGTACCCACTCATTTTGCAGTAGAGAGTTATTTGCCTTCTAAATGTTCACACTTGTTTTACTAATTGTCTTTTTGTTGATTTCCAGCCTTATGGAATAGTGGCCTGAAGGAAGTCTGAGTGATCTCTATGTGCTTGAATTTACATAGGCTCAACTTGTGGCCCAGGATTTTCTAGATGCACATTTAATATTTACATAAAACTCTTATACTATAATGTATTAGTCTGGGTACTTTAGTGAAACAAATCCACAGAAACTCGTGTATAAGAGAGTTTTATATAAGGGTTAAGTGTGCATCTAGAAAATATCCCAATTCAGTGTTGCCCAAGCCCACAAGTCCAACATTAACCCATTAACCCAGATGTCTAACACCAATCCAGAAAGTCCTCCTCCATCTCACAAAGCAGACGCAATGACACCGACTGCAGGAGGAAAGCCGAGTCAGTGAATGTGTAAGCATCTCAGCGCTTGCAGGGGTCTCCACATGGCTGCTCCAGCACCCAGGGCTGCATCAGGGTAGATCCATGCGACTTCTCCTTGGGGATGTCTTGCAGGAAGTCAGCCTTACAAGCTGAAGCTGAGAACTGCTAAGGCAGCTGGACCCTGGTCCAACCATCACAAATCAAGAGACTCTAGAACTCGAAGGGTAAGGCTCACCAAGCCATTTATCCCTCTGCCCTTCAATTAATCCCACATGTGTTTATCGGCCAGGTTGGCACAATAAGCAAGCTCACCCTTTTAATAAAACTCTCTCTTATACACATATTTGTCTACCTGGACTAACACATATTCCATCCATCAATTGTATCAAGTATAATTATATATATGTGTGTATTCAGAATTCAACAACTTGGAATACATTGATGAATACGTGGAAAAACAACCCCTCCCTAGATTAGCCCAGATAGACATCAAGAACCTCAACAGACCCATAGCAAAGACAAAACAGACAGGGTTATAGTGGGATTACCAATGAAAATTTTTCCTTGGCCAGGCAGCTTCATAGGAGAATTCTGCCAAGTATTCAGGGAAGAACTGACACTAATCCTACACAAACTCTTCCAGAGCATAGCAAGCTCCCAAACTCTTTCCATGAAGCTAATATAACACCGATACCCAAAGTGGGCAAGAATCCCGCAAGAACTGAGAACTACAGAACAAAAATCTCAAATGAACATCAATGAAAAAATCCTTAACAAAATGGTCAATGGAATAAAAAAGTATATGAAACAAATAACTCACCATGACCAAGTGAGATTCACTCGAGGGATGCAGGGATGGTTCAGCATCCGATAGTCCATCAGCGTTATTCACCACATTGACATGAAAAAGGATAAGAACCACATGATAATATTGATAGACACAGAAAGAGCATTCAATAACACCCAACACCCATTCCTGTTTTAGACACTCAAGAAGATAAGAATGAAAAGAAAATTCCCCAATATAGTATAAGCTATATATGAAAAACCAACAGCAAACATGGGAGTCAATGGAGAAAAGACAAAATCAATCCCACTGAAAAAGTGGACCAGACAAGGATGCCCCTTCTCCCCACTTTTATTTAACATCTTACTGGAGATCCTAGCTAACAACATAAGGCAAATGAAAAGCATCAAAGATACTTGTCTGGGGAAAGAAGAGGTGAAACTATTGATATTTGTAGATGATATGATCTTATTTTTGGAAGACCCCAAAAGCTCCACAAAAGAAGTGCTGGAAGTGATTGAGGAATATGGCAGAGTGGCAGGACACATGATCAACAAACAGAAGTCTATCAGACTACTATATATGTCGGATGAGGCCACAGAAGAAGAGCTCCAAAAGGTAGTACCCTTCAAAATAGCCAAGCACAAATTGAAATATCTAGGGATATGCCTAAACAAAAAACAAGAGTTGCATGATGAAAATTAGCAAACACTGTTACAAGGAACCAAGATTGACCTCCACAAATAAAAGACTATCCCACACTTGTGGATCAGAAGACATAATATAGTAATGATATTAGTCCTGCTTAAGGCATTATATGAGTTTAAGGCTATCCTGATACAAATACCAACATTTTTCTTCAAAGAATTGGAAAAACTGATTACCAACTTCATATGCAGAGGGAAGAAGCCTAGAATTAGGAGAGAACTTCTCAAGGAGAAGGATAAAGTGGGAGAGATTGCTCTACCTGACTTAAGCACCTGTTATACAGCCATGGTGGTCAAAACAATGTGGTACTGGTATAATGACAGATATTCAGACCAATGGAAAATAAATGAAAGCCCAGAAATGAAACCATCAGCATTCAGACAAATGATCTTTGATAAGAGTCCCAAAAATATCAAATGGGAAGAGGATGCCCTCTATACCACGTGGTGCTGGGAAAAAAATGGATATTTACCTGCAGAAAAATGAAGCAAGACACTTACCTTACTCCATGAACAAGAATAAAATCAAGATGGATAACAGACCTCGAGGTAAAACCCTGAACTATTAGGGCCATTAATGAGGAAATTGGGACAAACCTAATAACTTTGATGCAAGAAATACATAGACTATTGGAAATAGGAAAGGACACAAATACAGAGGAAGCACAAATTGAAAAGTGGGAAATACTGAAAATAAAACATTTGTGTATATAGAATGAATTTGCCAAGAGAGTAAGAGAGTCCACAGGCTGGGAAAACATCTTTAGCAATGACACATCAGACAAAGGCCTTATTACTAAAATCTACAATACTCTGCTAGCCTACAATAATAATAAAAAAAACAACAAGTAGCCCATTGAGGAGGTGAGCAAGGGACCTTAAGAGAAGTTTCACAAGGGCAGAAATCCAAATAGCCAATAACCAATAAACAGACAATTTTCCAGATCATTAGCCACAGGGAAATGCAGATTCAAAAAACTATGCAATACCACCTAGCACCCTCAAAGACAGGTGAATTCAAAAAAATCAAAAAGCAACAAGTGTGGTGAGATAGGAACTCTCTAGGCTTGTGCAGCCATTATAAAAATTGATTTGGCGATCCTAAAATAAATGGAAATTGCACTAACATATGATCCAGCAATCCCCCTACTGGGCATATACCAGATGGGGTAAGAAACAGACCATAGCCAGATGTTCATCACAGTGCAGTTCACAATTGCAAAAGCATTGGAAAGAACCTAAAGTTTCACCAACAGACGAATGGATTAAAAAACTCTGGTATATACATACAATGGAGTACTACACATCCCTCAAAAGACATGATGAATGCATGAAGCATATTGTCACATAAGAAGAGTTGGAGGAAATTATGCTAAACGAAGTAAGCCAAGCACAAAAAGACAAGAACAGTATGAGTCCACCGAGGTAAGCTTAAAAATCACAAGGGGCATAAGAAAAAAAACCACTAAATGCATAAATTCCCAGGCAAGGTCCAGGACTCTGGCAGGGGTCAGACCCAACCCAGGGATGCATATGGCAGCCTGTTAAAAAGGAGGCGGAAAGGAAATAAAAAGAAAGAGGAGGTAGATAGCGGGGGAACAGGGCTCTACTCCACCCATGGGGAGGGTATTGTTTATGTCTCCACAGAAAAGGGAAAGAGGGGCCAGACCTCAACCAGGTATGCCAAGCCTTGAAGGCAATATATCCCCATGGAGCAGCGAACAAATAGAGAAGTCTGCGGGGCAGGACCCAATCCCAACTACATTGACCCCCTCCCCAGAAGCTTAAATATAGCTCAGGGAGAGTGGTGGGTCTTCCCAGACCACATGGGAGCAAACTAAAAGGGAGGGAGGGAGGGAGGAAGGGAGGGAGGGAGAGAGAGAGATAGAGAGACAGAGACAGAGAGAGAGAGAGTTGGCCCACCAAGCCCTAAGGATGGCATTCCTGTTCGGAGCAGGCAAGGCAGAGAGAACCATAGGGGGGGCCTCACCAGGAGACATGACTTCCCCTCACTGACCCACAGAGTTTCAGGGGACAGCACTGGAGACACAGTGCAGGAATTATGCCCAGTCTGACACACACACACCACCCGCCAACCAGGGCGAAACAGGAAGGGAGTGCAACAGAGCCACAAGGGGAACAAAGAAACAAAGTCCCTGAGGAATCCCAAAGATAGACCTCAGACTCAGAGGACCTGCCTTGGCACCTCACTAGATTAACTCAGAAAACATATGTAAGGGTCAGCAGACAGACCTGGAACTATTTATAGGTCCTTTCCCCCCACCCCCACTTCTTTTTTTCCCCACGTCTATGTATATAAGATAGGCAAGATGAACAATCCCGAGGAGAAAACAACAGAACCAATGTTCCAGAAGGACAGGAGAGAAGGGGTGGTGGGGGAAAGGGAAGGGAGAGCCTACAAACCAGGGAAGAGATCTAAAGTCAATGGCGAGGAGGATGTAGAACACCTGCTGGGGTTTGATCAAGTGCAATGTAGTTGAGGGGAGTTACTGAGAAACAAATGAAGGGCAAACATGATAGTGAGACAGAAGGAAAGTAACAGGAAATAGAGGAAAGAACTAGGAGGCAAAAGACATTTACAGAGGGATAAATGTAGGCATGTACATATGTCAATGTATTAATATATACAGTGAACCCTCGCCACTTCACGCTTCGACTTCCGCGGCTTTACTCTATCGCGGTTTTTGTGTAACAGCGCATGCTCTGTTATTACTGCCACTGATTGGCTCATACTGTACACGCTTCTGTCTGCATCGCTATGTATCGGAGCTACGTATCAGATGTATTTTTGCTTTTGTACAGTGTACTGTAATTGTTTGCGATTTTTAAGAAATTTTATCTAAGCCCTATGATGGCTCCTAAACGAGCTGCT
>NW_022103903.1:20069347-20078554 GCF_000313985.2 Echinops telfairi | reverse complement strand
TCTATGTACATATTTTTATATGTTAAGTATTAAGGTAGCAGATGGACATTGGGTCTCTACTCAAGTCCTTCCTCAATGCCCAAACACTTTGTTCCAATAACCTGGCATTCTGTGGTGCCCAACTTCCTGACACAATTACTGGAGACAAAATGAGTGCATAAGCAAATATGATGAAGAAAGCTGTTGGTGCCGGTTATTACAAGATATAGTATCGGGCTCTTAAAGACCTGAATTTAAACAAATAGCCATCTAGCAGCAAAGCAACAAAGCCCACATGGAATAAGTACATCAGCCTGTGTGTTCACAAGTTGTCAATGGGATTAGGTTTCAGGCATCAGAAGACCCAAAACAAACAAGAATATAGATGCAAACAAGGGGGATTGGAGTGGAAACCCAAAACCTATCTGTAGGCAATTGGACATGCTCTCACAGAAGGGTCACAGGAAGTGATGGTTCAGCCAAGGTGCACTATAGCACCGACGAAACACATAGCATTCCTCTAGTCTAGTTTTGTTTTTTGTTTGTTTTTTAATCATTTACTGGGGGCTCATACAACTCTTATCACAATTCATACATCCATCCATTGTGTCAAGCACATTTGTACATTTGTTGCCATCATCATTCTCAAAACATTTTCTTTCTGCTTGAGCCCTTGGTGTCAGCTCCTCATTTTTCCCCCTTCCTCCCCACACCCCCCCCTCACGAACCCTTGCTAATTTATAAATTATTATTATTTTGTCATTTCTTACACTGTCCAATGTTGCCCGTCACCCCCTTTTCCGTTATCCGTCCCCCAGGGAAGGGATTATATGTAGATCATTGTGATCGGTTCTGCCCCCACCACCTTCCCCTTATCTTCCTGGTATCACTTCTCTCATTTTTGGTCCTGAGGGGTTTATCTGTCCTTGATTACCTGTGTTTCCAGATCTGACCCGTACCAGTGTACATCCTTTGGTCTAGCCAGATTTATAAGGTAGAATTGGGATCATGATAGTGGGGGGTGGATCCAAGGTAGACAAAATTCCTTGGCCACTTCAGCCTTTTCTCCATTTATCAAGATGTTAAATATTGGTCCAGTTGTGAGGATTTTGGTCTTCTTTACATTGATTCATAATCCATACTGAAGGCTGAAATCCTTGATCTTCATCAGTAAGTGGATCAAGTCCTCATCACTTTCAGCAGACAAGGTTGTTCATCTGCATCTTCAGGTTGTTAATAAGCCTTCTTCCAATCCTGATGCCACAGTGTTCTTCATATAATCTAGTTTCTCTGATGATTTTCTCAGCATACAGATTGAGTAAGTATGAGGATAGGATACACCCTTGATGCACACACTTCCTGATTTTGAACCATGCACTACATGCTTGTTCTGTTTGCACAGCTGCCTCTTGATTCACATATGAATTCTGAATGAGCACAATGAATTGCTCTCAAATTCACATTCTTCTCAAAGTTATCCATAGTTTGTAATGATACACATAGTCGAATGCCTTGGCATAGTCAATAAAACACAAGTAAACATATTTCTATCATTCTCTTTGAGCCAAGATTTATCTAACATCAGCAATGATATCCTTTGTTCCATATCCTTTGCAGAATCTGGCCTAAACCTCTGGCAGTTCCCTGTTATTGGACTGCTGCAGCTGTTGTTGAATGATCTTCAGCAAAATTTTTCTTACATGTGTTATCAGTGATATTGTTCTATAGTTTGAGCTTTCTGTTGGATCACTTTTCTTTGGATTGGGTGAAAATATGAGTCTCTTCTAGTCTGTCTTCCAAATTTCCTGGTATAGATGAGTGAGTGCTTTCCAGTATTTCACCAACTTGTTGAAACATTTCAAGTGGTATCTCATAATTTTCTCGAGCCTTGTTTTGGGCTGATACTTTCAATGAAAGCTTTGACTTCTTCCTTCAGAACTACTTGTCTGAGTTTGTTGAACTGTGATGGCTTTGGTGCCAGAAGCTCTGTCCCTGGTATTTCAAATGCCAGCAGGGTCACCCAAAGTGAGCAGGTTTCAGCAGTTTCCAGACTATGAACAGACAATGAAGAAGGAATCAGCTGCCCAATTAGGAAGATGTAGCCACTGAAAACTGTATGCATACCCTTGAAACAAACTCCATAGAAAAGTTTACATAACTATATATAGTATCTCTCTATATATCATATATGGTACATACATATATAGTACCTACTATATATCACATCTCTGTTTTGTTTTTGTCATTCTTACACTTGTTCTAACCCAAGCTATGGTATTTTCAACTTTCTTCTATGCCTGTGTAATTTGGACAAATGAATAGGAAAATCACAGGGGAATTGATGCATTTGAATGGTAGCATGGGTAAAAAATATTGGAAGTTCCGTGGACTGCCAGAAGAACAAATAGGAGGAATATATTCAATTATGTTCCTTAGAAGCCTGGATGGTGAGACTTCATCTCACATACTTTGGGAATATTATCAGGAGAGAACAGTCTCTGAAGAAAGACATCATGCTTGGTAAAGTAGAGGTCCTGTCAAAAAAAGAGAAAAACTCAATGAAGCGTATTGATTCAGTGGCTGCAACAATGAGTTCAAATATAGTAATGATTGTGAGGATGGAGCAGGCCTGGGCAGTGGTTTGCTCTGTTGTACAACAGGTCACTATGAGTCAAAGCCAACTCGATGCACCTAACAACAACACTGGTTCTTGGTTTAGTCCTAATTTTAATGTTAAATACTTATATATTCAATGTTCATCCCTTTTGTGAAGTGAACATCCATTTTGCTCTAAAAAAGTTCTTCAGAAAGGCCTTGTGTGGACAAGAATCCTTGAGTCCTTGAATTTATAGAAATATTTGCCTGCAGCACTAATGCTTGAAAACAACTTGACTGGATCTAATATCTGTAGCCCAAGTTTTCTTTCCTTTAAAATGAATATCTGATAGCCATTACTCTATTTTTGTTGGCATTGACTGTTGCTGTGCTTGTGATGTTTCCCTCTGCAACTGGAGTGCCCAGGGGGTATGTGGGTGTACCCTCCTTGGTGTAGAGCACTGTAGCTGGCAGGGGGAACTACCATAGACAGAGAGGTCGCCTTGGAAGTTGGGTAGATGTTGCACAGTAGTGTGGAGCCCCACTAGTGGTGGGCCAGACTTTCCCCCAGTCACTTGTAGGACCTCGGAGTTTAGGTAGGAGTTCCCCTCACTGTTTGCAGGAGAGAACCCCCTGATGCTTGGTGTATGGAAGAGGACCGGCATGATTTCCCCAGCTGCATGTAAAACCAACAAATGCAGGTGGTAGCTCCCCCAGTTGGATCTTCAGAGTTGCCCTAGGCGGAGGGTAATGGCATGGAGGCCACTAGTGGTTTGTGAAACGAAAGAGAGTGAAAGGAGAAGAAAAAGAGAGAAAGAAGAAAACAAAGACTTGAGCAACAATGCCAATCAAACTAGCACCCACTCACACACAGACAAATAAAATGCACAGAATCAACAAAAATGAAAACAGTAAAAAAAGAAAGAAAGAAAGAAAAGCAAACAACAAAAAAGGAGAACTGAATCTGCTGAGATTCTGGCAGGAAGGAGAGAAGAGATCGAAGAAAAGGAGAAAAGAAGAAAAGTGAAAGTAGAACAAAGAGAAAGAAAGAAAAGGAAGAAAAAATAAAACAAAGGATAGAAAATTAGAAAAAACAGATAAAGAGATAGCTGAACTTCGTGCCATGCCGTGTGTAGCACTGTCTTAGGGGGCAGACTGTAGCTCTCCCCACTGGGTGGGCAGAGTTGCCCTAGGCAGAGGGTAGGGGTCTGAGAACCAGCATGTGGAAGGAAAGAGAGGGAGAGGAGAGAATCATACAAGCAGAGAGAGAGGAGAAGAGAACAAGGAAAGAGAGAAGCAAGAAAGAAAAAGAGAAGAAAGAGAAAGAAGGGGAAAAAAACAAACTGCTCACTAAGATTGGCTGTGATGGTAAAGAGGGAAGAAAGAGAGAAGGCGGAAATAAAGAGATAGCTGATCCCTGACTACCTGAATATGGGGCCAGAGGGGGTTAAGCCCTGCCCCATGATGGCAGGTTGGTGTGCCCTTTTAATGCAGGGACCCAGTGGTGCTGGGTGGAATTGCCCTAGTTGACGAGATCGCCTTAGAGGTCTGATGGAGGTTACTTCAACAGCGCAGCGTGGTGTAGATGGCTGTCACAGCTGCCTCGTGTGGTGTGCAGCGCTCCCACAGAGGGCAGGCTAGAGTTCCCCTGCTATTTGGGTTGATTTTCCCTAGGCAGAGGGTAGTGACCTGGAAGCCAGTAGTGGCGTATGGTAGAAAAGAGAGGGAGAGAAGAGGAGAAAGAGGGAAAAGGTAAAAAACCAAAACAAACCGGAGCTCATTGAGACTGACTGCAGTGGGAAAGATAGAAGGGCGAGTGAATAGGAGAAGAAATAGAGTGGTAAGTAAGGAGATAACTGAGACTTGATTATCTGTCCATGGAGCTGGAAGGGTTTCAACTCTTCCTCAAGGTAGTGGGGTGGTGTGCCCACTTGATGTAGGATTCCACTGATGCAGGGTGGGATTACTCTCAAGGTTGCAACAGCGGCCAGGCGTCAGTTCCCACCGTGGTACTAAGCACTGGAGTTCAGTGGTATACCTGCCTTGTGCTGTATGTAGCACTCCAGCAAGGGGGGGACGGGGTGTTCCCACAGACCAGTGTAGGACCCCGGACAGGCAGGACCTCCCCAGCTGTGTATAGAATCACTGAGAAGGAAGCTGGGCTTATTGGCCTATCTTGACCGCTGGTGCTTTACTAGATCAGAGGACTTCACCCCACCCACACCCCCATCCCTGGCCAGCCAGAATAGAATCAAATTAAATTGTCTCCCTCACTCTGGGCTCCAGCTATGTGCTCTGTTAGATGCTTAGACTTGCTTCAGCTGGTCTTTGTTATGTAAAAAGCCTCCAGGCCCTGTAGCTAAGTTCTGGCATTCTTCAGCAAGGGCTTCTTCTTATGCTGATTTATGTCAAGGGCTCCCTTCTATGTGCTCCTTGGAGATAAGCAACAAACTGAGGTTTGAATTGTTACCAATAATATATATTTCACTCTTTTTATATTATGCTTGTGAGGTGCTCTGATTTGGGGGATGTCATGCTGACCCCAAGAGGGGGAGATCCAGCTTATCAGGGGGGTTGTTTCCTTCTTGGCCAATTGGAACTGAATTAATCTCCTGGACTCCAACTATCCACCTATTTTCTCCCACACCACAATCTGCCTCAGGTAAAATTCTGATTTTTCTTTTACTCCAAATTATGGCTACCCGCCACCCCCACTCTCCAGGCTGTGAGCTCAAGGCAGCCAGCAGCACAGAGAGCTCTGGCATGGGGTTCTCCTCGTGTCTGGGATTATGTCCCCTTAGGGCAGCATCAGCCTGGAGAAATCGCTCCTCCTGGCAAAAGGGCCGGAGGAGCTTTTCTGCTGGAGCCCAAGAGCCCAGCTCACCAAACCTAGAGCGAGTTAGAGCGTTCTTGGTTCTCTTTGTGAGTGAAAATCACACACAAAAAAGGAGTTCAGGAGAGACCTTAGCACCCTAATTCTAATTTCAGGTCTCCACCTCCCAGTTTAGTTCACCTTACCTCCCAATTTTCATGTCTGGCAGCAGGAACTTCCAGACAGGTGAGTCTTAACTAGTCCATTTTCCCCAGGTCTCCTCCAGAAATATTTTCTAGTATTTGTTTGTTCCATTCTTCCAATTTATCTTTAGCATGACAAACTCATTATTCATAGTTTGGATCACTTTTGCCTGTCTTTTGTAACTCTAACTTTTTAAAAATAATCTTTTGGTCAAGCAAACATCTGGATCATCAACAAAAGCGTAATGCACACACAAACATTGCACAGTACAGTGAAAAATAACAAAACAAAATTAGCTTCAATAATGGGCTGTGGTCTACCATGACCAATGAGTCAATTCCTGTGGCCACCACAAGGCTGGGCATCTGTACACATCGGTCTCAAGTTGCAGTTGAAAGACCACATTCCCTTCTGACTGGGCATAGAAATGAAGTTAGTTATGTGCCATTGGACAATTGTGCATAAGCAGAGCCGACAGAGGGCTCTTTGTGTAACCAGAACATGGAGGCAGGTTCCCTGATAGGAGAATAAACTGGGAGTGAGAGAGAGGCTTCCTTCCCAGCCTCTGTTTCCAGGAAGTGCTCTTTTTCGGTGTCCCGGACAAGAGGGGCAGGGACCACAATAGACTGTCCCAAAGCGTTTTCATTTACACTCATCGCTTTTCTTTAGTCTTTCTCACCCTCAGTGTGCTATGTTGACCATTTTTTCTTATACTCTTTGTGTTTTGTGGTTGACTAGTGAAATGATTCTGCCTGTTTCTCCTATTTTTGAATAGTTTTATTGGAATATAACTCATGTATCATACAATTTTTTTCAACTGTTTCATTGGCACATACTTTACAGATCATAGAATTGAATCGTTCAGTCGTTCAAACACATCAAGGGGGGCATTGTACAATCACCACCACATTCATTCTGGAGCATTCCCTCCCCACTTGGTCGATTTGTCCCCCAAATGAGCTGTGCAATCAAGATCAGCTCCAGTGTCCTTCCCCCAACGGCCTTCATTTTTTACTCCCAAACTTTCCTTTCCCTCCCTGTCACCCACCCGGTTCCCCTACAGGCCCTGTAACACCTTGCATCAGTTATTATCTTTGTACATCCACTCCTCCTGCACTTCACAGCTGGGAAACCCCCCCCACACACACACACAAAAAACCAAAACAATGAAAAACATATCGCTCTGAGGTGGTAAGGATAAGGTCATATTAACTGTAATTGTTCAATCATATTACGAAGTGTTGTACAATCATCACCACAATCAATTTCAGAACATTGTCTTCTGGTACTCATTGTTGCTGACTCTCCATCTCCCCCTATCTTCCCCTCATGCCCATAACTATTAATAATTAGTGGATTAACAATTAATCTACTTACTACCTCTATAGATTTATCTTATCTGAATTTCATATACAGAAAAACATACAAAACACAAACAGGAAGCAAACAAATAAAACCCCAACAATAATGACTCCACAAAACATGGAAAAACCTCCATTGAAAAGAAATCAGAAAATATAAAACACTGAAACAATTTGAAAATAGGTAAAAAAGGAGATCAAAGTTAGGTTAAAATGTAAGCTCTCCTATTTTTCATTTCAAATTTTACGAGATACCATTCCATCTCCTTCATTTGACTTTGGGTTGTCTGTCACCTTTCTTTTACTGAGCTTGTGTTCCTTGGATTTCTGTATTTATTTTTTAATTATCTTCCTAGAGGCAATTACGTCATTCCTTTTTAATCCCTTTATTCACATTGAATTAATATGCCTCGATTTTCCTTTGCTTTGGAGCAGTATTTTTCTAGCTAGTACTTTTGGTCTGCAGGGAAGATTTGTGCCTCTTTTACTGTTATTCTTTTGCGCCTAGTATCTTTGTTTAGATTTCCTCGTTAAACTATTACCTTGTCATTTATTTTGATTGAGTTAGATTTGAATGAGCTTTTTGCAATGTCTCCACGGAAAAGCTCTGTCCTCTGTTGCTTTAATATACAATGATAAGTTTAAAAAAATATTGCTACTTGGGTTCCCATTCCTTTACAGTAGTAGAAAATATTGCTACTAGTTTATTCACAGGCTTATTTAAAAGAAAACATACTTGAACGTGACTCTACAATCAATGCAGACAAGTCTTCTCAGAAATACACTAGTCTTAGCCCTGTGTGGGGGCCTTCTATATATAAATAAATCTAAACAATGACTTCTAAGTGGATCTGCTGGACCTGTTAAATTCAAAACACAGGGGTCAGCTCAGAAGGTAATGGAAAACATTACTTGGTATTCCAAAAGTACCATCCTGTTAGATTTTCTCAAACGACACAGAGTGATGAAAGGGGCAGGGGAGGTTATTTGGAAGAAGTTTTAAGACGATAGAAACTTACATTGGAGCACAAAAGCCTGGGAGTGTTGTGCAATGGATGTTTGTTTTCTCTTCAAAACAATGTACCTGCACATTCTTTGAGAGTAGCAAGTGTTCTCCTATGAGAATTTCACTGCAGAATATTATCCCATTCACCTTAAAACCCTATTCTTGCATATTATAGTTTTTTTCTTTCTTTTTTATTAATCATTTTATTGGGAGCTCTTACAGATGTCATAACATTCCATAATTCAATTACACAAAGCATAATTGTTCAATTGCTAGCACAGTTTCAAAACATTTTCTTTCTTCTTGAACTCTTTGATATCAACTCTCCTTTATCCCCTCCCTACCCCCAGGAACACTTATTATTCTTATTCTTATTATTGGGTGTTTTTTTTTTTGCCATATATTACCCCATCCCATGTATCTATTCACCTACAATTCTGTTATTCACTCCCTTCGAGTGGGGTTCTACAGTCATCCTTGATATCAGCTCTCCCTTCCCCCTCCTCCCCCACCTTCCTGTATCCTTGGGGAATCATCACTCCTGTTGCTGTTTCTGAAGGGTTATCTGTCTTGGCTTTCATGAACTGAATGATCTTAATTCTATAATTGAACATATGCAGGTCTACCAAGATTAATGAAAACAAAAGTCATAATAGTAAAGGGAGGAAATAAAGAACTAAAGGATAGTTATGTGGTTCATCAATGCTACACTGCACCCTGGATTTATCATCCCTTCTGTGTGGTCCTTCTGTGAGGGACTTCCAAATTATCTCACAGGTGGGTTTTGAGTGTCCACTTTGTCCACACTCTTTCTCATCAATTTGATTGATAGTTTTTGAACATCTGATACTTATTCCCGTTGACACCTCCTGATCACACAGGCTAGTTGGTGTGCTTCTTCCATGTGGGCTTTGCTGCTTCCCTGCTAGATGGCTGCTTGTTTAACTACAAGCCTTTAAGACCCCAGACACTATATTTTTTAATAACCATGAAGAAACCCATCAACTTTCTTCACCACACTTGTTTATGCACCCATTTTGTCTTCAGTGATTGTATCTGGAAGGTATCATACAGTGCCAATTATAAGAACAAATCATTCTTTATAAAAAAAAAAGAACAGGAGACTTCCGGGAAGATGGCGACGGAGTGACACGTACCAGAGGGACTCCGCAGAATCCAGCCCAGGAGAGCTGCTTAGAGGGAACTTTAACACAACTAGAACACAGGAGGAGCATCATAAAGATAAGTAG
>NW_022103903.1:20056598-20061192 GCF_000313985.2 Echinops telfairi | reverse complement strand
AATGAGGACCTAATGTCGGGGGTTTAAATGGAGAGAAAATGTTTTGAGAAACGATGTACAAATGCGCTTTACACAATTGATGTGTGTATGGAATGGGATAACAGTTGTATGAGCCCCTAATAAAATGTTAAAAAAGGAAAAAAATAAAATAAATAAAACTGCTTCCAACTCCTGCAAAAAAAGAAAAAAAAAAGAACAAATCATTCTTGTGCTTAGATAAGATTTAAGTAGAGGCCTAAAATCCACATGCTTCCTTCTTGTATTTACATATATATAGATATATAGACAGATACACCCAATTCAAAAAAACAGAAAGCAATCAATGTTGAAGGGGCTGTGGTGAGGCAAGAACTCTCATTCACTGCTGGTGGTCTTGTAAATATGTACAGCCACTGTAGACAGCAAGTTGGTGATACCTAAAATAGATGGACATCGAGTTACCTTACCACCTAGGAATTTCACTACTGCGCATATACCTGAAAAAAATAAAAGACAGACCATGACCAGACATCTACTCTCCAAATGCATCACTTTACAGTTCACAGTCACAAATAATTGGAAACAGTCCAAACTTCCATTAACAGATGAATGAATTTTTAAAATCTGGCATATACACACAATGGAGTACTTTGCATCCCTAAAAAATAGTGAAGAAAGGGTGAAACACCTCGTCTTAGGGGAAGAGTTGGAGGATATTATGCTGAGTGAAGTTATACAAGCACAAAAGGTCAAGTACAACATGATTCCACAGAGGTGAGTCTACTGAGGTAAGTTCACACAGCGTAATGGGCATAAGGGAAAATGCACATAATACGCAATTCCTGGGCTGAGGACCAGATACTCTGGCATAAGCCAGATCAAATTCAATGATTTATAGCGCATCAAAAATAAATGCAGATAACATCTGCGCTGAAACGCATCTTTTCCTCCCATTAAGGCCCCTGGGGTGGGGGGTGGGGGCTGTTGACAGCACGTGGGACCAGGGCACTAATACACCAGGGGAGGGTATTGTTTATGCTCCACAGGAAAGGGAGAGAGAGAGTAGACTTCATTCTGGTACACTAATCCTTGAGGATGATGTTCCTGCTCGGAGCAACTCTTTCACAAAGAGGACTGCAGGGCCAGCCTTAGCTCAAGACATGACACCCCTCCTTAGATGACAGTGCTACAGAGGATGGCCCTGAAGATTCAGGCAGAGCGGCCGTTCTGAGGCGCGCACATGGGGAGAACCAAAGGGGGGCGCCACAGACCAGTGATGTGAGCGAAGTCACGAAATCCCCGAGGAATTCCGATTGTAAGCTTCTGACTTGGGGGTGAGTAGTGCTTGGCACCTCATCTCAACTGGTTGCGGGTTCCCCTCTAGGTGACCCCACTGAAAGCATAAAGGTGTATAGGGGTGGGAGGTGGGAGCATTAGACTGCTCCATCTCTTACTGGAGGAAGAGCAATGGGAACTTGAAGGAGGCACTGCTTTCGGAAAGAATGCTGAGCTGAGAACTGAAAGGTTGTAAGTGCTGATAGGTAAGTGAGTCCTGGGATATAGACCCCTGAAAAAAGGGGGGATTGGGTTGATGGATTATAGCAGATCCGGCTTGCTATTTATCAGAGATGTTCATCTATTCTGGGTCAGGATACCAGTTAGACTTGGAACTATTTGTATTCTCTCTCTCTCTCTCTCTCTCTGTATCTTTATAAGATAAGCAATCCCAAGGAGACAGTGACAGGATTGATGGCGGGGGGTGGGGAAAGGAGGTGGTCGGGGGAGGTAAGCATTGAACCAGTAACGACAGGGACAGAGGAATAGCTAGGGTTCTAAAATTGACAGTGAGGAGGGTGTAGTGTTCCTGGTAGTGTTTGAGCAATCAAAATGTATCTAAGATGAATCTAAGATGATTTACTGAGAGGTACAATGGGTAAACATGATAGTGGGGTAGGACGGAAGAAAAAAGAAAAAGAGGAAAGAAGAAGAAAGTAAAATTATATATATATATATATATATATAGATATGTATATATGTAAATATATAAATTCAAGTTTCTTTCTTGTTCCCAAATTCAAGGACACTTAAAAGGAATGTAATTCAGCCCCTCAAATCTGCCCAAATTACCATTTTGACAAGTTGTAAATAAAAGGGCTATAAATTCTTCAGGGAAAGTTAGGAAGATGGAAACAACAGCTTTGGATGTGTATATGCCTAAATGTTTTGTTTCAGAGAAACAATGATTATTTTGAGAATAGGGTTTTTTTGAGGAAAAAAAATATTATTTTGAGAAACAACCTTTTGTTGTTGTTATTGTTGTTAAAGGCTAGGGAGTCAGTTCTGACTCACAGCAACTCATAGTACAATAGAATAGAACGTGGTCCTGTGCCATCTTATTGTTGTTGTGTTTGAGCCCACTTGTATTAGTCTGGGTACTTTGGAGAAACAAATCCACAGCGATTCATTTATAAGAGAGTTTTATGTAAAGAAAAGGTGCATCATGAAAACATCCCAACCCAATGCTACCCAAGCCCACAAGTCGAACATTAACCCATTAATCCATATGTCTAACACCAATCCACAAAGTCCTCCCCCATCTCACAAAACTGAGGTAATGATGCCGACTTCAGGAGGAAAGCTGAGTCAGTGAATGAGCAAGCATCTCAGCACAAGCAGGGGTCTCCACACGGCTGCTCCAGCACCCAGGGCTGCATCGGGATAGGTCCATGTAGCTTCTCCTTGGGGATGTCTTGTAGGAAGTCAATCTGAAGCAGGGAAGCAAGCTGAAGCAGGGAACTGCTAAGGCAGCTGCACCCGATGCAACCATCACAAAACAAGAGACCCGAGAACTAGAAAGGCGAGGCCTCACCACCCATTTATCCCTCCTCCTTTCAATTAGCCCCACATGTGATTATCATCCAGGCTGGCACAATTAACTAACTCACCACTATTGCAGCCATGATGTCAATCTATCTTATTGAGGGTCTTCCTCTTTTCCATTGACTCTCCTCTTTACCAAGCAGGACATCCTTTCCCATTTACTGTCTCTTCTGATAATTCCCAGAGCGTGTGAGAAATTTTGCCATCCTTGATTCTAAGGAGTTTTCTAGTTGTACTTCTTCTGAGAAAGATTTGTTTGTTCTTATTGCAATCCACATTTCAACATTCTTGACCAACACTGTTACTCAAATGCATGAATTCTTTGATGATCTTCCTTATTCATTGTCCAACTTTCACATGCATATGAGATGATTGAAAATACCATGGCCTTACTCAGACACACCTTAATCTCACAGTGATATTCTTACTCTTCAAAACTTTAAAGACATCTTTTGCAGGAGATTTTCCCAATCTGGTGAGCCATTTTATTTTGGGAGTTTAGTATAATAGAGATTTCTGTGACTTTATAACAATATTTCTTTTTACTTACCATCATATCTGTTTTGTGGCATTAGGATTCACTCCATCAGGGAGCATCCTCATTTCTAAGGAGCATTTTGATTGGAATTCTTTCAACACCGATGTGTTCAGTGTTATGACACTCCATGTAATTCAATATTCTTCACCAACAACGGAATTCAGATGCATCCATTCTTCCTTGGTCTCCCTTACTCCTCATCCAGCTACCGTATGCATGGAAAGTGATTGGAAAGACTATGGTTTGAGTCAAATGCAGCAAAGTCTTCAAAGTAATATCTTTGTTTTTTTTTAACACTTTCATGAGATATTTTGCAACAATTTGCCCCAAGCAGTAAGTCATTTGATTTCCTCACTGCTACTGTCATGAATATTGATAGTGCAGCTAAGTAAAATTAAATCCTTGATTATGTCAACCTTTCCTCCATTTACTGTGATATTGCTCATTGGTCCAGTTGTGAGTATTTGATTTTCTTTATGTTGAGATGTAATCTATATTGAAAGCTGTATTCTTTGAGCTTGATCATTAAGTGCTTCAAGTCTTCTTCACTTTCAGCAAACCAGGTTGTCATCAGCAAGTTGTTAATGAAATCTTCCTCCAATCCTGATGCCACATTCTTCTCCAGATAGTCCAGTTTCTCACATTATTTGATCAGCATATAGATTAAGTATGGGAAAAGGATACAACCATGACACGTGTCTTTATTGATTTTAAACCATACAGTATCCTCTGGTTCTGTTTAAAGACTGTCTATGTACAGGTTGGCGTGAGTACAACAAATTGCTATAGAAATCCCATTCTGACAAGGGAACAACAAGCGATCCAAATTGGTGTGGGAGTGGGTGTGGGAGACCTGGTAGGGCATGATCAAGGGGAATGTAACAAAGAGGAAGTGCTGAAATCCTGGTGGGGACCGAGCATGATAGTGTGACAGGAGGAAAATCAAGGTTAATAGAGGAAAGAGCTGGGAGGCAAAGGGCATTTATAGAGGTCTAGATAATGACATGTACATATGCAAATATATTTATATGAGGATGAGGAAATAGATATATGAGCCTATATTTATAGGTTTAGTATTAAGGTACCAGAAGGACAATGGGCCTCCACTCAAGTACTCCCTCAAAGCAAGAATACTTTCTTCTATTAAATTGGCATTCTATGATGCTCACCTTCCCGACACAACCGCTGAAGACAAAG
>NW_022103903.1:20053786-20055720 GCF_000313985.2 Echinops telfairi | reverse complement strand
AGGACCTAATGCCGGGGGCTTAAGTGGAGAGGAAACGATTTGAGAATGATGAGGGCAATGAATGTACAAATGTGCTTTACCCAATTGATATATGTATGGATTGTGATAAGGGTTGTATGAGCTCCTAATAAAATGATTAAAAAAACACCTTTTTGAAGTCCCTTTGTGTCTGTCTATCTATCTATCTATCTATCTATCTATCTATCTATCTATCTATCTATCTATCTATCTATCTATATGCAGTCCATAGGGTAGGAACAAGATCCGTTGTTAACTGTGACTTCAAGAACATGCAGGTCACTTGGAAGAGGTATATACAGTCCTCAGTTAGTCTTACATTTGTGCAAAAACGATTCAAAATCTGTTTGAATCCTTTAAAAGCACATACAGCAAGTGAAGGTGATTGTGATAAAGCATTTGTACATTTGGTTTAATCATTTCAAATTAGGACAAATTAATGTCATAGCATTAAAGCCAAACATCAAAGATGGTGGCACCCATTCAAAGATAGCAGCCATCACACCATTTTGACTTTGTGAAATTTTTTTCAGTCCTGCCAGTAGCCCAATTCATGCATCAGGTACCTGAAAGGGTTCACTATATCTCTTTTGACTCTCCCATTCCAGCGATTCAACCTATAATTTTTCCTGTATTGGTTACCATGTGGAATCACTGAAATTGTGAAAATTCAGGTATCTTCCTGTTCTGCTGCATCAGAGTTGACAGACCCTGTTGAAAACCCTGCAAGTAGGAGTTGAATGTTCATGCTCGGGCACTAGTTTTATACGCATACACTCCAAAAGAGGGGCATGCTTGAAGACATTCATGAAAAAATGGAATCAAAAGATAATATAATTTTCCCATGAACTTTTGAAGTCCCATAGATACAGAGATAGGTAGATTATTGATAGATATCGATGATAGATAGATAGATATTGCCATATGTATATACCTATACATATGCATTTGATACATAAATATGTATAATGTGTATCAAGATGTGTGTGTGTGTGCGTGCGTGCGTGTGTGTGTGTGTGTGTGCGTGTGTGTGTGTGTGTGTGCACAGAATCCAGGAACAGGAATGAGAATAGCGATACCAAAAGGGCAGGGGAAAGGGGGGGAGGAGAGAAGAGGGGAGAAAGGGGGAACCGATCGCCATGATCGACACATAACCACACACACCCTTCCAGGGGGAAGAACAACAGAAACCAAAGGGAAGGGGGACAGCGGTCACTGTGAAATCTGAAAATAACAACAATTTATAATCTATCAAGGGCCTATGAGGGTGGGGGAGAGGAGGGAAGAAAAGAGGAGCTGATCCCAAGGGCTCAACAGAAAGTAAATGTCTATAAAAGAATGATGGAATATATGTACTAATATGTCGAATACAATTGATGTATGGATTGTAACAAGAGTTGTAAGAGCCCCCAGTAAAGTGATCTTTAAAAGAGAGAGATACCTGTAAGAGCCCCCTATCAAATGATCTTTTAATAAAAAAAAAAAAAGAATAAACAAGGGCTAAAAGAAAAAAAAATCTCATTCATCCCAGTGTCATTCATAATTTATTATAGTATGCAATCAAATGTCTTTGCATAAGCACACCTTCCTAAATAACTGTTGTCCATTTCACTACCTATTATGAAGTCCCTGTATACATATATTTTATTTATTATTGGTGTTTTTTTTCTTTTGGAAAATTCTTTATACAAGGGAGCATCAAAAAGTTCATGGAAATGTTTCATTATCTGTTGGTTCCATTTCTGTGTGAACTGTTTGGTAATCTTTTCCTCTGTGGCTTTTCTGTTTGGTATATGAGCATCTTCTGACAAAAAAAAGAGAAGATACTAAGTCTAATGAGGCAAATTTATGAATATTATTCTTTTTATCATTCTATTGGGGGCTCACACAACTCTTATCACAATCCATACATACAT
>NW_022103903.1:20038235-20053120 GCF_000313985.2 Echinops telfairi | reverse complement strand
TGTACAAATGCGCTTTACACAATTGATGTGTGTATGGATTGTGATCAGAGTTGTATGAGCCCCTAATAAAACGATTAAAAAATAAAAATAAATAAATAAATAAATTTTTAAAGAACAAAATATATGTCTCACTATCATGATTTTATCTTATATTTTCCTTTAGAAACTTTATTATTATTATTTTTGGGCTTTAACAATCAAATTTATTTAGGAATCTAGAAGTCCAAATTCATTGCAGCAGCTCTTGGGGAAGAAACACTTTCTCCATTGGCTCTGAGGGAAGATTTTGCCATCAATCTTCTTCTGGCTCTTGGAGTTTCCCAGAGCAGGGATCCTGGATTCAAAGGACAAGCTCTGCTCCTAGTTCCTCGTTCATTCTTGGTAGTTGTATGCATGTCTACCTTTCTTTCTCCTGTATTTTTAAATTTTAACCAAAATCTAAAATCGACTTGGAACTTATTTCCTAATATGGTGTTGAAATGGATCGGTACTCACTTTTTTCCTTTTCATGTACATCCAGTTAACTCACCACAATTCATTTGTAAAGGTTATTCCTTCCTGACTTGTCTGCAGAGTAACCAATCTCAATAATGAGTGAATCTGTTTGGATTCTCTATTTTGACCTAATAGTTCATTGTTGATTCTCAAGCCAAAACTACACAGTGTAATGAATGGCAATATTATGTCGTGTTAGGTGCCCTACGCACTACAGAATAGAACACTGCACAGTCATGTGCCAGCCTCACAATTGTTCCTGTGCTTGAGCCCATTGTAGCAGCCACTGTGTCAATCCATCTTGTTGAGGGTCTTCCTTTATTTCGCTGCCCCTCCAGTTTAGAAAGAATGATGCCTTCTCTCTCCAAGGACTGGTCTCTCCTGATGTTATGTCCACAGTGTGTAAGATGAAGTCTTGATATCCTTGTCTCAAAGGAACATTCTGGTGTATGTACAATATGTGTGACCCTGTGTACAACAAAACAAAACACTGTCCCCTTCTGTGCCATCATCATATTTGCTGCTATGTTGGAGCCCATTGCTGCAGCCACTGTGACAATAAATCTTGAGAATCTTCCTCCTGGTTATTGATGTTCTACTTTACCAAGCATGATATTCTTTTTCAAAGATGGTTTCCACTGATAACATGTCCAACATGTGTGAAGAACTTGAGACAAAAGAAAATTAAAAGGAGCATTCTGGAATCGCCACTTCCAAGACAGCCTTATTTGTTCTTGTGGAAGTCCATCATACTTCCGATATTCCTCACCAACACTATAATTCAAACACATTAATTCTTCTCTGGTTTTCCTTATTCACTGCCCAGCGTTCAAATGCATAGGAAGTGATGGAAAATACCAAGTTCGGGTCAGACACACCGTAGTCCTCAAAGTGATTTCTTTGCTTTTTAACTCTCGAAAGATGTCTTTTGCAGTAAATTTACTCAATGCAATATGACATTTGATTTCTTGACTGCTGTTTTTATGAACGTGGTTTGCACATCCGTGTAAAATGAAATCCTTGACAAATTCAAGCTTTTCTCTGTCTGTCATCATGTTGTTTATTGACTCAGTTGTGAGGATTTTTGTTTTCTTTACATTGCACTGTAATCCATATTGAAGGCTGTATTCTTTGATCTTCATTAACAAGAACCTCAAATCTTCCTAACTTGTAGCCAGCAGGGATGTGTCATTTGAGTATCACAGGTTGTTAAGGAGGCTTCCTCCAGTCATGATGCCAGGTTCTTCTTCCGGTAGTCCAGCTACTCCCCTTATTTGCTCAGCACACAGACTGAATCCAAATGAAAACAAACAAACAACAAAACCACTGCAATCCATTGGATGCCACTCATAATGACACTGTGGGGCTGTAACTTTTTATGAGAGTAGAAATCCCCGTCTTTCTTTTTTTTTAAATCATTTTATTAGGGGCTCATACAACTCTTATCACAATCCATCAGTACATCAATTGTGTAAAGCACATTTGTACATTCATTGCCCTCATCATTGTCAAATCATTTGCTCTCCACTTAAGCCCTTGGCATCAGTTTCTAATTTTTTAACCCTCCCTCCCAGTTCCCCCTTCCCTCATGAACCCTTGATAATTTATAAATTATTATTTTGTCATATCTTACACTGTCCGATGCCTCCTTTCACCCACTTTTCTGTTGTCCATCCCCCAGGGAGGAGGTTATATGCAGATCCTTGTAATCGGTTCCCCCTATCTACCCCACCCTCCCTCCACCCTCCCAGTGTCCCCATGCTCACCACTGGTCCTGAAGGGATCATCTGTCCTGGATTCCTTGTGTTTCCAGTTCCTATCTGTACCAGTGTACATCCTCTGGTCTAGCCAGACTTGCAAGGTAGAATTGGGATCATGATAGTGGGGGAGGAGAAAACATTTAGGAATTAGAGGAAAGTTGTATGTTTCATAGTTGCTACACTGCACCCTGACTGGCTCATCTCCTCCCTGAGACCTTTCTGTAAGGGGATGTCCAGGGGCCTATAAATGGGCTTTGGGTCTCCACTCCCCATCTTTCTTCCAAGGAGTGGCTGGTGGTTTTGGATTGCTGACCTTGTCGCCAGCAACCCAACGTGTAACCACTACACCAGCAGGGCTCTTTCCACAGATTGAATATGTATGGTAAAAAGATACAGCCCTGGCACACACCTTTTCTGATTTTGACTATGCTCTATCCATTTTGAAACATTTCAATTGATATTCTGTCAATTCCTGGAAACTTCTTTTGTACTGATGCCTTAAATGCTACTTTGACTTCGTCCTTCAAAACCATTGGTTCTTGATTATATTCTATCTCTTGAGATGGGTTGTATTAGTCTGGGTACTTTGGAGAAACAAATCCACAGCAACTGATGTATAAGAGAGAGTTTTATGCAAAGAAAATGTGCATCATGAAAACATCCCAACCCAATGCTGCCCAAGCCCACAAGTCCAACATTAACCCATACCCAACACCAGTCCACAAAGTCCTTCACCTCACAAAACAGAGGCAATAATGCCGACTGCAGGAGGAAAGCTGAGTCAGTGAACTGTAAGCATCTCAGCACTGGCAGGGGTCTCCACATGGCTGCTCCAGCACCCAGGGCTGCATCGGGATAGATCCATACGGCTTCTCCTTGGGGATGTCTTGTAGGAAGTCAATCTTGCAAGCTGAAGCAGGGAGCTGCTAAGGCAGCTGCAACCCGATGCAACCATCACAAAACAAGAGACCCGAGAACTAGAAAGGCGAGGCTTCACCACTCATTTATCCCTCCGCCTTTCAACCAGCCCTACATGTGATTATCGGCCAGGCTGGCACAATTAACTAACTCATGGGTTAACTTTGATTAATTCCTTTTGATACAGTAACTGTGTTTCCCTTTCATCTTCTTTTGAAATCTCTCTTGTGAATTGGTTGGAATCAACTCAATGGCAGTGAGTTTTGTATAGAGAATATTCCACACAAGAAGCATACCACAATTTTACTTATCTTGGAAAGAGCAGTATTCCTTTTGTGGTAATTACATAATTTCATGTCAACTTGAATTATAGGGGTGGAGTCTAGCCTGTTAATCATATCACAGCCTGATGGTGGCTCCTTGTGGGCATGGCCTTCTTATGGTCCTGGGAACCTCTGCTCTCTCTCTGTCTTCCTGTTGAGAAGCCACCTGCAAGAGCCCTGAGATGCTTTTACTACCATTGGATCCACAAGACTTTTCACCCACTGGCCAGTGATCTACTTGCATTCTGCATCATTGCATGTGGCTTCGTGAATCCAAAGAGGGACTTATGGGCTAGTATCAGACTTATGGAGTTGAGGTGGATTTGACTGGGATGTTTTCTTGTGATATAATTACTCCTTGATATTAAGCTCTCTCTTACACATATATGTTTCTTTGGATTTGCTTAACACACCTTTCATTTACAAAATATGTAAGGGGTATTAAGTAATAATACGTAAGTAATTATATATTTCTTTTATGTAAGAAGTATATAATTATGAAATATGTAAGGGGTATTAAGTATTACATCCCAGATGTTTTACACAAGTATTTCTAATGTTTAGGACGTACACAAGGTAGTAATAATTATTCCAGTTTCACAAATGAGGAAACCCAAACTTAGAGAAGTTAACACTTATCAGTATTCCTGATGGTACGTGGCAGAACAAGGAACCCTAGTGAGGCCCTAAGTGCAGCACTGCTAACTAACTGCTCCTTGGGGAAAAGATGAGGTTGTCTGCTCTCTTAAAGACTTACAGTCTTGGGAGCCCTACATGATTAATTGGAATCAGCTTGATGACGGTGAGTTTTGAGTTTTTTGAAGTGGCAGAACACAGAATTTGAACCTAGGACCACCTGGTTCCCAAAACAACATACAGAATGATACTTACTCAATACCACTGGTGAGGGTGCGATGAGGGTTGAGGGGAGAGAGAGAGAGAAAACTAAAACCCAAAAGAATAGGCTAATTAATAAATAATGAAGTAACTTATTATTGAGCCAAGAAACAAACAAAACCAACCAAAAAACCTAAATTCATGCCGATGAACAAGTGGCAGCAGAGCTATGGTAGATTCTTAATATCATACAAGGAATGGAAGCCAAAGCTGATCATCCAATTTTCAGTAAACAGACTGTTATTATTCTGTTTGTACCAGTAGTTACATGGAGCTTACTCTGACATCCTGTTTCTTGGCCATACTTTTTTTAATCGTGGCTTTTTGTTCTTATTTTTGTGATTCTTTGTTCAGTACTTCTTACAGTTGCCCCAATAGTGTGTTTAGCTAGCATGTATGATTAGTCACATTCTTTAACATTCCTCAGTGAGGTTGGATAAGTTCAGTTTCCCACAACACCAACAGGTATAACGCTTCTCACTTGACTCAAAAAAAAGCAAAATGAATTGCAATAGCCAATAGAACAATTAAAAAAAAGTTTTTCTATTGGCTAGTGAAATGTATTTGCTATATAAGAATGCTATATACATGCATATAATATATATACATACACTTATCATATGTATTAGTTAGGTTTATAGGTATGTGTTTATATGTATAAATCCATACATACATAGATCATACTTTCAAAGCAGGCTTGATCCGTGTCCTCTGGTAAGTGAAATCCACTCTTGTTGTTTGTAAAGACACTACAAAAGAAGCATAGTCTCTCTAGGTCTCAACAGTTACATAGAACATTTGAATCAAAGGAAAAATAAGATGGAAACGGGGGAGGAAGAAAACATGTGCCCTCAGGGAAAGTGGGTAGTGCTGCAATTACTGTCGGCTCTGCTGTGATCAAGGAAGTTCTACAGCCGATTGGAAAGGAGCACAAGCTCATGTTCCTTGCCAACAGACTGAGTCAAACTGCTGCCACTGACTGCATCTCCGAAGGTTACCTTCTCCTCCTCCCTCCCTGCCCGAGGCTGAGGCTCGTGATGACAATATCCCTGTTCAATTTCAAGCACGCTGGACGTGTGTAACTTCTAGTCCCACTTCCCTTCCAGGATACGCTTCAACGAGCTTTGCCAATAAGCCACCGCCCTTCACTGTCCGGGGTCGCTATGCCCTGCTTTCTCTTGGTTCCCCTACTCCCCATATGCTCCCGCCTACAGTGCGGGTGGTTCTGGGAGAAAGGTGATGTAAACAGGATACCTCGGGACTCCACACAACAGAGCTAAAGAGGAAGCTCGTGAAGTCAGGACAATTATTGAAAAGTGCTGACAGCAGTTGGGAAATCAGAGTCCCTTAGGGGGCAAGCCATGTGCACAGAATCTCCCTGTGTCCCTCCCTTGCCCTCTGCCCAGTTATCAAAAGCTACACTAGGGTCAGGGAAAAAGCACATTCCAATCTGTTTGACCAGACCCGGTTTACATGGGTCCTTAGGACTGTGGCTTTGCCCAAATCCGGCCAAAGCCGCTAGAAGGAAGCCAAGGTCACCTCAAGTCAAACTCACTGCCATTTGGTCGCTTTTGACTCACAGGGACTCTAGCGACTCTATAGGACAAAGGAGGACCAGCTCTGGGGGTTTCTGAGTGTAAATCGTTGCAGGAGCAGAAATCCTCATCTATCTCCTGAGGAGCCGCTAAGAAGTCCAAACTTGACCGTTAGCGGCCCAATTCATAAGCCTCAGGGCTCCTCTGGAATGGGGGGAAGAAAATAATTTAAATATTTACCTTAGTCTGATCTTGGTGAATAACAATGAAGAAGTGTTGGTTTGACCTTCTCTAGTCCAGCCTGATTGTATTCTTACTTCTGATGCTGGGACGTCCAGAGCAGCCCTGAGTGTGTCAGAAAAGGGCCCCTGGTGGGCTGTGAGATAGCATCAGGCTGCTCTCCACAAGGTCTGCAGAGATGAGGCTGACTGCTCTCCGCAAGGCCAAGGTCGACAGTCTCAGAATCCCTCTATAGAGGGTTGGTAAGAATCAGAACCAGCTTGTTAGCTCTGTGTGTGTGTGTGTGTGTGTAGAGATGGGGGTAGGGGGGCGGTGTCAGAATAGAACTGTGCTCCTCAGGATTTCCAAGGACCAATTTTTCAGAAGTAAGCTGCCTGACCTTTCTTCCAAGATGAAAAGCCACCACTCTTTCAGTTAATATTTATAGTTTCTGCCACTTAACCAACTACTACTGCCTTAGAATCCATCCCAACTCACAGCAACCCTGTACAGTGTTTCAGATTTATCAGCCTCTTCTTTCTCCTGAGGAACAGCTCATGAGTTTGAACTGCCAACCTTCTGATTCCCCCACAGTACCCGTAGGGCTCCTTACATCACTTCTAGAAAACCAAACTCACGCCAGTAAATCATTTCCAACTCATAGCAACCGTGTAGGACAGAGTAGAACTGCTTCTGTGGATTTCTGCGACTGTAACCTTTACAGGAGTAGAAAACTTCTCTCAAAGCATCTTGTTATGAATAAGAAAAGAAGAGCTGATACCAAGGGCTCAAGAAGAAAGGAAATGGTTTGGAAATGATGATGGCAACATATATACAAATGTGCTTGACACAATTGATGCGTGGATTGTTATAAGAGTTGTAAGAGCCCCCAGTAAAATGATTTATTAAAATTTAAAAAATAAAGACTGATTAACTGATCCATTTGAAATATAGTTCTATACAGTTCTAGTTTTCATAGATCATGGCTTTCCAGAAGAATGAACAGATCTGTCTTGGAAGATACAAAACCAGAATGCTCCTTAAAAAGGAGGATGGGAAGACATTGTTTCATACACTTTGCATATTTTATCAGGAGGGACAAGTTCTTGGGAAAAGATGGCATACTTACTAAAGTGGAAGATCCATGGAAAAGAGGAAGATCTCAACAAGATGGATTGACACAGTGGCTGCAACAGTGGACACAAACTTAAGGATGGTGCGGGACAAGCCAATGTTTTGTTCTATTGTACAGAGCATCAGAACCACTGTGCCAGCCCCTAACAATCATGTAAGCTTGGGCTTCACTTCACTGAAGGCTGGAAGAAGATGCTGAGTAAAGATGTGATAGATAAATCATATTATCAAGTGTTTAGGGGCCTTGGTTGCATAAGGGCTTCTGCCTTGTTGATTCCTCATCCCAGGGCCTCGCCTGGCTCCCTTACTTCGTGTGTATCATCTCCTGTGTGTGCAGGCACAGAAAGCCCGATTTCCAAATGGGAGTCCATCCATAGGCATAACAAAGACTGCCCTCTAGGGCATTCACACGAACCAATAAGAACAACGAAATGATATTTCATTAAAAAATAAATTGTGTAACATTTACTTCAGCACATTTAAATACAGTTGCTAAGAGAATAAAACTAAATATGGGCTGGGATTTTCTGCATCGGACTTCTCCCCTTTCCTAGAGTCTATCCAATGAAGTAAGAAATAAGGCTGGACTGGGGGAAACAAAATTAAAATGTTAATTGCTATGTTTCCACTTTTCAGCATAAAATTGACTAACAGTTATACTCGATGATGTTTCTTTTAGATGTACTCTAGACAAAATCTTAGTAATCCTCTGAGGACTAGCCCAAACTCTACTCCCTAAACAAGAAACTACTCTTCAATTCCATGTGAGAAGTAACCTGTCCCTGCAACCTGTATACACCAACAGCAGTTTGCTCCTACATTGTGCCTGTCAGGGCAAGTATTAAAATACTTTATATAAATAAATCGTCTTATATTTATGCACATTCAATAAAAGAAACCATCATTAAAAGATGAGTCATGATTCCTACACTCCCCCCTATTCTCATTCAGCACAGAAGCAGATATTCCACCAAACACCAAAATAATAACAACATTTTCAATTGGAAGTCCTTATATTTCGTGAGATTGAAACTCTATGGAGGGAAAAAATAAGAACTGATTAGACTTCTCATCTTTTTGTCTTAATTTTGAAGCAGTTGATGGAAACATTTGTATTTTTAAAAATATTTTTATGAGAGTCATGGTCATGTTCCTTCTTAACTGTCTAATACAAATTCAGGATGTTATTTATCATCTCTATAGAAACTATTCTCCCCTATGCATTGGGCCAATTTTTTTGCCACATCTCAAGTAATTGTGATCTCTTTCCTCTCAAGAATCCAAGTAATAAATGTGGCAGAACAATAATAGTTATCTGGACAAAAAAGCAAGCAAGCACTGTCAAAAATAAAGAAGAAAACATATGAATGTAGAGTTACTATGATTTCTGTGGGGCAGATGCTATTCAAAACATTTTGCAATTCATTTCTTTCATCCTCACAGCAGCCTAATGAGGGAGGTGCTCTAAATGCCCCCATTTAGTAAGTGAGAAAAGTGAGGTTCAGAGAGGTGATTCACCAACTCAAGGTCACAGAGTTAGTTAATGATGGGCCAGATGCAAATGAGCATTAGGCTCAAAAGGAAATTGGTCTCCCAATGCAGTTTCCTAAGTCCGGGTTAATGTTAAGGAAGCATCCCACAGTCTTTAGCTAGCATAACTAAAAACTAGAATATTATGTTAATCCAGAAATGTCAAGACTATACTTTCTGGGATCATTTCTATAGTTCATGACTAGAGAAGTTTCTCTGATCGTGTAGAGCACCGAAAACCACGAGGAGGAGGAGCAGCATTCTCTCCTGAGCGTGAAGCCGGCTCCCTGCGCTGCCTCTCTGCAACTGCCACTTGCCATTGATGATCATTCTTCTCCGCCCTCGTGCGGAGCGAGAGGGAGAGAGTGCAATCTGAGTAATTAAAAAGAAAAAAAAAATCCAGAAGTGTCTTTCAATGTCAATACATTAGCAGCCACAAAACTTTCTTTAAAGTGCTCTACTTCCTTCACTAATAAAATTCATATACAGAAGTACATGTGCATGTAACTATGCATGTATTTATCCATTTTTCAGGACGGGTGATATTTTTGGAAGTGTTTGGGAATCGTGACAAGAAACACTTGAAATTGAGGACTAAAGATGGAGAAATCATTGGACCACACTTGGTAGAGGCCCCTTGACATAACTAGGACTTTAATGCCATAAATAAATCCTGACAACATCCCCTTGCAGAAGGGCTGTGGGAAGGTGAGGAGCAAATCGGAGTGCAGTGTAGTAACGATGAAATATGCAATTTCCCTCTAGTTCTTAAATGCTTCCTCCACCCCACTACCATGATCCCAATTCTACCTTACATATCCAGCTGGACCGGAGGAGGTGCACTGGCACAGATAGGAACTGGAAATACAGTGAACCCAGGACAGATGAACCCCCCAGGACCAGTGGAGAGAGTGGCGATGGCGGGAGGGTGGAGGGAAGGAGAGGGAGAAAGGGGGAACAGAGGACAAGGTCTACATGTGGCTTCCTCCCTGGGGGACGGACAGCGGAGAAGTGGGTGAGGGAGACGTTGGATGGGGTAAGTTATGATAAAATAGTTTCAAATTATAAATTATCAGGGGCTCGGGGGGAGGGGAGAGAGGGAAGAGAGGGGGGAAAATAAGCTGACACCAGGGGCTCAAGTGGAAAGCGGGTGTCATAAAAATGATGACGTCAACATATGTACTAAAGTGCTGGACACAGATGACGTATGTACAGATTGTGATGAGTTGTATGAGCCCCTAATAAAGTGATTATTTTAAAAATAAATAAATAAATAAATCCTGACAGCTTGTCTTGCGATTCACTTCTCTGGAAGGCAAACAAAACAAAAATCAGATTAATCAGGATCTCCAAGTAAAATGACTACACCATGTATAGAGATATGCTTTATCTGTCTATATTTGCAGATCAATAATAAATTACTAAGAGTGACATTTAAAATATCAATTTATGTACATTCTCATTATAACAAAATGAAAGAGAAAATATTTAAAAATATTATTTCTTTCATTCAATCATTTTCTACTTTTGTCAAGTTTTATAATAGCTATAATTGGCATAGTGACACACACACACACAGACGGGGGCGGGGGAGGGAGCTTGAAAAAGTTGATGGACAAATTGAACGAAAAGAGAGTGGGTTTTTTTCTATGACCTTTTGGAAGTCTCCTTGTATGTGTCTATTTATTTATAACTGGAGGCCCTGGGTGACCTAAGCAGCTAAGCTTTCAACTACTAGCCAAAAGTTTAATGCTTTGAACACACCTCGAGGCGTCTTGGAAGACATGCCTGGAAATCTGCTCTCGAAAGCTCTCGGCCTTGGAAACCGCATGAAGCCATTCTGCTCTGCACGTGTGGCATAACCTTGAGGCTAAATTCACTGGAAGGGAACTAACCACAATGTGTGTGTGCGTATTTATAAAGAATTTACAAGTATAATCAGAAAACAAACACAAACCCACTGCCACTGAGTGGAACCTGACTCATTGTAACCTAGGCCGAGTTCCTGAGGCAAGACGTCTTCGAACCCCCTTCATGCTTGTCAGCAAAGGAGAGGAGGCCCCTCAAGAAGATGGATTGACAGAGTGGCCGCAACATAGGCTCAAGCACAGCCCTGATTGTGACGCTGGTGCAGGGTCTGTCTCATTCTGTTGTCCACAGGGTCTCTAAGAGACAGAGCGGAGCCGGCAGTACAGCCAACAGGAACACTCTCCTGAAATCGTAGAAAACACATGTCTATTTTATGAAACCACGCATGATATTTCAGTTACAGCTACCGAAGATACCAAATATAACCTAAATGGTCTTTACTGGGAGCTTGAGAAGTGGTCACTTGGTCTGGGGCAGATGCCTCCAAAGCTGCCTTGTTTTCCTCTGGCATCTCCAATAGAGAACACATCCTTCATCTTTGGGGTTTCTTCTATTTAATGTGTTCCAGAATACAAAACTGTTTGCCACCCTTTATTCCCTTATTAATGAAAATCTATGAACTGTTCTAAAATAATTAAATATGGAAGTAAAAGTAAAAGAATCAAGTCAACACGGGTTGAAGCCATCTGCGTTAGGTTCATTCTACAGTGGTTGATAAAATGAAAGCCTTTAAAAGGTACTATTAATTTTTTTGTCAATTGTACTACATGAAAAAAACACAGCAAAGGTGTTCAAATATAGATGGACTCTTTCAATAAAGTTGAGGTCTTCCAAAATGGTTACTAGCTGAAAATCTCAGCAAAGTCCCATCCTAAAACAGAGTCCGAAAATATCTGCACCCACAGGTCAATCGATTCCACCTCAGACATTGCCTAGAGAGATGAACTCAAGGAGGCATGGACCAAAATGTACATGGATGATGGTCTGTCAGAGTGAAAAATTGGAAACAAGTCCATATCTTTTAACTAGAACATGGAGAAATGCATTGTGATTGCTTACATAATGAGACACTAGACGTCAGCTAAAATTAGAATCCTGCATATTTCATCATGGACTAATCGCAAACATAATGTGGACAGACAAAACCAGGTATAGAATCATTGTAGCTGCCACTCATTTTGTCATTGTTGTTGTTAAAAAAGAAAAGAATCCGAAGGAGATATGACAAGGAGTTACTGTTTTATTAAGTGGGTGGTGGTTAAATACATAGGTGCTGTGGTGGAGTGAAATTTCTTTTTTTTTTTCATCATGTTTTTAAAAAATTATTTTATTAGGGGCTGAAACAACTCTTATCACAATCCATACATACATCAATTGTGTAAAGCATATTTGTACATTCATTGCCCTCATCATTCTCAAAACATTTGCTCTCCACCCAAGCCCCTGGCCTCAGCTCCTCATTTTTCCCCTCCCTCCCCGCTCCCCTCTCCCTCAAGAATCCTTGATAATTTATAAATTATTATTTTGTCATATCCTGCAATGTCCAATGTCTCCCTTCATCCACTTTTCTGTTATCCTTCCCCCAGGGAGGAGGTTATTTGTAGATCCTTGTAATCGGCTCCCCCTTTCCAACCCACCCCCAATCCACCCTCCCAGTATCGCCACTCGCACCACTGGGCCTGAAGGAATCATCTGCCCTGGATTCTACCTTGCTAGTCTGGCTATACCAGAGGATGTACACTGGTACAGATAGGAACTGGAAACACAGAGACTCCAAGGCGGAGTGAAATTTCTTAATGCAGCTCTTGTACTCAAGTCTCTGTAACTCCCACCAAATGACTGGGTGGGACTAGGCAAATGTCATGGTCAACACTAAGAGAGGGGATTGGTCCATTTCTGTTAGCACTACACTGGCAAAGAGAACGAGCCATCCTTGACTCAGCAGAGGAGAAATCCCAGAGGTCACTGGAAGAGCACATTCAAGACTTCTGCCTGAAGTGATGGAGGCAGCTAAGACCAGATGCAGCACAGACTGCAGCATAGGGCGTCAGCAGACCGGCGCTGACACTATGGGGTACCTTCCTCATGTCTGGTCTATGGAACTATGAAGACTATGGAAGAGACTATGGAACTGTGGGACAGAGTGACAGGCAGGCTGTCCTTCCGTTCACAGAGGTCAAAGCCAAGAAAGGGACCACCGGACTGAGAGACTAAGGACCAGAGAGAGAGTGACGGCCATGTGAGTGAGAGGCTGAGAACCAGAAAGACACCTGGCTCTTGCTAAGGAGACCAGTGACTGCATCCTTACTGTTGGCTGATTGATGGTGACTTATTGACTTCCCTAATAAACTCCCTATTTATGAGCATTGTCTGTGAGTCCTCTATGGCCATTGCAATGAATTCTTGAACCCAGCAGTGATACGGAGTGGTGTGGGAGGGCTTATGCGTGAGAAATACGCCTCCTGTGAGTTCCCTCTATACATAGTAGAGGGACCGGAAGAAACTGGTTACCAAGCAGAGTGCATTGGAGATATGACTATAGGAGATCAAAATGATAAATCTGATTTGAACAGTTAAAATCCTGTCAGTTGACCCCCCTCTGAAAGGGAGCTGATATCAAGGAGTTCAATAAAGAAGAGAATGTTTTGAAACTGATTGTGGTATCAATTGTACACTACTGTTTGATGTTATTGAGCTATGGAATGATATGATATCTGTATTAGCTCCCAATAAAATGGTTTTGGAAAAAAAGAAAAACCCAAAGATTTTAAAAATACATTCATACATCTCAAACAAATATTTTCAAATCATATTTATTTAACAGTCTATTCCATAGTTATAGTGATTTTAAAGAAATTATCAATGTAAGTATCTTTCTGATCAGTTAATCACAATGAGATTTCTCTCCAATCAAACCGTGTTACAAGCAGTTGGTTATACACAATGTTGGTGGTATAACTTCTCTGTTAGCATTTGAAATAACACTCACTAAAGAAATAGGCATTAAAACTCTACTGGCAAAAGGTTACTAACTGATTGATTGTGTGTCTATCTGTATAGAAGGTTTTTGCTGTTGCTGTTTTTACTCATTATTAGCTCATACCAAAATTGGTGTTTAATTTAAACTTTGCTAATCAGGGAAAGGTTAGATGGTTTGAGGATGTGAAATAATATTAATAAGGGCTCTGGAAATTCAATACCAAACACTTTCCAGTGGATATAATTTCAAATGCTCAGAATCAAATCAGGTTTTATTTAAAGTATTATAACGGAAATGCTGACTATACAAATGATTCAGCTCTAGCACAAGTATAAAATTTGCCTAATTACACTCTGAATATTTTAATTCTTTAACCCAGAAATGAGTATGAGTGAGGGTAGATTTGTTTTACTAAGATGCCAGTTTTTGTGTATTTTGTTTTTTGTTTTTTCAAATATGTGCTAATTAAAAGTCAAATTTTTATCAAATACTTTGAATTGAAAGAGTCAACAAAAATACAATTTGTTTTTATCTTTATTGAAAGGAATTAAAAAGCCTTATTGTTTGTATCAACCACTTTGTTTCTTAACTCAAAGAGCACAGAAATTGCATTCCCTTTTCATGTGGCCACTGAGCAGCAGGTTTTCTGGAAATGCAGAACATCAGATTTCAAGTCAAGGGGTCCCAGTTTGAGCCTCTTTATACCAGCCGTGTAATCTCAGAGAATTCGTGTTCTCTAAATCTCCGTTTCCTCACATGCAAAGTGGAGTTGGGATGTGTTTACCATAACTGCATTTTCTAACACTGACTGTTAGAAGGAAGGAAACTTGAAACCTGCGTAAAACAGATGAACAAGTTGAAGACGAGGGAAAACAGAGAGTAAAATTCAAGCGTGGGTCAGATTAGCAGCCAGAAAGACTTGAGAGAAGGGCCTGTATAATGGACATAAAGTGAACCATGATTTAGCACAGCTCCTCTGATCTCAATCAGTGGCAAGTTTTCTGAAGTGGTCTGTTTGCCTACCCTGACAAGGGGGCCTTGGCCAGAGCAAAAATGCATAACCTGGACACCAAATGTGGACTTCAGCAAGGCCAGACACATAAGAAAATATGTAAGAAACACTTTTCTCAGCAAAGCATCCAGAATTTTCTTCTCAAAGAAGTCTGTGACCTACAGGGTTCTGGTCCATGTTGACAGTGGTCACTACCTTAAGTGAAGACATTGT
>NW_022103903.1:20036192-20038135 GCF_000313985.2 Echinops telfairi | reverse complement strand
ACAAGATGAAGGAAAGAATAAAAGACTGTGGACCTCCACTCTGCTTTCCTAGGGGGGGGCTATTGGAAGCTGGCTGTATGTGACTCTCAGTAATTGTTTTGTCTTCCTATTTAAAAAAATGATAGGTGTACATAATTTGTTCCAAGTTCACACAGTAGCAAGAAGGAATACAAGAAAAAGCAGGTCTCCCTCCCACTCCATCTCTTCACCACACAGTTACTACATAGAGTAACCATTTTCCTCCATTTCTTTTATTTCTTTCCAGAGAATGTCTCCCCTAACAGTCATCAAAGAGAAGTGATCAGAGACTTGTGATCCAAGGGTTGTAAATACTATCATGCGAATCTAAAGAAGAGACGGTTATCAGAGCTTAAATTCTGAGCACCTGGTTTGCAGAATGCTATGGGTGACAGGGGAAGCCCCACATCTATTTGCAGTATCCACATATAGATTAAGCCTCTGGTGACTTCCCACTGACCACAGACGGGAGATGGGAATAGCTTTGTTATCAGACAGAAAGTATTGCAGGGACAATTATAATAGATATACCCAGGTTAGACTGTAATATGTGATTTGATGCTCCTTTCAACCCGTTTAAAAGTGAAGCGGAACTACACATGGATGAAGCCTCCGATCAATCCCCGCTGAACATCCACCAGGGATGAGAATACCTTTTTTCACATGGACTGCATCAGAAAGTGGATTATGGCAAATCTAGTTAGGTCAAAATCTAACACCATATCACTTGATCTCCCTTTTGATTCATGGTCAAGTTGTTTTAGTTTTTAATATTTTCCATTTCCTTTTTAACTGGAGTTTCCCTTTGTTTTGTTTTTGGCTATTTTGTTATTGTTTTTGTTTTGTTCATTGTTGTAGGCTTTTTCGACACTTTTTTCTGTACCTTTTTTGGTATATGAAATCCAGGTGGTCAATCTGTAGAGACAGTAAGTAGATTAATGGTTCACTGGGGGCTTGGCAGAGGGGTTGTCAGGGAAGCCGGGAGCTAACACCAAGGAGAGCAAGAAAGAAGAATCAGTTCTGGAATCGATTGTGGTGATGATTGTACAACTCTTCTTGATATGATTGAACTATTGAATTGAATGATATTAGGATTATGTCCTAATAAAACTGTTTATTAAAAATAGAAATGATTATAAAATATCTTATCTGTCATTTGAATTTTGAGCTATGATACATAACTAAAGAGTATGACTTTAAGCAGAGGTCCTAGGATCAAAATAGCTCCCAGTCTGGGTCCTAAGGCAAGACTGGCAGGATCCGGGTCCTGAGGCAAGACCTCCCATCCTCCACAGGGGATTTGGTCTAGAATTAATCTTCTTGACTATCCTGTTTACCAACAAGTTAAGTTTCTCTTCTCCCCACAGCCCCCCCTCCCCACAAACTAGATAAATGTATCATAATCTCTGCTGTTGAGTTAACTCATACTCAGAGCCACCTGAAAACAAACAAACAAACAAACAAACAAACAAACAAATACATAAATAGATAAATAAATAAAATAAAACTACTCCAAGGAGCCCGGGGGGCATAGTGAGCTCTTAACTGCAAGGTCAAGAGTTTGAACCCACCAGCCGCTCCACGGGAGAAAGGTCGGACTACTGCTCCTGTAAAGATTTGCCCTCTCAGAAACAGAAAAGAACAGTATCTCTCTGCCTTATAGGATCACAATGAGTTGGAATCAACTCTGGCAGTTGGATTTTGGCCACAGGCTTTTTTTTTTTCTTAATAATATATTTTTTAATCTTTAAAAAACATTTTTTCTAATCATTTTATTAGGGGCTCATACAACTCTTATCACAATCCATACATACATCAATTGTGTAAAGCGCATTTGCACATTCATTACCCTCATCATTGTCAAAACATTTTCTCTCCACCTAAGCCCCCAGCATTAGGTCCTCATTTTCCCCTCCCTCCCCACT
>NW_022103903.1:20032415-20035694 GCF_000313985.2 Echinops telfairi | reverse complement strand
TAAGATATTTTGTTCTGATGATGCCTTATACCTGATCCCTTCGACACCTCGTGATTGCATAGGCTGGTGTGCTTCTTCCATGTGGGCTTCGTTGCTTCTGAGCTTGATGGCCGCTTGATTACCTTCATATGGGTTAATGGGTTAATGTTGGACTTGTGGGCTTGGGCAACACTGAATTGGGATATTTTCTAGATGCACAATTAACCCTTATATAAAACTCTCTTATACATGAGTTTCTGTAGATTTGTGTCACTAAAGTACCCAGACTAATACATTATAGTATAAGAGTTTTATGTGAAGATTAAATGTGCATCTAGAAAATCCTGGGCCACAAGTTGAGCCTATGTAAATTCAAGCACATAGAGATCACTCAGACTTCCTTCAGGCCACTATTCCATAAGGCTGGAAATCAACAAAAAGACAATTAGTAAAACAAGTGTGAACATTTAGAAAGCAAATAACTCTCTACTGCAAAATGAGTGGGTACTGGTCCAGATCAGAGACAAAATTAAGAAGTTTTTAGAAACCAATGAAAATGAGAATATTATGTACCCAAACCTTGGGACACAGCAAAAGCAGTTATCAGAGGAAGCTTGATCTTAATAAATGCATACATGAAAAAGGAAGAGAAACTTACAATTGATATGCTGGCACAAAACCTCGAGCAATTAAAGCAGAGTCAACAGGACAATCCCACTAATGACAAAAGAAAAGAAATAATAAAAATCAGGGTTGAGATATGGAAGAGGGAACACAATTTAAAAAATCAAGGCAGCTAAAAGTTGGTTCTTTGAATGGATTAACAGAATTGATATACCATTGGTAAACCTAACCAAAGAAAGGAAGGAACAAATTTCAATAGCCAGGATGAGGAATGAAACAGGGGATATTACAATGGACCCCAATGAAATTAAAAGGCTAATTACAAGCGGCCATCTAGCTGAGAAACAACAAAAGCCACATGGAATAAGCATACCAGCCTGTCCTGATCGATTGCTGAAGACAAAGCGGGTTCATAAGAAAATGCGGTGAAGAAAGCTGATGGTGCCCAGCTCAGAAAAGATATAGCGTCTGGGGTCTTAAGAGCTTGAAGATAAAAAGGCGGCCATCTAGCTGAGAAACAACAAAGCCCACATGGAAGAAGCACAACAGCCTACCCCGACACAATAGCTGAAGACAAAGTGGGAGCATAAGCAAATGCAGTGAAGAAAGCTGATGGTGCCCAGCTATCAAAAGATATAGAATCTGGGGTCTTATAGGCTGGAAGATAAACATGTGGTCATCTAACTGAGAAACAACAAAGCCCACATGGAAGAAGCACAGCAGCCTGTGAGATCACAAGGCGTCAAAGGGATCACGTATCAGGCATCAAAGACAAAAAAATCATAGCATCGTGAAGTGGGACTGCGAAGTGGGGACTCAGGACCCATCTTTGGGAAATTGGACATCCCCTTACAGAAGGGCCGTGGGGAGGAGACAAGCCAGTCAGAATGCAGTGTAGCAAAGATGAAACATACAATTTTTCTCTAGTTTTTGAATGCTTCCTGCCCGGCCCCCACCCATTATCATGATCCCAATTCTACCTTACAAATCCGGCTAGACCAGAGGATGTACGCTGGTACAGATAGGAACTGGAAACACAGGGAATCCAGGACAGATGAACCCCTCAGGACCATTGGTGAGATTGGCGATACTGGGAGGGTGGAGGGAAAGTGAGGTAGAAAGGGGACACAGATTACAAGCATCTACATATAACCTCCTCCCTGGGTGATAGACAGCAGAGAAGTAGATGAAGGGAGACATCGGATGGTGTAAGATATGACAAAATAATAATAATTTATAAATTAGCAAGGGTTCATGGGGGGGCAGGCAGGGGGAATATGACACACAACTATACTTGATACAATTGATGGTATCAAGTATAGTTGTATATATATATATATCCATCATCATTTTTTAAGCATTTACTTTATATTTGAGCTCTTGGTATCAGCTCCTCTTTTTCCTTCCCCCTCTCCCACACTCATGACCCCTTGATAAATCATAAATTATTATTGTTTTCATATCTTGCACTGACCACTATCTCCCTTCACCCACGTTTCTGTTGTTCATCCCATGGGGGGATGGTGGTAATGCCTCTATCATTGCGACCGGTTCCCTTCCTACCCCCACATTCCCCATACACTCCTGGTATAACTAATTCCATTTCTCTCCTTTAGGGGTTTATCTGACCTGGATCCCATGGGTTGTGAGCTCTTATCTGTACCTGTGTACATGCTGTAGTCTAGCCAGAACCGAAAGGCAGGACTGTGGTCATGGTAGTGGGGGGTGAAGAAGCCTCAAAGAAACACTATTGTGTGTTTCATTGGTGCTATACTGTGACCTGGTTGATTCATCCCTTCCTTGTGATTCTTCTGTGAGGGGATGTCTCATTGTCTACTGATGGGTTTGGGTCTTTGCTCTGACCTACTTCGTTCTCAACAATATGTTTTTTTGTCTTTGTTTGCTTTTGCCTGTTACCTGATTCTGTCAACACCTCTTGATCACACAGGCTGGTGTGCTTCTTCCATGTGGGCTTGTTGCTTCTCTGCTAGATGGCCATTTGTTTAACTTCAAGCCTTCAAGACCGCAGACACTATATCTTTTGATAGCTGGGAACCATCAGCTTTCTTTACCATATTTGCTTATGAACCCATTTTGTCTTCAGTGATCCAGTTGGGAAGGTGGGCATCACAGAATGCCAGATTGTTAAAACAAAGTGTTCTTGTATTGAGGCAGGGCTTGAGCAGAGCAGTTCATTGCCATAAAAATATATGTACATAGGCTAATAGATGAGGTGCTTCCATTGGATGCCCTGATAGTGCTGTGGGTCAGTGGTTCAAACCACTGGCTTTTCTGAGGGAGAAAGATGAAGGTCACTGCTCCTACATAGACTTACAGTCTCAAACAACAACAAGAAGTTCAATGGCTGAATCATAAGGTGGATCTAATTTTAGCTTTTAGAAAAAGTGTCCTCTAATTTTCCATAGTAGTTGCAAATTTTTACAGTCTCAAAAGCAATGGCTAAAGGTTCCAGTCTCTTGCTAACATTTTTTTTTAATCATTGCCATTTTAGTTGGGGGTAAGGTGGTATCTCAGTTTAGTTTTGATTTTCATACTTCTAATGACTATGATTATGAACCTCTTTTCTTACTCATTTATTTCTCGGCTGCTTAGATGTCCTCTTTGGTTAAAATCCTATTATGTTCTTTGCTATTTTGTCATTTTGTTGTCTTTTGT
>NW_022103903.1:20024862-20030676 GCF_000313985.2 Echinops telfairi | reverse complement strand
CAACAGAAAATCTTGATATTACCATGAAGTGCCCTCAAATCTTGAATCTCCAACCTGCTTGCCATTGTTTATCTGCTTTCTTTACTGGAACTACTGGAGCCAGACACAATGCTAAAGAACCTTCTGTTCTTCCCACACAATATCACCCACATGCCATCACCTGTCAGCGTGGTATACTGGGGTGGCTTTCTGGGTGGCTGGAATCAATGCCATCAGCATTTTGAATGCCAACAGAGTCATCCATGATGGATATGTTTCAGTATAGTTACTTGACAAAGACAGTATAGGAAGAAGCCTCGTGAGAAACTTGTAAACCTTTTATTATCAATTAAATTTAATTATCAATTAAAACCTTATGGATTACAGCAGAATATCTGTGACTACCTTAATTTGGATATGCCATCAGGAATGATCAATTGCTAAAGGAAGGCATCATGTTTGGTGAAAGAAATTGATCAGCACAAGAGTCACAATAATTGACTCAAATATGATGGTGATTCTGAGGATGATGCAGGGCCACGCAATGTTTTCTGCTCAATATAAAGTCTCAGGGTGTCAAAGTGGACTCAGTGACAGCTAACAACTATAGTGAGTCATGAAAGGCCTGGCAGGATCTGATGCAAGTTTGCATGATCATTTTTTTTCCTCTTGAAAGAAAATACATCAATAGCTCCTAGTTGACCCAATAGCTCCTGCTCCCTGAGCCTAACACTGCCTGTGAAAGTGCACGGGCAAGCAGCTGTCCATCCACTGTTCCTTTCAGGTAACCCCCAACAAGCTTAACTTTGAAGAACCTCTATAATGTGCTATAAGCTTAATATATGCTTGTACAAGGGCATCAATGAGAGGTGAATTTCCCCTGCTTAAGATCCTCCGGAACTAGCAGTGCTTACGAAATCCTGACTCTGCCATTTAGATGTTGGGGAAGGATGGAAAAGGCCTTTTTTAGGGCCGAATGCACCCCTATCCACCCTGGAAGCCTCACTGATTCCACATTGGTGAAACTAACTCCTCTTGGACTCCATTGGTGTTTTCTTTGCACATAATCATAGCGTGAATCATATTTATTTGCATGTAAAGCAGTGCAGATAGGGTCATAGGTAAAGGGGAAAATAGTCTTTTGGCAATTGGAGAACATTAGGTCTTTGAATACCAAACTTCCCACCATGATTGGAAGTGCAAAATTATTCATCAAACCGTATGTCAGACTTTAAAAATGTGTCTTCCTGCTGAACCAGCTCCTCTAATTCCTCCTGATAGATGAGCTGGTACTGCAAATACTCTGTGTTCTTCTCTTGTTTTTCCAAAACTCTCCCACGAAGTCCGAGAGCTACAAAAAAAAAAAACAAAACCCAAAAAACAAAACAGACACACATATTTAAGGACAAGTGAGAGGTTATCTAAGAACTCACTAATAAAGTTATAGGCCAGGGATCAGAAGTCATGAAGGAATACCAGAAATATACAATGTCAGGTCCTACTCCAAACTTTCTAAATCGGAACATGAATTTTAAAAGACTAGGTGATTCATATACACATTGAAGTTCAGAAGTATGTACTGATCTGAGATAGTCAAGAACTCCAGGGAGGCACAGGTATCCAAATGTACAGTTACAATATACTGTCTCTGGGTTATGAACAACTGTGTCTTCATAACTGTGTCTTCGCCTCTTTAAATAGAACTTGTAGGTGAGTTAGAGGCATGCTGTTTTTATTTAGCCTTACTTTAGTGAAAGAAAAGGCACAAAGCCTTTCAACCTATTTAAAAAGCTGTATGTGCAGCAAGTGAACGGGATTGTGATAAACCATTTGTTGCAAGTAAGGACTGATTTACTCATTCCAAACCTTAACACTCACATGGGCTAATAGGAGGTGTTCATAAAACAGGTGCTTGTAATCTTGTAATCCAGGGTCTGCCTGCATATGAATGTTGGGACATCTCATCAAAAGTACATATTAAGTTACAAGCTACTCTTTCAATAGCTTTCAAGTAGGACTTTGAACTGTTTCATTCTATGATCACCCTTTCCTATTGAGAATTCGTATTTCCATCCCAACTATACTAAAGCAGAATCTATATTTTAACAAGATACCCAGGTAAATCTTGTAGATAGATCCTTTTGGTGATTCCTATGTAAGTGATTCTTATAAAAATGTAGATTCTGATTCTGTATATCTGGAATGAAGATAAAAATTCTTAGCAGAGGATTGAAGTAGAATGAACCAAAGTCTAGTTTCAATGCTGCTTATTTGAATCACATTGAGATTTTGATGAGCTGCTCAGACCACACTCCAAAAGATTTAGATTTAAGTGGTTTGGTATAAGGCTTAGGCATTAGTACCTCTTCAAAGGTTCTCAGTGCGTCTAGTATGCACACAGTGTTGGTAGCTCTTGTAGTAGGATATTTTCTTCTCTTTGACTTCCTAAGAAGCTGGGGCATTGGTGAGAAAAGAGTTACCAGTGCACAAAAGGATGTAGGGAAGATTGTAGGATAACAGGCCACCATTAACATCCACCTTTGCAGGGACAGTATAGGGCAGAGATGCCAAAAATGTGGTCTCAGCGAACAGCAAAAACATCACTTGGGGACTTGTTAGAAGTGGAGTTTTTGGAGCCCATTCTACATCTACTGCACCAGACACACTGGAGCTGAGGCCCAACAGTTTGTTTTAATAAGGTCTCCAAGTGATTTCCCTTTTCCCACTAACCAGGAACTTCAAGATTTGCAGGGCCTGGCTTAGCATGCTCTCCAACTGCAGAGCAGACTTGAGGGCTTGTATGCCACTTCTCCAGTTGTCTATATCAGGCCTCTATGGGAGAGAATAGAAACTCAATTTCGGATCTCAGACACACCTTTGTAATTCACATCCTATTTCTTATCTAGGGTAACAGGATCAGATTGGTATAGGCCAATGGCTTACAAGTTTTCTAGTAATGAAGGAATGAATATCCTTAAATACTCATGTGGTTTTCAACCCGAGTCACTGATTTAGTCGATGTGGCCACACCACCGGTTGAGGGAGCAACATCCAGCAAGATCTAGTCTATGAGAGCTAGAGCAGTAGAAGCAAGAACATGGTAACTTTCTGGATACTTAATTGACTTTACTCTTAGCATATGTGCAAATTAGCTTGGTGACTTTAATGGGCTCCACAGAATGGGCACCACTCGTACAATTACTCCTTTGGCTTTGGAATTCCATTATGATTGTTCACTATTAGTTTCCAGACATTCACTTCTCTTTTTAGATGGGAAGGTCCTGGATGCAACACTTCTTTTTTTTTTTTTTTTGGAGTGAGCAAGCTTGTCCTTCTATATTAAAGAGACAGCTATGTGAAACTCCTAAGTGTGTACCTGAACTAAAGTAAAGATTTAAAATAGTATGCTAATAGTTCTAGAAATAAGCCTTTACAGCTGCTGTTCTCAACCCTGTGGGTAGCGACCCCTTTGGGGTAGAACGACCCTTTCACAGGGGTTGCCTAAGACCATTTCCAATGGTCTTAGAAACTGAGACACTGCTCCTCTATCGGTCTCCAGGCGGGTCTGCCCACAAGCAGATATGCCCACCTATGAGTACCCGGCATGAAGACTGTTACCCATGCTACCCCATGCTTTAAGGCAAAAATTGCACTTATTTGTAATTAGAAATCAATATTTCACAATATATAATTAAATAATGTTTTATGATTAATCACTGTGCTTTAATTATGTTCAATTTGTAACAATGAAAATATATCCTGCATCGGATATTTACATTATGATTCATAACAGTAGCAAAATTAAAGTTATGAAGTAGAAATGAAAATAATTTTATGGTTGGGGGTCACCACAACATAAGGAACTGTATGAAAGGGTTATGGCATTAGGAAGGTTGAGAGGCACTGCTTTAGAGTAATGCTGCTCAAATTATACAGGGAATTAAAATCATCTGGAGAGCTTGTTAGACACAGACCCTTGGACTCCACCCCCCAGAAAATGTGGTTCAGCGGTTCTGGGATAGGCGCCATGAATGTGCATATCTCAGAAGCTCCCAGGTGGTGCAGATCCTGCTGCTTCAGAGACCTTATTTTGTGTTGCACTAATTTAGCAAAGGCAAATAAGCATTCAGTGGCTAGAATAATGTGCTAAGGAGCTGCAAAGGAGACACCTGCTTACTCTCAAAAACAGTTGCTAAGAACTCTATAGAGGAACATAGTGAGCTAACAAGTTAGGTATCAATGAGTAACTTAGTTCTTTACATCCTGGTAAGACCCCATGAAGTCATCCTAACAAAATTACATAATTACCTTAATAATTGGAAGGCAGACAATACCGCCATGCTTTCTTAGGCGTCTTAGGAACTGCTTTGCGTGTTCCCTCTTCTCATCAGCCTGCTCCCTGAAAAATGTGGCAAAAGGAGGTATTCCCATCTCCTCATTGTAATAACAGGCCTAGGGTGCAGGTGAGAGTAGAGGAAGACTGGAGGTGAAAGGAGCAGATATTGAAGCAAAAATCTCACATAAACTTTGTTGCCCAGAAAGAGGCATGTGCCTTTTTGGCCAGTCTTGTGTGCTTTGTCTTTCAACTTTGCAAAGGTCAAGCTGTCTCCCTGAATGTAGGTTACCTTCAAGGGCAGCCACCCAGATTCCAAAATGCTGATGTCCAGCTTTTGGGAATGATGCCCTCTAAAAGGTCAGATTTGTCAGTCCCATATGATAGCCCTTAAATCTAGTAATTGCATAGACACACAACGAAAGTCTAACATAAATTAATATTTTAATTCAGTCTATTTCATCAATCTTCAAAATCTGCATTAATTGTAAGAAGCATATGTGTGTAAAATTGTTTACTATGTCTCCATCAGTGTTTGATATCCTTATTGTTTCAGGAATTCTCTAGAGAGAACTATGATTTCCCCTATGATAACCCACAGAACAGCAATATCATAGCCACCAGCAAGGTTTGTGAAACCATTCATTAATTATTACTAAGTAAGCACAAGTAAGTCTATGCTTACTTTCTGTATAATCTGACATTAACATCACCTAGGTTTGAGTTCAAACTTCCCTCACAGTAGCCTAAGAATCTATACTTACCATGGATAAATAAGCATCACTGACATGGAGTTCATAAGATGCCACACGGTTCAGAGCAGTCTGAATTTCTTCAGAGAGGTACCTATGGCCTTCCATCTGGATTTATGGAAATCTGGGTAGAAAGGGTGCAACTTGTTAAAGAAAGGGGATTCTTCTTAAATGCTAACAGGCTGTCCGCCAGCCTCCTTCCCAAAGCAAGCTGATTAAAATTCCATGCAGCTGAGATCAGCAACTACCAAATCCACCAGTGATGATTAAAGAACCAACATGAGTAGAGAAAATGGTAAGATAAAATAAGGGGTAACTTTACAAACTCTCTCAGCCACTGTGATTTGTGAAAACTTCCCTAACTAAACTTGTTCATAGGCTAAATAACATAATGGATTCCTTAGCTTCAAAACCACTCATGATTCCTCATGCTTGTTTCTATGGGAAATCCAAAAAGACTGATTAAAATACATTCTTTATCTACAGAAGTTTTAACACACCATTGTCAACCATAAAGGCCTCAACACACTTATCTGAATATGATGGGCATTCTGAAGAGTCAAAAATCGTGTTTAACTAGGAATTAGGGCAAAGTTTGTTGATAAATTAGCATCTGAAATTGACCTTGAAGGGTTGGTAAGAACATGATAAAAAAGAAGCGAAAGAATATTCTTCAGGCTGTAGGTGCAAGATGTTAGTTTTTCCCAAACTACAGTAACACTGCACCATTTAAAATATTTTGTTTTCTTA
>NW_022103903.1:20014810-20023867 GCF_000313985.2 Echinops telfairi | reverse complement strand
CCTGAGACCCCTCTGCAAGGGGATGTCCAGTGGCCTACAAGTGGGCTTTGGGTCTCCACTCCACACTCCCCGCTCAATTCACAGTGCTATCATTTTGTGTTGTGATGATGCCTGATACCTTATCCCTTCGACACCTTGTGGTCACACAGGCTGGTTTGCTTCTTCCATGTGGGCTTTGTTGCTTCTGAGCTAGATGGCCGCTTATTTACCTTCAAGCCTTTAAGACCCAAGACTATATCTCTTGAGAGCCAGGCACCATCATCTTGCTTTGCCACATTTGCTTATGCACCCATTTGTCTTCAGCAATTGTATCAGGGAGGTGAGCACGCGATGATATAATTTTTTGTTCTTTGATGCCTGATAACTGATCCCTTCGACACCTCGTGATCACACAGGCTCGTATGTTTCTTCCATGTGGGCTTTGTTGCTTCTGAGCTAGATGGCTGCTTGTTTACTTTCAAGCTTTTAAGACCCCAGATGCTATATCTTTTGATAGCCTGGTACCATCAGCCTTTCTTCACCACATTTACTTATTCACCCTCTTTGTCTTCAGTGGTTGTGTCGGGAAGGTGAGCATCATAGAATACCAACTTAAAAGAAGAAAGTATTCTTGCATTGAGGGAGTACTTGAGTGGAGGCCCAATGTCCATCTTCTACCTTAATACTAAACTTATAAATAGATGCACATAGATCTATTTCCCCATCCCCATATATATATTTACATATGTACATGCCCTTATTTAGACCTCTGAAAATGCCCTTTGCCTCCTAGCTATTTCCTCTATTTCCTTTGACTTTCCTCTTGTCCCATAATCATGCTCAGTCTTCATTTGGGTTTCAGTAATTCTTCTTGGTTACATTACCCTTGATCACGCCCTACCAGGCCTCCTACACCCTCCTCACCACCAATTTAGATCACTTGTTGTTCCCTTGTCCCTGGGTTTGTTAACACCACTACCTTTCCCCTCACCTCCCACTCTCCCATGTCCTCCTGAAACTGTTGGTCCCGTTGTTTTCTCCTCCAGATTGTTCATCCAGCCTATCTTATTTAGACAGACCTGCAGAGATAATAACATGCACAGAAACAAGCTAGAACAAAACCAAGGAAAAATATAGAACAACAACAAACCAATGACAAAAAAACAAAACAAAATACAAGAAAGAAAAGCTTGTAGTTAGTTCAAGGACTGTTTTTGGTCTTTAGGAGTTTTTTCCAGTCCAGTTTGTTGGGGAACCACATCTGGCCCCAAGTCCACCTTCAGCATTCCCTGGGGACTTTGTTCCCTTGCTGTTCTGTTGCACCCTCTTAGTGTTTTGCCTCGGAGAGGCGGGATCAGATCGGGCATAATTCCCACAATGTGTGTCCGGCGTTGTCCCCTGTAGGACTGCCCTTGTCCTTAACTAACTTCATGCTGTAGTTCCATGAAAAGGAACGTGTTTTATGCTGATACATCTCAAACTCTGATATTTGTATGAATCATGTGGAACTCTTGTTGAAGTGAAAATTCCTGATTTATTGGCTTGAGAGCCCACATCAAACATAATGAAAGAGATATTCTATGCTGTTTCTCCAGAGACGTTTCAGCTAGCCTAATGCAGAAAGGCATGTAGGACCTCTCTGACATCCTTCAAGAAAGCAGCGGTGCCTTGACTTTCTGCAGTGCCTCGTCCTTGAGGGCTAGAATAGCAGAGGAAGGTGAAAGGTAACCGAGTATAGCTTTAATTGGTCTTGTTCTTAGTCATGAAACCCATTACCCGAGCTCCCAAAAGAATTTGAGGGGACTTTTCAGGAGATTACAGTCCCGGATAAGTAGCTCAGAACAAGTGTTAACAAAATTTGGATCATTACTGTTAATATGAGGGATGTAAAACATTCATGGAAATGTGGAATTAAATGTAAAAATAAAATTTTAAATGTAAGTTTTTATTTCTCAAGAGAAGCTCCATCAAGGTTAAGACACTTCCTCTCACACCCCCAAACAGATGAGGCTATTTACTAACCCAGCATCACTTCTTCCAATGTTGTTCTGTTGGTTGCTGCCACCCGCCTGGTGTTTCTGTCCGGATCTCTTTGTCCCCGAGGTATCCGTTTGTAGTTGCCATCTGGGTTCTTCCCCATCATTTTGAGCCCCTTGAGGGTGGAAGCCTCAGCCAAAGTGGCTGGGAAGGATATCATTGCTCTGTTGCTCTCCCAATTTTCATCACAGGGAGTAATCCTTGGCCGACTTGACAGTGCCTACCCCACTGTTTCCCACAGTGGGTGGTACTGGCCCCTAGGGGCTGATGGAATGAATGTGCAAAAGCAGAAACCTACACTTGGATTAGGAGGTCTACAGTATATTATAGTGTATATAATTCCTAGGGTGGTGCTGAGCAATTATTTTTTTCCAAAAGAGGGAGTAATGGGCCAAATAAATTTGGGAAACTATGGTCTATTCATTCAGGAACTTTCAGGTTCTGGCACCTTTTTTGTTTTACAGTTTTATTAACATATAATTCCCATATCACACAATTCAATAGTTCAGTCATATTTTAAAAGGTTTATGTAATCATAAGCACAATCAATTTTAGAACTTCTTTCTTTTTAAAAATCATTTTCTTGGGGGCTCATACAGCTCTTATCATAATCCATCCATCCATTGTGTCAAGCATATTTGTGCATTTATTTCATCATTTTGAAAACATTTTCTTGCTACTTGCATCCTTGGTATCAGCTCCACATCTTCTTTCTTGTACTCTTACTCGTGTGCTCTCCATTTCATCCAACCTCCCCTGCTCAAGCCCCAGTAACTCAATAATCCTGTTACTGTCTATAGATTTACCTATCCTGAATTTCATATACGGAAAAAATACAAACAACAAAACTAACAAAACATTAAAAACGCCAATTGAAAAGGAATCAGAAAATATTAAAACATATTTAAATAGAGCGTAAGGGACATCAAATGATAGGATGATAAATGTTAACCTAACTGCATCTACAATGCATTTTCCAATGCACTTTGCAAGGTTGTTCACATCCCTGGTGTGTGGTCAGAGGGGATTCAGCGGAGGCTAAATCCATGTGCAGACTCTGCAAATGGATTTTGGGCTGCCACTGTCATTCATAGCCTCTGCAAACCAGGTGTTCTCAATTTAAACTCTGAGATAATTCCTTCCTTCAGATTTAGATTTTATTTTTTATACTCTTCGGGTCACCTGGGCTGGTGTTCCTCTCCCATGTGGACTTAGTTGACGCCTCACTTAGGTAGCTCCGTGTTTTAAGATAAGTCTTTAAGACTCTAGATACTATTCTCTCTGATAGCTGGGCAACATCTGATGTCTTCATCACACTTTACTACAGCACCCGTATCTTCAGTGATGTCTTCATGAGAGCACATATAGAATGGGGCCATATTAAAAGAACCACTTGGTCTTAGATTGGGGCTAGAATTAAGTGCAAGCCCCAAATCTATTCATATAGCTATGGTTTATCTATGTCTTTGGCTCACTTTAAAGGTATTATCATTTTATGATAGAGAACATCCTAAATAATCCCCATGGGGCATAAGGTAATTCTATTGATAGTTTCATCAAGTAAGCAAATAGTATAGAATTTAAAACACTGCTGAGAAAAGGAAAGTATACAAATATAAGCTGGCTATGAACCTGACTTGTACAGATTGAACCCTTAAGTGACTGGACACTATTCACAAAAACAATGGGGGTTGGCAATAGGCAAAACTTTCAAAAAACATTCATTCACAAAGGCAGAACCATGCCTACCAGATAAATATACATGTCTTAATAAAGCAAGGAGAGCATTATAATAGTAAATATGCAATAGTCCCAGGCCACCATCCTTTGGGCACCTTCGAGGCAAGAGATCAGAACCCAAATCCAAGGACTGCCAATTCCACAACGTTGAGATAGCAACCTCTGCTTCTCACACTAGGCAGTTAAGAGCGACAGATGAGTTTGAGATAAAGGTTGATTCAATTAGTAGGGTTTCTGATGGGACCTCTCCTGCCGGTTGACGTTGAGGACAAAGTCCAGCGACAGATGGCCCGACTTCAAAGAAGTCGGACTGTAGGAATTGTTTGCCGGAATCCGCTCACAAATTGTTTTGTTGTTGCCGCTATGATATTCTGGATTATGTTTATGTTTTATCCCGGACCATGTAAAAGTGAAACCATTATTGCCACTATGAGCAATAATGAGACCATGAGGAATAATTCAGGGGAAATCACAGTACCCATTAAGAGAAGGGATGCAAATGATAGAATGACTGAGTTAATTATCAAAGCCATACAAGGGAATGAGGATTTTGGTATATTTATGGAAAAATGCAAAAGTTAGAATTGGAACAACCCCAACTGACTACAGTGACTCCCGAGAAGTTCCCTATGACTGCCTTTCTGGGAAAGAGTGCCAAAGATAAAAAACAACTCTTAATTCACTCAGTAAAACCCCTTAATAAATTTGCTTATAGTAAAGGGGACAGTAATGAAAAAACCCCTAAGACTGCTCTCCCTCCTTTGAATTACACTGGCATTTATGACGACAATAGAGAACATATTATCGAGGTAAATGGGAAACGTGTAAAATTTTCAACCTTATCTTTATGGGAAAGAATAAAAAGGGGTGGCCCAGTTTGGTGCGTTAGATCTACTGAAGACAAAATAAGGTGTACAAAAATGTTATTATAGAGTGGATTGTATAGATGGTGCATAATGGAAACAAGAGAACAGTGGAAGCCCCATTGAAAAGGCAGGTAAAAGAAATGGAATGAAGGCTTAAAGAACGTAAGATTGATGAAGCTTAGAAAGAATATTTAGCTAACTTAGACCTTTATAGACTGAACTTTGTATTTTAAGTTCATGCCAATTTTCTCCTATCTACTTCCTTGAACTTGAACACTGTTTGGCACCATTACCACAGACCTATTTCAAGAACCATTCACGTCTACGGTTAATCACAATGTACGTTGGTCAAGATTGAAAACTTAAATGAACCAGTCACCCAGAAAGAACATTCCAAGAAGATTTAAACAGAACCTCCTGGAAAACTTTATACTTTGCACCTTTTATTATTAGAATTTTTCTTTCCACTTTGATTGTATGATTGTCAGAAAATATTGTTTAAATGGAACCTTAAAATTGTGATAAAGCAGCAGATGATCACTGACTCCTGACTCTGCTCATCCCTCTCACATCGACGCCTTACCCACCAAACGGGGGACCCTTTGCCCCACCACGGCTGGACCGCGGCAGGTTTCTATATTAAATCCCTCTGGCGTGGCCTTTGAAGGATATTGTGTGATTTGAAGGGACAGAGGCTAAGGCCCAAGTAGTCTATAGGATCTGGCCTGGTGCACCAAGGGCTGGATAGAAACCAGGTCCAAAGTGCCCAGATAGGAACATTAGTCATGGGCACAGCCTCCCCTTGGATTCTGTATACTATTAAGTGTGTCTCCCCAGGAGAAGTTGCTCCAACCAATGCACACACCAACGGAAATGTAATGGCTTTTTCTGAGACAAATGTGCTCCCCTCTAGTTTAGCATGACTTAGTATGAGTTCATTTTGAGGAATAAAAATTGGAAATCTATGCAACTTTTTTCATAATACATGAACTTTTTGAAGCCTCTTTATGACTTTAGTAAATCAGGAGGATACAGAGTGTATGTTCTGGTAATCTGAGAGTTGGAATATTTATGTATGATCTGTAAGATCCTTCCATGTACATATTCTGTGATTCTGCCATTTCACTTGGGCCAAAATATAGAACTGGGTACACAAAATACAGAACAAATTTAAAGACTATTATTATTTTTGTGCTTCCGTATTATTAAGAAATACTGCGATGCAACCACTGAAGACAGGAGTCCCGGTGGTGTAGACGAGAGGCCCATGTTGGGCCGGCAGGAGAAACTGCAGCCACCCAGGGGGGAACGATGGGACTTTCTACTCCTGAACAAAGTCACCGTCTCAGAAACCCACAGGACCAGTCCTTTAGGGTCGCTGTGACACAGCATCAACTCCATGGCAGTGAGTTTCGTTTGGGGGTTGAACCACTTCAAAATAATCTCACCACTCTGCAGAAAAAAGAAAGAGAGATACATCATCGACGTCAGTAACAGTTGTGCTGGCATGGTAACTTATTCCTTTTTCTATTTTCCAAGTACTATCATAGCTTTTGAGGAGCCATGGTAGTGCACGGGTTAAGTCCTTGGCTGCTAGCCAAAAGGTCAGTGCTTTGACTCCCCCAGCTGTTCTGTGGGAGTCAGAGGTGGCACTCAGCTTGGGTATGGAAACCCTATGGGGAAGTTGCACTTTGACCTGTGGGGTTGCTGTGAGTTGAAATCAACAGCAATGGGGTGGGGGTGGGGAGGGTAATAATAGGTTAGCCCCTCCCCTTAAATGAAACCCTTTGTAGAGCACTCGCACATAGCATTGCCCTAACAAGAGTTCAACATAATGCAACATCATGATGAAATATTCTAACATGTTAAAAATATATAAGGATGAAAGTGAAAGACCACTGTGAATATGTTAATGGAAACACGTGTTTTAAAATGTAATTTGATTTATAAGACTACTAGTAAATTGTGGTAACCTGAGATATTTGGCATTGAATCATATGATATGATCAGGCTGTTATGTAATAGCTATTTCCCTCTCCTCTGGAATGGACTGGAAACACAAAGACACATGTTTTAATTCTACAACGTTCCTTTAAATTTTAAAAAAATTTAGTCCAAACTTTCTGTCTTTCGAATGCCAATTGACTTTATCATTTGTCTACTGATTTAGGAAAGACCATGGTGTCCAGTGGGATAACCATTGGGCTAGTGACCAAAGGCTGGCAGTTCAAACCAACCAGCCACTCGGAGGGGAAAAAGAGGAAGCAATCTGCTCTCAGAGTTCCAGGCTTTAGAATCTTAGCAGACAGCTCGTCTCCGGGGTTGTGAATCAGAATAGACACAGCTGCAGTGGCTTTGGGCTTGTTTCATTTACTTACTTAAGGACTCTTTCTGGACTTAATTCTAACCAAGAAAGGCTAACCATAGGTGTAGTATTTATTATTTTTCTTATGCTCTTTGTGCACATGATTTTGCTATTAGTTAAATAAGCTTCCTCGATAAGGTATGTTAATACTAGCCACTTTATGGCTCCTATAGCATTTAATCCAGTAGTTTGCCATTAGAAAGCAAAGGATTATTTCTTATACTGATATGAACAAAGAAAAATGGATTAAATATTTGAAAGTAAAATGAACCTGTAAGTTCAAAGTTGTTAATGTTGTTGGTTGCCAGAGAAGAAACCCTGAGCAGAGTCACACATGTTATTTTGCCTTTTGAAGAAGCAGTTTTCAAAAGTCCCCACAAATTGAAGAAAAGGAAAATGTCAGGTTTTTATTTTATTTATTTATTTGCAGTATGGTAGTTTACATGTTGCAGTTTTGGGAAAGTATGCTACCATAAAGGTATCAATGATGCGCGGATTTTGAGGGTAATTTCCAAGCTAAGATAGGGATCGAAGATCTGGACCTGGCCAGTGGCCCCCTTTGCATAGCAGCAGGACATTGATGGATAGCGTGCAGGAAGATGAGTGCCTGGTGTTGGAGGGACCCCGAAAAGGACTGAGGAGGAGCTGCCTCCTCAAAGAAAAGCCAGGCTGAGCCATGCGCCTGGGAGCAGGGAAGCTCCTGCCACCTTCATTTGCGAAGGAGCAGGATTCAAAATGAGAAGAAATGGCAGCAAACAACCATCACTAATGGGCATGTGCAATGTACTACGTATGACTCTAGGAACATGTGGAAGTTTAAAATACAGAATGATATGATCTATGCACTAATAAAAAACAACAACAAAAATGAAATCGAACATAATTTTATAATATAAAACCAGGATTGAATATTTGCTTAAATATTCAAGATAACCAAAGGGCTGAAGGAAAAACAAATGCACTTTGATTTTGAAAAAGTAATTGTAGTGGCAGCAGATAATAGTTGTGTTTTAGCTATGCAGTGACCATCCACATGGGTTCCCACAGGCCACCCAGCCAGCACAAGCAGGTGCTACATGGTAACAAAGAGAGACAGGCTTCTTGTCTAATGTTTGTTATGTGGATTTATTTCTGGTTCTACATTTTTTGAGATCTGGATGAACTGGAACATAACTTGACAAAAACTCCAAACTAAATCCACTCTGTAGAGTCATTTCCGATTTATAGAGACCCTATAGGACAGAGTAGAACTGCCTTATAGTTTCCAAGGCTGAAATAGATAAATGCATATATATAGTAACTTAGGTGTGAGGTGTTTCTAGTTCAGATCATCAGTTCTACATTCCACGTTCTAAACTACTCATCACCCTGCCATCTGCTTACCCCTCCTCTGCTCCTTGGCTGCCCTCCTTTCTCCTGCGGGTCACCACCGTCAAGACTGTAAATCTGAAGGGAAGACACAGACCCACAGGCGAGCAAGGACTATGGACTTTGGGTTAGCGGTCAAGTGCTTTAGCCATTGTGTCACCAGGGTTCCTCTGACCGGATATAAACTCTCAAAAACTCACAGCCACTGAATCAATTCTGACTCGTGGTGACCCTATGGGGCGGTGGGGACTCGCTGCGGTGGGTTTCAGAGATTGCAACTCTTTAAGGGAGCAGAAAGCTCCCCTCCCCCTGCCTCACCCCTCAGAGTGCCTGCTGGTTTCAAATGCCGACTGAACAGTGCGTAACCAACTGGATACGGGAGGGTTTATTTCCTTTCTTTTGCTAGGAGCCCTCATAGCAAAATGGTGAGGTTCTCACTTGCTAATAAAAAGGTCTGTGGTTCGAATCCACCAGCTATTCCCAGAGAGAAAGATGTACGCTTCCGAAACGCAGTTTTAAGAACTCTATGGTGGCACTTCTCCACTGCCCTATAGGGTTGCTTTGAGTCAGAATTGACTCAATGACTGTGAGTTTGCCTGTTTGGCATTTATTCCATTATTTGTGTTATATTATAAAGTTGTATATTGTGTATAAATCCTTCATAAACCCTGCCAGGCAAGTGTTCTTCTTCTTTTTTTTTTT
>NW_022103903.1:20002264-20014058 GCF_000313985.2 Echinops telfairi | reverse complement strand
GGAATTTCATTTATCACGGTAGGGTCTAGAACCGATTAACCGCGATAAATGAGGGTTCACTGTAGTCATAGATTCTTTTATATTGAAAATTAAATTATGGTAAACAAGACAAATACATTGTGACAAATAGCAAAAAATCCCGTGTACGTGTGAATTTTTTGCTTTCGCCTTTTGTTGTTAGGTGCCACCGAGCGGGTTTCGATCCAGAGAGAACCCGAGTGAAACACTGCACGATCCTGCTTCTCCTCTCATGGCTCCTATGCCCAAGCCCACTGATGCACTGTCATGGAGTGGATTCCGACTTACAGCAACCTTACAGGACAGACTAGAACTGCCCCTGTGGGTTTCTGAGACTGTGACTCTTTACGGGATCAGAAGCCTCATCTTTTCCTATAGAGTTGGTTGGTGGTTTTCAACTGCTGACCTTGCAGGTAGCAGCCCAACTTGTAACCACTACACTACCAAGGCTTATTCACCCACATGAAGCTATATTATTTATAATATATAGCTTTTGTGGCTGAATGAAAGCTCACTGAATATAAATGTGTGTGAAGGAAGATATAAATCCACGTTCAACAGGCTTGCAGAAACAGTCATAAGGAGGCATTATCACTTCCTATGATAATGAGTGTGGGGTGTCCATAAAAATTAATAGATGATAAAATGCACAGGAATACATTAGTACTCTGGGCTTCATCATTCCTTTGTAGATACAGTCACTAGTGACAGAAACTTGTATCTAAACTCACTGCAATAGCCACTTCTACAGCTTCAACTGGCAAACGTTTCAATGAAAAAATATGAATATGATTTTTTAGATATCCCATTCCCACTCCCAAAATTCTCAGCCACCATTCAGCTGAAGGGAAACTGTCATCACCTTGGAGCAGACCTCCGTGCCTTTATTACATGAAATCATGTATCTTAAGACAAGCACAGAAGGTTGCTTGTATTTTTCTACATGTATTTATTTCCAATACAGACTCCTCCCCTCCCCACTACCTCCAGCCACCACCAAGAACAGAACTAAGCAATGAATTATCTCAGAAATGCTTGAGCTCTTGGGCTACTGGAAAACATATCCACTTTGTATTTAGTGTGAAAGCCCAGGCTGTCTACTTCTTAGAGAAAACAGCTTTTTAGTTTGCAGGTACTTGGTTTGGGTTTTGACTTCACATGATCCAGTGGTTAGAAACACCACTAAAAGCCGGGACTGTAGCATGTCTTCAGCTGGCAGAGTCAAGCAGGGATTTTGCTCCCTGTTCAGAAAAAGGGTGATGGATATGTATTTCTGTAGTCTGTGGACATCATTGGAAAGGGCTCCCCTGCTGCCTGGGAGTGGTGCCACAATCTCTAGTGCCTCTGGTCTCAGACTCTTACCACTTCCAAATTTCTTAGTATAGACTAATGAGAGTTTCCCACTCTGGACCAATTTGTTGTAACATTTCAATTGGTATTTTGTCAATTCCTGGAGCCTTGGTTATGCTAACGCCTTTAGTTCAGATTAGACTTTTTTCTTTGATATCATTGGTCCTTGATCATATGCTACCTCTTGAAATGGGTGAAAGTCAATCAGTTCTTTTTGGTATAGTGACTATGTATTCCTTTCATCTTCTTTTAAGAACTCCTACATATTCAATATTTTCCTCCTAGAGTCCTTCAATATTTTCTCTCAAGGCTTGACTTTTCTTCAGGACTTCCATCTTCAAATATGCTACATGTATTCTTGGTTTTTTATTCTTCTAACTTTAGGTCTTCACCTATCTCATTATAATGCATTACATTTTCTTCTCCAGCTGTCCTTTGAATGTTGTTTAGCTCTTTAATTTTTTCATTTCATAGAATTTTTTTATTCTATGATGAAAACCAAGTTTTAGAGTCTCTTCTGACAACCACTTTCTCTTTTCTTTATTTTGTGTTTTATGATCTTGCATTTTCTTTCTGTATGATGTTCATGATGTCATCCTACAATTCATCTGATCTTCACTCATTAGTGTTCATGGTGTCAAATCTATTCTTGAAAGGTATCCAAATTCAGGTAGGATAGACTCAAGGTTGTTTTTGATCCTCATGGACTTGCTTTAATTGCCTTCAGCTTCAACCCGAGCCTGAAAATCAGCCATTGATGATCTATCCCACAGTCAGTTCCTGGACTGGTTTTGGTGATGATATTGAACTTCTCCATTGTGTCTTCCCACAGATTAAGTCAATTTATTCTTGTGTCTTTGATCTGGTGAAGTCCACTTGTACACTCACTGCTTTTGTGGTTTGCAAAAGGTATTTGCAACGAAGAAGCAAAATTCTGTCATGTTCTGTCTAGCTTCATATTTTTGACCAAAGTCATATTTTTCAACTACCTTTGACATTCTTATCACCAGTAATTATCAATGCATCTTGATTGCATAATTGATCAATTTCTAATTGAAGAAGTTAATAGCGTTCATTAATTTAAGTGGTTGGCATACAAATTTAACTAATAGTAGTATTACCTAGTCTTCTTTGCAGGCATGCAGATGTTATCCGGCAGCATTGCATTTTAACATAGACACTGAAAGGTTCTTTTTGATGATGAATGTGATACCATTCTTCTTGAATCTGTCATCGTTGGTAGAATAAACCATATGACTATCAAATTCAAAATGACCAATTTAGCTCACTACTAATGCCTAGGAGATCAGTCTTTTTGGTTTCTATTTCATTTTTGATGACTTTCCATTTTCCCACAATTATACATTGTACAGTTCATGTTGTGATTGTTAATTGATGTTTTCAGGTGTGTCTTCTCATTTTGTGTCACGCCTCACCAGCAGATCAATGGCAGGTCTATTCCATCCATGTCCTCATGGTTGACTCTACTTTGAGGAGGCAGCTCTTTCCCCAATCATAGTTTGAGTGCCTTGTAATCTGAGGGCTCATCTCTTGGCACTATGTCTGACAGTGTTCTGCTGCTACTCACAGGGCTTTCAGTGCCTCACACCTCAGAAGTGGACAGCCAACTTCTTTTTTCCAGTCTGGTTTCCCCTCTGGAAGCCTGTTCACCATGGGTAACGCTGCTAGTGTTTGAAATAGTGATGACGGCATGCCTTCCAGCATCAGAGTAACACATAAGCACCATCATATGACACTCTCAAAGATTTGTGTTCCTTTTAAACTTTAGGGAGCATCAATTCCGATGATTTTCATGTAGTCAATGGAAAATTCATGCATGTTTATGTGTGTTCTTTCAAATATGATATGTAAACTAAGGGACTGAAAAAGAATTTCCAATGAGGAAATGCTCAAAGTTCAGCCAATAAATCTGTACCTAGGTGATACTGGCTTACATCTGAAAATATAATTTTTATCAAAAGTATTTATTTTCTCTTATGCTAGGAGCACTAATGAATACTGTAGGAAAGCAATGTTAGTACATTTCCACTTGGTCCAAACTACCAACTTTTGTCTCATCATTTACAGAGTGATTGTAGAAACAATAAGAATTGTGAGCATTTGAGGAAGAGAACTTTCATATTAATTCAAGTGACTAATACCATCAAAAGTATGGCAACCATATTCTCTGAACTCTTAATATGAACATATTACCTAATATAACTGTGTTTATGGGATTGTCATGGATTAAATTATGTTCCCTCAAAATAAAAGCAACTTGTCAAGACCAAGGTTCTCAGTGCTTTGGCAGTTGTGAAATGACTTTATCATCTACCACGATGTGATCTCTTCTGAATAGCCAATTAGTCTTAAGGGGATCAGGATGAGATGCAACACCTTAAATCAAGTCACAGCCTTGAACCAATGTAAGTGGAATTTCCCTAGGGTCTGGCCTATACCACCTTTCATGTTAGAAACTAGGGGCCATGAGGATATGTTTATATCCTTTGGACCCAAGTCCTTGTGTGGAGAACCTCCTAGATCAGTGGTTCTCAACCTTCCTAATGCTGTGACCCTTTAATACAGTTCCTCATGTTGTGGTAACCCCAACCATAAAATTATTTTGTTGCTACTTCATAACTGTCATTTTGCTACTGTTAGGAATCAGGCGACCCCTGTGAAAGGGTCTTACAACCCCCAAATAGGTCATGAACCACAGGTTGAGAACCACTGTCCTAGATCCAGGGGAAATTTGAGCTCACCCCTATGGATATCTCTGAGACACACTAGGCTGGCTCACAGTTGTGGAAAGCAGACAAGATGTTTCCTCATGACAACAGGGGGAAAGCCTTTTCTTAAAGTAGTCACTTTGAATTTGGACTGCTAGCTTCCCAAACAGTAAGAGAATCGATTTCTTGTTCTTTCTTTTGAAAACCGTTTTATTGACCTACAATTCATATAGCATACAATTCAATTGTTCAAGCACATCATGATTAGTTATACAGTCATAACTACAATCAATGTTAGAACATTTTCTTGTTCTTATACTTGTTATTAACTCCCTAGTCCTCTCCCCAATCTCCTCCGTCATACCCTAAGGAACCATGAATCCGGTTACTGACTTTATAGATTTGCCTATCCCAGATTTCATTAACAGAAAAACAAAAAAGGAAAACAACAAAAAATTAACAACCATAATTGTTGTAGGAATGCTAGATGGCTAAGTTGGATTATTTTGTCAAATGAAGGAACTTTGGTCATAGTAAACACTAGCATTCTGAATCCGTTTCATTACATCATACCATTCCTCCTACACCCAGGACTGACACTAAGGCACTTGTACTCTCTTCCTTACTGAGTGTAAGCAGCGTCACCATTAGTCAGCTGGAGTTGGCACGTAGCTATAAGACACATCTTTGTCTTCTGATTTAGGTGTAGTTTCTGTTGACTCTTTACAAAAACATCTAATTGACAGGCAACTCACATATTGTATACATCAATGGTTCAAATATGTCAAAAAGAGTTGTGTAATCATTACAATAAACTGTGGGACATTTTCTTTATTCTTGCACCCACAATTATTAGCATCTCCTCTGCCCCCAACCCTGATGTAGCTCAAGTTACCATTGTTCTAGTTGTTTTCCCTACAGGCTTAGTTTTTCAGGATTTCATACAAAGAAAATCATTCCAAAACAACAACACTCAAAACAGTAACACCATTAAAGTTAAACACAGAAAAATCTGTTCCAAAGAAAGTTGAAAGTAATAAAAACAAGGACAAGTTCAAAATAGGTCAGAGGGAACCAATCACAAGGATCAATGCATAACTCCCCATCCCAGAGTGGAAGAACAACAGAAACACGGGTAAAGGGAGACAGCGGACAGTGTAAGATATGAAAACAATAATAATTTATAATTTATCAGTTGGGAGGGGAGGGAAAAAAGGAGCTGATACCAAGGGCTCAACCAGAAAGTAAATGTTTAGAAAATGATGATGGCAACATATGGACAAATTCGTCTGGTACAATTGATGTATGGAATGCTATAAGAGCTGTAAGAGCCCCCAATAAAAAAGATTGTTTTAAAAAGAGGGAAAACAAATGATAAGATGTTAAATTGAAACCAAACCGTATGTGCAGTCATCCACTTTCCAATCCGCCCTGCCTGTGGACAGGACTGCTTCCAGAGCCATCGATCCCCATGCAAATCTGACTGTGCCACCTTCTGCCTCAACAGCGTTCATGGGTCACCACTGACTTCTCTTTTTTTATTTCTATAAATAGTTTTATTGGAGGCACTTAGAGCTCTTATAAAATCCATATATCAATTGTGTCAAGCACATTTGTACACATGCTGCCATCATCATTTTGAAAACATTTTCTTTATACTTGAGCCCTTAGTATCAGCTCCTCTTTTTTCCTCCCTCTCCTCCCCTCCCACCCTTGTGAACCCTTGATAAATTATAAATTATTGTTGTTTTCATATCTTACACCATCTGATGTCTCCCTTCACCCATATTTCTGTTGTTCATTCCCCTTGGGGAGGGTTTTACGATGATCATTGCAATCGGTTTCCCCTTTCCTCCCCCTTCTCCCCCCTTTCCCCCTACCCTCCTGGTATCGCTACTCCCATTACTGTTCCTGGGGGGTTTTATCTGTCCTGGATTCTACATGTCAAGATCTCTCATCTGTAACACTGTACATGCTCTGGTCCAGCCAGATTTGTGATGTAGAACTAGGGCCATGATAGTGGAGGGAGGAAGCATTAAAGAACTAGAGGATTGTTGTGTGCTTCATTGGCTCTATACTGTGCCCTGGCTGGCTTGTCCCTTCCTTGTGACCCTTCTGTGAGGGGATGTCCAAACGTCTACATATTCCAACCCCACTCATTCTAATCAGTATGATTGTTTGGGGTCTTCTGATGCCTGATACCTAATCCTGTCAACACCTCATGATCAATCACACAGGTTGGTGTGCTTCTTCCATGTGAGCTTTGTTACTTCCCTGTTTGATGGCTGTTTCTTTAATTTCAAGCCTTTAAGATCCCAGATGCTATGTCTTTTAATAGCTGGGAACCATCAGCCTTCTTCACCACACTTGCTTATGCATCAATTTTTGAAAATCATTTTATTGGGGGGCTTATACAACTCTTACCACAATCCATACATCCATCCATTGTGTCAAGCACATTTGTACACTTGTTGCCATCATCATTCTCAAAACATTTGCTCTCTACTTGAGCCCTTGGTATCAGCTCCTCATTTTTCCCCTCCCTCCCTACCCCCACTCCCTCATGAACCCCCAATAATTTATAAATTATTTTGTCATGTCTCATACTGTCTGATGTCTCCCTTCACCTACTCTTCTATTGTCCATCCCCTAGGGAGAGGGCTATATGTAGATCCTTGTAATTGGTTCCCCCTTTCTACCCCACCTTCCCTCAACCCTCCTGGTATCACCACTCTCACAACTGGTCCTGAGGGGTTCATCTATCCTGGATTCTCTGTGTTTCCAGTTCCTATCTGTACCAGTGTACATCTTCTGGTCTAGCTAGATTTGTATGGTAGAATTGGGATCATGATAGTGGGGTGGGTGGGGATGGGGAGGAAGCATTAAAGAACTAGAGGAAAGTTGTTTGTTACATCGTTGATACCTTGCACCCTGACTGGCTCGTCTCCTCCCCATAAGGGGATGTCCTGTTGTCTACAGATGGGCTTTGGGTCCCCACTCCACACTCCCCCTCATTCACAATGATATGATTTTTTGTTCTTTGATTATGCACCTATTTTATCTTCAGTGATTGTGTTGGGAAGGTGAGCATCACAGAATGCCAGGTTGTTAATTAGTGTTCTTATGTTGAGGGAGGACTTGAGTAGAGGCCCAGTGTCCATCTGTTTCCTTAATACTTAACATATAGATATATGCACATAGGCCTATATCCCTATCATTAGATATTAATATATTTACATATGTATATGCCTATATTTATACTGCTATAAATGTTTTTTGCCTCCTACTTCTTTCCTCTATTTCCTTTTACTGTCCTCCTGTCCCACTATCATGTCTGACCTTCATTTGGCTCTCAGTAATTCCTCTTGGCTACATTGCCCTTGATCAAACCTCACCAGGCATTCTGTGCCCTCCTTGCAATCAATTTTTGATCTCTCCTTGTTCCCTTCTCCCTGGGTTTGTTAACAGAGCATTTAAGCCTAGTCTGATCTCATTGACTCTGTCCTGCCTCTTGGGTGCCTGTTATTCCACCATCACTCCTTTGTTTTCCCTTTTTAAGTTACTCTGTGTTTCTCAAGGGTGATCCTCAGGGCTCTCTGTAACAAAACCCACTGAAAGTGTGTCCTAAATATAATATTGAATATGATAACAGAACTAGAACTTATTGTCCGGCCCTAGGTTCTATTTCAAATAAACTCATTAATCTGCACAACTTTGACAGGTTGGTGCCACTTCGATTTTCATCTGATAGGTGAAGAAACTGAAGCACTGCATCTAAGATCACAAGTGGCAAAGTCAGTCTCAAACCCTGGCAGTGAAAGCTCCATGAAATATTCTCTAATCCACAATCCTATATTTCCTCTCATGAAAAATGCTGATTCATAAGCCACCCCCACAGCATAGGAACACACATTTTAAACAAAATACCCAAATGATTCTCCTATCCCGTGTGATTTGAGAACCATTGCAGGCACACTTCTTGTACAAAAAGAAAAAGTAGGTTGTGAGCGCCCTCTAGTGTGTTTACAAGTGTCACACACTGACAAACTTTCCAAAAACGCATTGCCATCAAGTCCATACTGATTTTTAGTGACTCTACAGGACGAGGTCACAAAGAATTGTCCCCATGGATTTCTGAGACTGTAACTCTGTTTTGGAAGTAGAAAGCTTCATGTTTCTCCTGCAGAGATGCTGGTGGTTTTAACTGCCGACCTCTAGGTTAGCAACCCAGCATGTAACAAGCCATGCCAACTGGGCTCACACACTTTGGCTCCTAACAAAAGAGTCATATTTCCTAACATATAACTTGTAATGACAGAGGTAGGATAACTTACTTCTATACACTAGTCATGTTGTTGTTAGGTGCCACTGATTCGGCGCCGACCCATAGCGACCCTAGTCATAACAGAACAAAACACTGCGTGGTCTGGCGCCATCCTCACAATTGTTCCTATGCCTTAGCCCAACTGATGATCGGGCCAATCCATCTCATGGAGGGCATTCCTCTTTTTTGTCGCCCTTCCACTTTACCAAACATGATGTCCTTCTCCGGGGACTCGTCTCTCCTGACAACATGTCCAATGTATGTAAGAGCAACCTTGTGATCCTTGCCTCTAAGGAGCACCCTGGCCACACTTCTTCCAACACAGATCTGATTGTCCTTTTAGCAGTCCATGTACTTTTCAATACTCTTGACCAGCACCACCATTTGAATGCACCTATTCTTCTACAGTCTTTCTTATTCAATGTCAAACTTTCACATGCATATGATTCAATGGAGAATACCATGGCATGGGTCCTTAGTTCTCATCTTAGTTCTCAAAGCAGCATCCTTGCTCCTCAATACTCTAAAGAGGTCTGGTGCAGCAGATTTACCTAATGCAATACGCCTTTTGATCTCTTGACTGCTGCTTTCATGAGCATTGACTGTGGATCCAAGTAAGAAAAAAATCCTTGACAAATTCAACATTTGTCCCATTTATTGGGATGTTACATGTTGGTCTATTTGTGAGGCTTTTGGTCTTCCTTACAATCCTTGTTCTTCATCAGCAAGTGAGGTTGTGTTATCTGCATTCTCCAGGTTGTTAACAAGCCTTCCTTCAATCATGATGCCACAGTTTTCTTCATATAAGCCAGCTTCTCTGCTGATTTGCACAACCCAGATACACACCTTTCCTGAGTTTAAACCATGCCCTAGTTCTGTTCTCACAACTGCCTCTTGATCCATACACAAGTTGAAAATGAGCACAGTGAAGTATTCTGGAATTCCCATTCTTCCCAGGTTTATCTAGTTTATTATGTGTATTGTGGCCCACACAGTTGAATGCCTTTGTATAGTTAATGAAACACAAGTAATCATCTTTCTGGTATTCTCTGCTTTGAGCAAACATCCATCTGACATTAGCAATGATATCCCTTGTTCCACATCCTGTCCTGAATCCAGCCTGAAATTCTAGCAGTTCCCTGTCAATGTGTAACTGTTGTTGAATGATCTTAAGTAAAATTTTGCTTGTGTGCAATATCAATGATATCTTTCTATAGTTTGAGCATTCTGTTAGGTCATCTTTTATTGCAATGGGCACAAGTAAGGATCTATTCCAGTCAGATGGCCAGGAAACTTCCAAATTTTCTGGCATAGAGGAGTGAGTGCTTCCAGTGCCTCTTCAGCTTTCTGAAACATTTCAATGGATATTTTGCCATTTCCTGTAGCACGCTGCAATTCATATGGTCAGCAGCTGAAACCAACAGCAGTTCAGTGAGAGAAACACTGGAATTTCTGCTCCCATAAACAGTTATAGTCTCAGAAACCCAGAGGCGGTCGCTATGAGTCAGCATTTACTCCGTGACAGTGACTTTTGTTTTTTCTTTTCTTTTGTTTTTGGCTGATGCATCCAGTGCAGCTTGAACTCCTTCCTTCATCATCATTGGTTCTTGCTCATTTGCTACCTCCTGAAATGGTTGACTGTTGACTAGTTCTTCCTGGTACAGTGACTTTGTATTCTTTCCATCTTCTTTTGATGCTTCCTGTGTCATTCAATATTTTGCCTATAGAATCTTTCAAAATTGCAATTCGAGGCTTGAGCTTTTTCTTGAGGACTTTCAGGTTCAGATGTGCTGACTGTGTTCTTCCCTTTGGGTTTTCTAATTCTAGGCCATCGTGTTTTTTTAAATTGATTACCATAGCTAGATGCTTTGGGGGAAAGGTGTGGTTTTCTACTCCCATTAAGAATTACAGTCTTGGATATACCTGACTAGAGAAAACAAAAGATTTGTATGAAGAAAATTATAGAACACTATTACAAGAAACCAAGAGTGACCTCAACAAATGGAAGAATATCTCATGTTCGTGGATCGGAAGACTCAATATAGTAAAGATGTCAGTTCTGCCCAGGGCACTTTATAAATTTAATGCTATCCTGATATGAATACCATCATCCTTCTTCAAAGAATTGGAAAAACTGATTACCAACTTCATATGGAGGGGAAAGAAGGCCAGAATTAGCAGAGAACTCCTCAAGAAGAAGGACAAAGTGGGACGGCTTGCTCTACCTGACTTTAGCACATATACTGCCACAGTGGTCAAAACCATGTGGTACTGGTGTAATGACAGATGTTTCGACCAATGAAACAGAACTGAAAACCTTGAAATAAAAACATCAGCATACATGCAACTGATAAGGGCCCCCCCAAAATCAAATGGGAAGCAGATGCCCTTTTCAAAAAGTGGTGCTGGAAAAAATGGATATCTACGTGCAGAAAAATGAAGCAAGACCCTTACCTCACTCCATACACAAGAATAAACTCAAGGTGGATCACAGACCTTGAGGTAAAACTCCAAACTACTAAGGCCATCAATGAGGGAATTGGGACAAACCTGAGAACCTTGGCACAGGGAATACATAGGCTATTGGAAATGGAGAAGGAAACAAATACAGAGGAGTCACAAATTGACAAGTGGGATATACTGAAGATAAAACACTTATGTATATCGAAAGAATTCACCAAGAAAGTAATAAGAGAGCCCACTGACTGGGAAAACATCTTCAGCAATGGCACATCAGACAAAGGCTTTATTACTAATATCTAAAATACTTTGCAAGCTTACAATAAGAAAAAAAAACAAAACTAAACTAACTGCCCACTAAGGAGATGGGCAAAGGACCTGAACAGAAGTTTCACAAGGGTAGAAATCCGAATGGCCAATAAACATATGAGAAAATGTTCCCGATCATTAGCCATAAGAGAAATGCAAATCAAAACAACTATGAGATACCACCTAACACCCTCAAAGATAGCCCAATTAAAAAAATCAGAAAGCAACAAGTGTTGGAGGGGCTGTGAGTAGACAGGAACTCTCATCTACTGCTGGTGGACCTGTAGGTATGTGCAGCCATTATGGAAATTGATTTGGCGATTTCTAAAGTAGATGGAAATTGAGCTACCATATGACCCAGAAATCCCCTTACTGGGCATATACCTAGAAGAGGCAAGAAACAAACCACATACAGACATCTGTGCTCCAATGTTCATCACAACACAGTTCACAATTGCAAGGAGTTGGAAACAACCCAAATTTCCATCAACTGACAAATGGATCAAAAATACTCTTGACTATTCCAAGCTGTTGCAGGAATCTCTGCCCAACCTCCACAACACCAAAGCAGACAGCCCACCAACCTTCTGGGGCACTCCCCTGA
>NW_022103903.1:19983765-19991349 GCF_000313985.2 Echinops telfairi | reverse complement strand
CGATGTACAGATGCGCTTTACACAATTGATGTGTGTATGGATTGGGATAACAGTTGTGTGAGCCCCTAATAAAATGTTAAAAAAAGAAAACAAAAACAAAAATACTCTTATACATACGTACAATGGAGTACTACAAATCCCTAAAAAGGAGCGATGAATCCATGAAGCACATCGCCGCATGGGAAGAACTGGAGGAAATCATGCTAAGTAAAGTAAGTCATGCATAAAAGGACAAGTACAACATGAGTCCACTGAGGTAAGCTTAAAAATAAGGGGGCATGGGGGAAAGCTACTGTATACATACATTCCTCAGGTGAGGTCCAGGTATTATGGCAGGGGCCAGACCAAATCCAGGAAAACATATGGTAGCCAAATAAATAGGCAGGGAAACAAGGGTGGGGGGAGGCATGGGTAGGGGGGGAGCAGGGCACTAACCCCCCCCAAGGAGAGGGTATTGTTTATATCTTCACAGGAGAGAGAGAGAGAAACCAGGCGTCAATCTGATGCACCAAGATGTGAATACAACATACCAGCATGTACCAGGGAACCAATAAAGAGGTCTGGGGGGCCGGCCCCAATCCCAACTATGTGAACTCCACACACACACACATCCTGCCCCTGCCAGAAGACTGCACCTTAGAGGACAGCATTGAAGCTACAGTGTGGGGAGAAGGGCATGTCTGCTTAGAGCACACAGGAGAAATGAAGAGGGATGTAGAGAGAGGGGAACACATCTTGGCCCACCAAGCCTTGAGGATGATAATCCTGCTCAGACAATGCACAGAGAGGACCATAGGGCCGGCCCCACCATGAGACACTACATCCCTCACTGAACCAGAGCACTACAGAGGATAACACTGGACACAAAGTATGGGAATTGTGCCCAATCTGACCCCATCACACTGGGGCAAAACACTAAGGGTATGCAGGGGAGCAAAGTGATGAAATCTCTGGGGGATATCAAAAATAGACTTTGGAGACAGAGTGTGGGAACTCATAGAGGCCAACAGACGGACCTTGAACGATTTATAGGCTTTTCCATTTTTATCAGTGGTTTTATTTTTGTTGTTGTTGTTTTGTTTTGGGTTTTTTTTTAGTTATTGTTCTGTTGGTTTTGACTTCCTTTGTTGTTTTGCTTGGCTTTGCCTGTTTTTTTGCACTTATTAGCATCTCTGCATGTTTATCTAGATAAGATATGTGGGATAAACAATTCAGAGATGAAAAGAATGGGACCCATGGTTCCAGTGGGATATGTGAGAGGGGGGAGAAAGGGGGGCAGAAGGAACCATCCCAGGAACAAGGGAACAACAAGTGAACTAATATCAATGGAGAGAAGGGCATGGGATGCCTAGTGGTGCTTGATCAAGGGCAGTGTAGCAGAGAGGAATTGCTAGACCCGAATGTAAGCCAAACATGATAGTGGGACAAGAGGAAAGTGGAAGGAAATCGAGGAAAGAACCAGGAGGCAAAGGACATTCATAGAGGTCTAGATAAAGGCATGTACATATGTAAATATATTTATATAAAACGAGAGGGGAATAGATCTATGTGCTTATATCTATATGTTAGGAATTAAGGTTGCAGATGTACATTGGGCCTCTACTGCCTCACCAAAAGAAAGTACTGCCTCAACAAAAGAACACTTTGTTCTAATACTCCGACATTCTGTGATGCTCACCTTCTTGACATGATCGCTGAAGACAAAATGGGTGCATAAGCAATTGTGGTGAAGAAAGCTGATGGTGCCCAGCATCAAAAGATAAAGCATCTGGGTTCTTAAAGGCTTGAAGGTCAATAAATGGCCATCTAGCAGAGAAGCAACAAAGTCCACACGGAAGAGGCACACCAGCCTGTGTGATCAGGTATCAGGCATCTAAGACCCAGAAGAAAATCATACCTATTGTGAATGATAGGGTGGGGGTGGAGGGGTACATGGAGTGGAGACCCAAAGCTCAACTGTAGACAATTGGACATACCCTCACAGAAGGGTCACAAGGAAGAGATGACCCCGTCAAGGTGTAGTATAGCACTGAGGAAACCACACAACTTTCCTTTAGTTCTTTAATGCTTCCTTCACCTCATTATTATGACCTCAATTCTACCTTACAAATCGGATTAGACCACAACATGCACACTGCTACAGATAAGAGCCCGAAACACGGAATCCAGGATAGATAAACCCCTCAGGTTCAACAATAAGAATAGAGATACCAGGAGAATAAAGGGAAGGTGGGGGGAGAAAGGAGGAATCGATCACAAGGATTAACATATAACCCCCTCCCAGGGGGACAAACAATAGAAAAGTGGGTCAAGGGAGACAGCGGACTATGTAAGATATGAAAATAATAATCTATGACTTATCAAGGGTTCATGAGGGAGGCCAGGCAGGGGAGGGAGGGGGAAGAAATGGGGAGCTGATATCAAGGGCTCAAGTAGAAAGAAAATGCTTTGAAAATGATGATGGCAGCATACATGCAAATGTGCTTGATCCAATGGATGAATGTATGGATTGTGATAAGAGATGTAAGAGCCTCCAATAAAAATATTTAATAATAATAATAAGCATTACAGTCTTGGAAACCCCTAAGGAGCAGTTCTCTCCTGCCCTATAGGCTCTTTATGAGTTGGCATCCACTCAGTGGTAGTGAGTCTCTTTGGTTGATGGGTTTGTTTTCATCACAGCTGGAGCTGCCTATGTTCTTATAAGATCCCATTCCCATCCCAAGCCATCATTGGTTGGTTCCGGGGCTGGTGGGGGGGGGGGTCTGTAACAGAAGCACTGGGAGCCCCCTGATGGAGTGGTGTTTCTGAGTTGGGCTGCAAGGTCAGTAATTCGTGAACCAACAGCCTTGCCTGCTCCTCAGGAGGAAAGACAGGGCTTTTCCCTCCCGAAAGAAAAAAAATTTTTACACTCCTTTAAAAAACGAGTTGTATGAGCCCCTAATAAAATGATTATTTAATTTAAAAAAACAAAAACAAAAAACATTGTATTAGTTAATCTAAACAAACCAACAAACTACCTACTAATGTTATTGAATTACAGTTTCGGAAACTTGCAGGGGCAGTTCTACCCTGCCCTATACAGTCTCTAGGAGCCCCCATTGATTCTCTGGAGGTGAGTTTGAGTGCTTTAGGGTTTTTGTTTGTTTGGTTGGTTGTTTTAAACTGGAAGCATTATGCTGCAATAACAAACAACATTATAAGTAATTCTTTAAATTTCTTTCTTCGTCTTTCCCCCGGTACAAGAATTCTAAGGCAGGCAGCTCAAGGCTGCTCCAGCTACTTAAGAACGTCATCAGGTCCGAGGCTCTTCCGGTCATCCCACTTGGCAAACTGCATCATGTAATGTTCATAATCTGGCTCACTAAACGGCTGTGGCATCTCCACACATCACGTACATATCATAGCAGGGAGGGAAGAACTGGGGAGATGTTAAAGGGAAAGAAGAAAAGGCTGGAGAGGCAAGCGGGAGAATCTGCCCTCCCGCTTTATTATTAAATACTTTTATTGGCGGCTCTTACAGCTCTCATTGCAATCCATACATTCATCCATTGTGTCAAGCACATTTGTACATATGTTGCCATCATCATTTTCAAAATATTTTCTTTCTACTTGAGCTCCTCATTTTTTTCCCTCCCTCCCCAACCCTCCCTCGCTCATGAACCCTTGATAAATTATAAATTACTATTTTCATATCTTACATAGTCCGCTGTCTCCCTTGACCCACTTTTCTGTTGTTTGTCCCCCTGGGAGGGGGTTATATGTAGATCCTTGTGATTGATTCCTCCTTTCTACCCCCACCCTCCCCTTATCCTCCTGGAATCTCTATGTTCATTTTCAGTCCTGAGGGGTTTAATCTGTCCTGGAGTCCCTGTGTTGCGGGCTCTTATCTGTAGCAGTGTACATGTTCTGGAATCTTCCCCTTTTACAAAACTCTCTAGAATCTCTGTGAGGCCTACACATATATATCTCTGTAAGAAACTAATTCTAGAATTACCTCAATGAACAGAACCTATCCTCCGAAGTCACCTTTTAGTGAAATAACCAATTGACATGTAAAATGTTAACCATGAATAGGGTCTTAATTTAAAATCCTGGGTGTCAAACTGAGAAGATAAGGGGGCAAGGAAACTAGAATACTTGGAGTGGATCAACGGGAATACAAGGAAAGAGAGTGCTAACTCGCTGTGAAAAATCTACCTATTAATGTTCTTGAATAATTTTTGTTCAATTAAAGAAAAATTTTCAATGATATTTTGGTGAAAATTGAAATGGCATATTAGGTCCATGTCTGACAAGTTCTGACAAAATATATGTACACATATACATGTATATAGATATATATGTACATACACATGTACAATGTATATTCCATAAACATATATGTATACATGTACATATATATATGTAAACATGTCCTGTTCAATTTCCAGCATCAAAATGCTAGTGGAGACAAAGTAAGTTGCATGTACATTTATAATATACATATGCATATTTGCATGTGTATATGTATATAATATAAACTAACCATTGAATTAATTCTGACACATAGTTTTCTGACTCATCTTTCTAAGGATAATACTGGTTGTACTTCTTCCAAGATCTTCCTACTACTAGAAATTGAAATTACTCTGGAGACTTAAGGACAATTATATGTTACATATTACATATATGTCATATATTTAAGTCCTATTTCCTGGTATGTATATATTAATAGACTTATTGACATATAATTCACATAGCATACAACTCAATAGCTCATTCATATTAAGAATAGTTGTGCAAATATCACCAAAGTCTATTTTAGAATACCAGCATAGATTTTTATTTATTGGTACATACATACTAACAAATAAGACTTAACAGCTAAGTATTTCTCTTGGTGATAATTGGAACCCCTTAAAGATGATTCAGATTCACACTAAGCTGACTGTCAGAGCCCTTCCTAGCCTTACATAACAGGGATGAAGATAGGCAGGGGACTGGAATCAGAGGAGAAAAGGCGAGGCCCATTGCACAGAATAGCCAATGATGATGGAGCTGGGAAGCCTCTGTGCAACCTGCTCAAAGCCAGCCCACGTGACTGGGCAAATGTTCAAACTGTCGGTTTCTGCTTGTTTCCTTACTAACTTTAGGGGTATTCTCAGAATTAGAGCAATATGAAAGAGGGTGCTTCGAGAAAAGTGACCCGAGCAGTGCCTTTTCATTAACTAGGTCATTTATCACCACCACCAGGACTGACCAGCCCCATCACAGGCACCCAGAAGCAGCAAGCAACTCCTATTTGAGAGAGATAATTCTTATCTTTCCTTGCCTCCTCTTCCAGCTCAGTCCCCCCATACGTTTCACTACGGCTCCACGCTGGGCGTTTGTCTTCCCTCAAAGCAATTTATTCTGGTCTCGATCCAGGCCTTTGCCCTCCGCTGCATCTTAGCTGCTAAGCATGGCTGGGTAGGCATGGTTCAGCAGTTAACTTTGGTTATATCTTTATGGGGAAAGCTGCCAGTCAGGTTCCATCTCTGCTTTTGGCTACTCAGACCGAACTTGTGGGAACAGTCACCACATTGTGGGAACAGTGACTAGTGCCTTACATCATTATCCACTGCTGTGGTTGATTCTGACTTCCAGCAACGCCCGGCAAAGAAGGCGAAATGTTGCCCAGTCCTGCGCCTTGAATCCTCCCACTGGTGCAGCCCCGGGGTCAGTCTGTCTTCTCACGGAGAGCCTTCCTTTTCACCCACCTTCTGCTTTACCAAGCCTGATGTCCTTCTCCACGGGCTAGTCTCTCCAGATACCAGTTGGTGAGATGATGTCTCCAGGTCCTCCCTTCTCAGGAGAATTCTGCCTGTACTTCTTCCGAAACACTTCTACTAGTAGACAATGGAATGATCATGGAGACTTAAGGACAATGAAGCACATGACAATTGTCCTTACACTTTTATGTGCTAACAGCATGGGTCTGTGGGATGGTTGCTGTCGGTTCTCATGAGCTGATTCAGACCCATGGTGACCTCGTGTGTGTACAGAGAACTGCTCAATAGGGTTTTCAAGTCAGTGACCTTGTAAACTGCCAGGCCTGCCTTTCCAGGCCCACGGGTGGGTTTAGACGGCCAGCCTTTCTGTAAATAGAGGAGCACTGAACCCTCAGCTATCATATTACTATGATTACAGTAATAAAAAACTTGAGAATCATGTTAACTTCTTTCCCCTTTTCGTGGGAGGGGCAGGAGGTAAATGGAGAGCTAGTTTGGGGAAGCAGGATAAGATATTCGTCCTGCCTCAAGAGTTGTCAAGGTTTTGAAATGGGAGAAATATGTGGCAGTATAAAATGTGTATTACTTATTAATCAAAATGCTCACTAAACTACAGTGTTTTATAATGGTGCCCTGGTGACACCTTGGCACTATGGGCTCAGTACTTGGCTGTTAACTGCAACGTCAGAAGTCTGAATCCACCAGCCTTTAGAATTTAAACTTTGGGACAGCCCTGTGACTTGGAATCTATTCTCGGCAGCTGGGTGCACAAGTCCAAGTGTCTTAATCACTGACACACCCCACGACAAGTTTTAGGCTGAGCAAGTAAGAGTTGCTTTGCGTTTCCTTCTCGTAGTTGTAAAAAGATCAATGAGCGTCGGAGAAGCAACGTCTATTTCAGAGTCAGAACGGCGATGGGAGCACAATCCCAAAAAGTCTTTTTCTAGACATCTTTTAAATGGCCTGGACTAGTTCTGCCTGAGGCGCCCTGATGGCCTGTGGGTATTGCTTGTGCTGGGAACCGCAATATCAAGGTTTCAAAGCCACCAGCTCCTCCGAGGGGAGAACGTTGAGGCTATCGGCTTCCTTAAAGATGTACAGTCTGGGAAACCCTACTTGGCCCTACAGGGTCATATGTACGGGTGGGTTAAACATTAGCCTTTTGCTAAGGAATTTCCAGGTTCCACTGCCACCCAGCACGCCTACAAACTCCAGAAGCTCTAGGGGACCTGGACGCCGGCGGAAGGGACATTTCATCGGCATCCCTCTGCAAACTGACACTGAACATTTCAGTGGAGGCGGAAGTGGGGAGTTTACCTTAGGTTACCTTTGACACCACCAGCAGCATTGAGGCAGAAAGGTGAGGCTTTTTGCTCTCCCAAATGGTCTTAGAAACCCACTGGGGCAAACCTACTGTTTGCTGTCATTTTTGACTCCTACCCTGACTTGTAGGGTCGCCGTGAGTCAAAGTTGATTCCATGACAGTGGGTTTGTTTTTGCGCGTGGGTTTCCTTGAGCTTGCACCCTGCGCCCCAGCTCTCCCACTCCCGGGCAGGACCAGTCCTTAGGGGGCGGTGCTTCCGCGTGGCCGCGAATGGGCGGGCCCGGCGCCTGCAGGCCGAGGTAGCAGGCGAACTACAACTCCCAGCATGCCCCGCCGCCGGCGCCCAGCCGGACCCGGCAGTCCCTCTTCAAAGTCGAAGGTTCTTACCTTTGCCCCGCAGGGCACCTAGGCTGAGCGCGCAGGGAACATGGCCTTCCAGCTGAGCAGATTGGTCGCCGGCCCCGGCTGGGGGGCTGCGCGAGGCGGCTGCGGAGCGCTGCGGGCCCG
>NW_022103903.1:19957498-19983502 GCF_000313985.2 Echinops telfairi | reverse complement strand
GCTGGCCCGCCGCTGCAGCTGCTTCATGGCCGCGCCCGTGACCGACCTGCGCGAGCTGCGGCGGCGGCCAGGTGACATGAAGACCAAGATGGAGCTGTTGATCTTGGAGACCCAGGCCCAGGTGTGCCAGGCGCTGGCACAAGTCGACGGAGGCGCCAACTTCTCGGTGGACCGGTGGGAGAGGAAGGAAGGTGAGGAGGTCGGCTGCTAATGGAAGGTGGAGTTGGGGACAAGCGGTCAGGTTCTAGACTGCTGACCAGCTTTTGTAAAAGGTCTAGAGTGGGAGTTGGCAATGGGGCCGGCGTATCCATCCCAAAGAGGGGCCACCTGTGCTAAGAAAAAGATTGACACCATCAGGTGTGGACACCGTAAAGTGTGGGCTCAGATCCCCTCGTACCCTAGTACTGGGTAGTTGAAAATCTTCACAGTTCTGTAATGGCATCCTTAAAGATATTTGAGGAATATTTACATCCATAGTCAACGTTTGCAAATGAAGGTAAAATTTCCCTGCGTGTCTCAGCTTCTCTGTATGAGTTGACCTTTTCCACTCTTTTGGAGCTAAAAATCAAAAGCCTAACTCACCCCCATTAGGCTTCCTTCCTTTGGAGAGAGGAGGAGGAATCGACCACATGTCAACTAGTCATCCCCAGCTCGGGGTGTTATAATGTCACAATCGTCCCACTTCGTTTTCCCTGTGCACAATGTGTCATTGATTTCCATACTTCTGTATTTATCCACAGTCAGATTACAGCCTTATAGTGAAACCCCACATCTCGTACGCTTTTAAGGATTTCTGGCTTTCTAGCTGGGAATACTATAGCAACTTGTCACTAGCAGATTCTAAGCTGTAATGCTGTCACATCTATATTAAATGATGATAAATCTGGCTTTCATAGTGTTTTCCAATTTTGAAGTGTTTTCGAATGAAAACCACTGAAGCTGGTTCTCAACCTGTGAGTTGTGATTCCTTTGGGGTTAGAGCGACCCTTTCACAGGGGTCACCCGATTCCTAACAGTAGCAAAGTAGCAAGGAAAATAATTTTATGGTTTGGGGGTGGGTGACCACAACATGAGGAACTGTATTAAAAGGTGGCGGCATTAGGAAGGTTGAGAACCACTGTCTTAGACTGAGCCCTACACCATGTGACCTTGGGAAGTTACAACCTCTCCCCCTCCATTTTTCTCCCCTTTGTTTCCTCATCTGTGAATTGGAATGCTAATATACAGAGGTATTGTGATGATTCAAGGGAGTGAATATTTGTAAAGCACTTAGAATATTGTCTGATGCAGAGACAGTACGGAGATAAATTGTTTACTTGACTCGTTCTGTGATCATGGATTAGATGCTTTTCCTCCCTGGGGCCTCAGCTGGAAGAGTGAATGAAGGGTTGTGCTGGGTCATCTTAAAGTTCTCTGTGTTCCCACAACTGCTAGAACTAAAACAAACTAAGCTTGAGCCTTTGCGAAACAATTGCTCCGGTGGTAACCCAAGTGGTTTTAACAAGCAATAGCTACTTTTAGTAGCGTGCAGCACTGCCAAATACTAATGGGTGTCTCACTCATCGTTGGCGTCTGCGTGGTACAAATGGTGTACACATGTGGCTGCTAACTGAAAGGTTGGAAGTTTGAGTCTATCCAGAGGAACCTTGGAGAAAAGCCTGGTGATTTACTTCCAAAAAATTAAGGGCTCATACAACTCTTTTCACAATCCATACATACATCAACTGTGTAAAGCACATTTGTACATTCATTGCCCTCATCATTCTCAAAACATTTGCTTTCCACCTAAGCCCCTGGCATCAGCTCCTCATTTTTCTCCCTCCCTCCCCGATCGCCCCTCCCTCATGAACCCTTGATAATTTATAAATTATTATTTTGTCATGTCTCATACTGTCTGACGTCTCCCTTCACCCACTTTTCTCTTGTCTGTCCCCCAGGGAGGAGGTTACATGTAGATCCCTGTAATCGGTTCCCCCTTTCCACCCCACCCTCCCTCCACCCTCCTGGTATCACCACTCTCAGCACACAGTTCTAATCTTACACACGTGGTAGCTCCGTTAGTCAGGATGATGACAATTGGTTGTTTCACTCATAAGGTTCTGAATTCCTCTGAATTCCAGTAGCTATAGTTTTTAGTTACATGTCAACAAAATTAAAAGACAAACTGCACACTGAGGGGGAAAAATAAAACAGCACAGAGCATGTAGTAATATAGGAAACTTCCTTCAAATACATGCAGTCCTGTTTCTAGTCTTAGCTTTCCCTCGCTATCATAATTGACGGGTGCTGTTATGAACATTAAAGAGCCCTGGTCGTGTAGTGAATTACTACGCACTGGGCTGCTCGTAACCTCAGGGTCAGCAATGATAATCCACTAGCCCCTCCATGGGAGAAAGATGAGGCTTTCTGCTCCCGCAAAGATTTATAACCTCAGAAATCTACAAGAAAGTTCTACTCTGTAGACCCCCATAGGGTCTCTAAGTCAAAATTGACTCCATGCAGTGAGGTTCTTTTGGCTTATTCCAATAGCAGAAGGGGAAATATTCTAGTGCCTTATTGTTGATGATAGCAGAAGAATATAGAAGAAATGTTCATTTCTTTCTATGAAAGCCAGGGTGGATAAATAGAGAGAGACTGTAACTAGATCCTTAGGATTATGGCAAGGGAGATTGGAGGGGAATGGGGAGCTAATAATGGGTACAAGAATGAAGAAAATCTTCTAAAATAGTGATGATTACACACCACTTTAAAATAAGTATAAACCATTGAATTATCTGGCACGTGAATTACATGCCAGTTAAACTGTTTTTTAAAAAATATTCTCAGTCGGATGCAGCAATGAAACCACCCCATGGGATTTTGACTTTTTCAAACTCCCGTGTAAAAACTTGGGCGGTAAAGACATGACAAAAGAATGGAAAACGCATATTCTAAATTTTGTAAATGTCATGTCAGGCAGCAAGTTCATGGCTCGCGTGGTCTTTTTTGTGGTTTAAATGCTCTCTGCAGCCTGTCCAATTAATAAGCAAAGGCGATTATAACTCATCACAGCTCACTGAGAGCATTAGACCAAGATGGATATAAGCTGCTAACATTAAGCTAAGTCATTTTGAGGATGAACTTTCACATTAATGGGCACAACCCACTTTAAATTGGGGGCTCCTAATAGATCCAAGGTAATTGTAAAGGTCCCCTGTAAGGTTTCATACGTGCCTTTCTTGTGTTCTCATATGATTGACTGGATAGAGAATCAGAGCAACTGCGTGGAGACTGGATGGTGAACCGGGTACTCAGAGGTGTTCCCTGTTGTCGATACAAGATATGGAAGTGTTCTCATAATCTATATTGTGCTCGTGTAAGTCTTAATCCCTCTCCATGCCTCGGCCTGTATTGTCCTCTGGGACTTCATGGCTTACAATGAAAGGCAAGACTTTGGGGCTAACTACAAAGAACAGGTTTCTCCTGGTCTCCTCAGGCATCAGTCTTTCTTCTAAATCACTGAGTTGCACAGGGAGAGAGGTGACCAAAGGGCTTCCTCCCGACAAAGACAAAAATAGGCTCTAGTTTTTCTTTTATAAAAGCTAGTGCATGTGTGAACCAGAAACAGGGAATGGCATCTGACCAGACTGTCAGTTTTCTTGCTGCAGGTTTTGTAAAGTAAAACTGTCTCGGCTTCTTAAAAAAGTAAGAAATGTTCAGTTTAGAGTTGTCAGGAGGCTTCATCTTGCCCAAGATCAGCAGCCATTAGCAGCTAATGGCATACAGCTCAACTGGTTATCCAATTTTATTGTGTTTAAAAATCATACCTTATCTAGAATATCACTAATATTCCTTTGGAAATTTTAGTCCCTCCCCCACCTTCATGCAAACACTGATGGCGGTTTTGTGCATACCTTTCATGTTCTCCCCGTTTATCGCCTCATCCACAGGAGGCGGTGGCATAAGCTGTGTGCTTCAAGACGGCCGGGTTTTTGAGAAGGCGGGAGTGAGCGTTTCTGTGGTCCATGGAAATCTTTCTGAGGAAGCCTCAAGACAGATGAGAAGCAGAGGGAAAGTCCTGAAGGCTAAAGATGGTAAATCCGTTTTCACAGCTTTTGATAGTTCATGCAAAGTCCTGCCCAATTTTTTGTCTCTAGAAAATGCCATATGAATACCTAGGTCCCCTATCAGTAAGTGCCGAGGAGTAACTGGTGGTTCGCTGGTAGGATTCTTGTGTTCCGTGTGGACACCACGTTTGATTTCTGGATAGTGCACCTCAGGCACAACTCCCACCACCCATCTGTCAGGAGGCCTGGGTGCTGCTGTGATGCTGACCAGGTTTTTGTGGCACCCAGACTAAGGTAGACTAACTAGGAAGGATGATCGACTTCTGATACATCAGCCGTTGGAAACCCTCTGGATCACAATGATTCACCCGGCCATGGATGCAGGACTGGTCAGTGTTTTGTATCCTGGTGCATGGGGAAACCGTGAATCAGGGACAGGCTGAGTGGTGGTGAACAACAGTAACGATCACTTTTCCAAAAAAGGTATTTTGAGAGAAAATGGAAAACCTTTTGACAGTTGATCCAGATAACACATTGAAGCTGGTTTCTTTGCCTCCGGTGTTCTCAGCTCACTGTGTGATTGACTTTCTAGGTAAATTGCCATTTTTTGCGATGGGTGTGAGCTCTGTGATCCATCCTAAGAATCCTCATGCTCCCACGATCCACTTCAACTACAGATACTTTGAAGTGGAAGAAGCAGACGGTAAGGATCTCTCGTGCTGTGGAAACTCGTGTTGTACAAAATATGTATTTTAAAACAGGTAAGAAGACAGAAGATCTGAAAGAGTAAATGTAGTCTTCCCAGGTTTGTGCCCTGGCAGGTGCAGTGAATTATGCACTAGACTTGAACAGTGAGAAGGGTAGTGGCTGGCCTCTGACCTCTCCATGTTTTCTGCAATGTAATGTAATAATATCAGTTACACAACTGGGCTGTTTGCAAATATAAATTCACTATGCCTCAAAGAAAACCTTATGTCTGAGGCCAAGTTGAAATTACTGCTTGTGGACTGTGTTCAGATGCATTGCATGGCTGGTCCCCTGTTTGTATCAGTGGTTGACAGAGTACAGTTGATTATGCCCCTTGTAGACCCACCTGTGTCTCCCTTCAGCATGGCCAGCTGTCATCAGAGTGTGTGTACCTTGCTTTACCTACAGTGTCAGAGTGTATATACCTTGCTTTACCTACACTTCTAGACGTCTCTGCAGGTGCTGACATTTATAGTCATCCTTTTAATTGTTCATTTTGAAGCCATTCAGTTTGTTCAACCTTCTAACGTATGAAAGTTGATAAGTGGTTCTTCAGGGAGTCTCCAGGTCATACATGCTGTTAAGCACTCAGCTACTAACGGAAAGTTTGGTGGTTCAAATCCATCCAGAGATGTCTTGGTAGAAAGGTGTGGTGATCTCCTTCTGCAAGTTCACGGGGATGAAAACCCTGTGGAACACTTGTGTTCTGACACAGGGGCCATCAGGAGTCAGAATCGATTCCAAGGTAGCTTGAAAAAACAAACAGCTGGTATTGACAACCACTAAAGTGCACACATACAATTGTGGCTGTCGGCTTCTGTAGACGTGTAGTGTAGGATACCCTCTATAGGTCAGCTTTCACTTCATTGCTGTGGGTTTTATAGATGCCCTGGCCTTTCAACCCGATCAGAAGAGCAAAAACCAGACTCACTGTCATCAAGTCCATGCCGACTCGTGGCGACCCCTGTTGATTTCCGACATTGTGGCTGTTGGCAGAGTAGAAAGCCCCGTCTTTCTGTCTACAACCAGATCGTTGATTTTAGTTGTGACCTAGCCAAGGTGCTTGCAGCCAGAGTTGGGAACTATTGTCTGGTGTGCCTGTGTGGTATTTATTATTCACTGTCATGAGCATATCATTTCTCTTCCCTTATATTTGCTTTTTCTTTTTGCCTCTACCTCTGCTTTCCTGCACAGGCTTTCCTGTGGCTAAAGCTATGGTTCTGATTTTGGAATTGTCACTCATTTTGCACATAGCGAATGAAGTTGATAAATTAGGCTTGCAAACACGATCAAAAGCATGCTACATCTCATTAAAATCAAATGTGTTGACTTGGCAGGTAGCAAGCAGTGGTGGTTTGGTGGTGGATGTGACCTGACTCCAACGTACTTGAACCAAGACGATGCTGTCCATTTTCACAGGACTCTGAAGGAAGCATGTGACCCGCACGGGCCAGAGCTCTACCCCAAATTTAAAAAGTGGTAGGTAAAGGCACGGAACTTGGCATGATCCTCAAAGTCGCTGGCAAACTATATGTATATTTCTATATTTCTATCTACCTAACCTACCCCCCCCCCCAAAGGTAATGTTTTGTCACATAGCACCATGTTCAGCCTGTGAAGATTGAACTTTGCTCACCAGAACTGGAATACCATTCTCTACAGGAGTCGTTTTAATAAGTTAATTATTTAGAAATGTTAATATATTTACGTCTAGATTGCAAATTGAGTATCAGCCTTTTTGAATGCTTTAGAATGGTTTGGAATGATAGGTGTAGACCTTACAGGGGAGTGATATGTGTCTGAGAATCAGGGCTTTTTTTTTTTTTTTTACATAATTTTATTGGGGGCTCTTACAAATCTTATAACAATCCATCATTCAGTTGCATTAAGCACACTTGTGCATATGTTGCCATCAACATTTTCTTTCTGCTTGACCTCTTGGTATAAGCTCCACTTTTTTCCCCTCTCACCCTCATGAGTTTCTTTGTCAATTATATATTATTGTTATTTTCTGTCTTACACTGTTGTCTCCCTTCACCCACATTTCTCTTATTCGACTCCCTTGGGAGGGGTGGCTATATATGCAACCTCGTGATGGGTTTCCCCTTTCTCCCCCTTTCCCCCATCCCCCTACCCTAATGATAACACTACTTCCACTACTGTTCCTGAGGGATTTATCTGTCCTGAATTCTACATATTGAGAGCTCTTATCTGTACCAATGTGTGTACTCCAGTCTACCTGGATTTGTAAGGTAGAACTGGGTCATGGTAGTATGGGGGAGGGGAGGGAAGCATTCAGGAACTAAAGGAATGATGTGTGTTTCTTCGGTGCTGTACTTCACCTTGGTTGACTTGTCCCTTCTTTGTGATCCTTCTGTGAGGGGATGTCCAATTGTCTACAGATGGACTTTGAGTCTCCACTCCAACCCCCCTCTTTTGCATCGATATAATTGTTTGTCTTGGATCTTTTGATACCTGATCCTGTCGACACCTCATGATCACACAGAGTGGTGTGCTTCTTCCATGTGGGCTTATTTGCTTCCTTATCGGGCTTTTTGAATCTAGGGTGAGATGGTCACCACCTTAGATGGGAGCTACTGTCTTTTTGTTGCCATGGGGATTCAGTAGTGCTTAGAAATGATTGGAGAACTACTGAGGGGAGATGCAGTTGTATCAGAGACTTTGAACAAGAGGAAAGTAGAGTGGAAGTCTTCATTAAAGTAATGAAAGACTGGAAACATTTGCTTTATGTCAAATGAGGTCTTGGCATACATTGTTTGGAATATGAGTAAAGTTCTGGGGATTGCTTAGAGCTAATAGGCCTTCTTTAATAATAATAACCCAGAAAGCCACCCCCCTCCACTTTTTATGAAAATAATTAGGGACATTGATGTATCTTATGTAAGAGCATCAATTTCAGTTTTAAAATTACTAGAAAAAATAAAATATTTGCACATTCCCTTGATTTAACTGTACCACTGAGAGAACTACGCAGCTATAGACACCTACATGTAAGATACAGGTGTTTTATTTTGGTATCGTTCTTTTCTCTCTCCCACAAATGAGTCAGCTTCCGGGAGGAGGATTAATGGGTACTGGTTTATTCTTATTCCTACTGGTTAGTAATGTCCCTTTAGTATTATTACTTAATACAATATCTCCAAGGGCTCAAGTAGAAAGCAAATGTTTTGAGAATGATGGTGACAGCAAATGTACGAATGTGCTTGACACGATGGATGGATGGATTGTGATAACAGTTGTGCGAGCCCCCAATAAAATGATTTAAAAAAAATCTAAGATCAGGTTACGGAAAAAGAAATTCTTAGTATAATTGTGTGGTCTGTCTGCTAATGTTATAATCCCATGAAGAGACATTTTGGAATACAGGAAGCCCCTGGGCTATGAACTGGATTCGTTTCCAACTGTCTTTAAGTGGAATGTGTAGGTGAGCCCAAAAGGTGCTGAACAGTCCTTATGGAACCTGTAGGCTCGAGGCATTTTGATGATTTAAAAGCTGCATATATATCACAGAAAGTAATTGTGATGAGTTTGTTAGGAGTAAGGAGCCCTTCAAACTGTGAGGTTAGCATTTCAAACCCACCAGCCGCTCTTTCTGAGAAGGAGGCTGTCTGCTTCTGTAAAGATTAAGATCTCAGAAACTCCATGTACGGTCTCCAGGTGTTGGAATCAAATCCACGGCAGTAGGACGGGGCTGGAGGGTGGGCGGGAAGGGTTGTTTTCATCATTTCATAGGTAGGGCCTATTTATGAGTGCAGCTGTCCTAATATTGGTAACCCAGAGACCGCCTGTAATTAAAGGCTGCCTTCACCACATTGCCTAGGACATACTTTCCTAACAACGTTAATGAAACGTGCTTGTGAAGGGAAGCCAGCGAGGCACACTTGAAGTGCATTTTAACAACACATCGTTTTGGGCTTTATCTTTCTGTTGAAGCAGTCAAGGCGTTGTTAAGGTGACCTTTCAGTTTTTGTGTGTGTGCAGGTTTTCCTATTTAGGAGCCCTCATGATGTTTAGGAGGTCATCAAAAGAACTGTACTTCCTAGAGGTTAATCATTGTAGCTTCTTAGGAAACCCATGGTGGTGGACAGATTAGGAGAGACCCAAGAGCCATGGATCCTTTTGTGTGCTGCCCCCTGTGGACAACACTGGACCGGGCTGCAGAGGACGCATTCCCTGAACATTTCCTTCCCCCAGCTCTCCCCCAAGTCATGCGTGCGGAATCACATTGCTTTGCCAAGAGAAACCATAGAGGGACAACTACCCCTCTTTGGTGAGAAAAAAACCCTCCAGAGAGTTTAGGGGTGGTGGCAAGTCAGATCTAGTCAGTGTCACGGCCCTGCTGCCATCTCCTGCAAAAGCACAAGCATCACCACTTGCTTCAAGAAACACGGTATTATATTGGACTTTTGGTTTCTTTCACCGAGGTTCGTAAGAGTTTCATATCCTGTAGTAAACTCAAGTGCACTTGCCCGGTTGCTTTGCAGCCAGGAGTATGGGCCCTGTCAACACGGAGCTTATCTGTGGGAAACCTGTCCACGGCCTGAGTGTCTTCCTGCTCGATGGTAAAGGACGTTCTCGTCACCTTTCAGGTCTTTCCTCGTGCTCCCCTCTGGCTCCTCATTTGGGTGGTTGCCTTTCCAGGTGTGATGATTACTTCTTTATAGCCCACCGCGGAGAGCGGAGGGGCATCGGCGGGATCTTCTTCGACGACCTGGACTCCCCCTCCGAGGAAGAGGTGTTCCGCTTTGTGCAGAGCTGTGCCAAGGCTGTCGTCCCGTCCTACATCCCCATCGTGAAGAAGCACTGCGAGGACGCATTCACGCCCCAGGAAAAGCTGTGGCAGCAGCTCCGGAGAGGCCGGTGAGCGGGAATAGTGGTCTCCCTGCAGCTGGGGGCATAGCTGTAATCTCATCACCAAGGGTGCTTTGTTGCCCTGGATGGGTCCTTGGTAATGGACTCCTTCATAAAAACCAATCCAAACCCATCCTGCTCATAGCGGTGAGCCTCCAGTCTAGCCCGACAGACTTGGACTGCCCTTTTGGGTGGCTGACGCTGTCACCTCTAAGGAAGGAGACTGCCACGTCCTTCTCCCGTGGGTTCCCACGGCTGGCCTTTGGGATGCCCTCCCGAGAGCTTAACCAATGTGCCTCCAGCATTTCTATTTTGTTAATTCCTGGTCACAAATAGAGGGATATTGAATGAATATTAAGACACATACACAATAGTGTTAGAAGAATTGAAAAGACTATTCAGTTCACCTATATACATTCGGAGCCTTGGTGGTGTAGTGGTTATGCATTAGGCTGCATCGGTCCATTGGTCAGCAGTTCAAAACCACTAGCTGCTCTGTGGGAGAAAGACGGCTTTTTCCTCCTGTAAACAGTTAACAGTCTCGGAAACCCACAGGGGGTCACTGAGAATCAGCAATGACTCCATGGTGGTGAGTTCTTGAGTGTATCCATTAAAGGCTCATAATGGGCAGGTAGTAAATACTTACTGAATTTAATTCAACTGATTTTTTAAAATTAAATACACCATTTTATTGGGGGCTCTTACATATAACAAACCATACATCCATTATCTGAAGCAGACATGTACAATGATTGGCATCAACAATTTCTAAACATTATCTTTCTTCTTGAGCCCTCTGATATCAGCTGTTTTTTCCTCCTCCTTCCCCTCTCTGCTACCCCTGCCAATCCTTAATATATTATGGCTTGTTATTATTATTTATACATATCTTACACCAACCATTCTATCCCTTTACCTACTACTTACTAGAGTGCAGTACCTCTGGGTACTGCTGACCAATGAACCGATGCAGCCTTTCTCTCCCTTTCCTTCCCATGCCCTCCTGGAATCGTTGCTCCCATTACTGTTTCTGAGGGGGTTTGTTTTTCCTGAATTTCGTAAATTGAAAGCTCTCATTTGTGCCACTGTCTGTACATCAGTGTCGCGGAAATTGCGCGATTGGACTGAAATCATGAAGTCTGTTCACAACACACACCAGCTGTAGGCTGAGAGGTGGCCATTTAATTTTTTTTGCTGTTTCTTACATTTGAAATCAATACCTCTTTTCACCGATATTAAAGGCTTCATGAATGTTTGAATTGAAATCATACTACCAAAAATTGTATTTAAGGATAATGTTTATTAAGTATGAACTCCTTGCTAGTACCAGCTAGTCTTTTTAGACAATCTGAATCTAATTTTTTTCAGTAAACATATGAGATAGCCGTAGTTGTCATCATTTTATGGATAATAAAACAGTCTCAGGAAGTGCCCTTTCCAAGATTACACACAATACACAAATCTAAGATTTTTGATGTGGAACTAACATATCGCGACTTCCAAATGTACATTCTTTTCTGTACAAGAAGGAAATTAGGAATGAGTCAAGCCTGCTCTGTGCATTCAGCCAGGTGAATGTGGTTCAGTGACCAATTTTCAGCCGTGTTGTACCTGTGGGTTGGCTCCAAATTTGTTGTCCTACCAGACCACGTCAGTTTCTGAGTTCTGTCTCAAATAACTCTCTACCTTATGGATGTAGATTCTATAGCTTATTACATCGGCTACACAGAACTCACAGACGATACTCATAATGGTTACTCTTTCAAGGCTGCTAACACTTGTCCAAAGGACTTTACTCGGCTGTAAGCCTCAACTTGAAGGCATTCAGCTCAAATTTAGCAAACCCACCTCGTGGACTTAAGTACCCAGAGGTACTGCACTCTAGTAAGCCTCAGTCCGAAGGCATTCAGCTCCCCCAGTTAAGTGTCTAGGGCCACCCCTGTCCACAAGCCAGCCTCCTGTCCCAAAGCACTCAGCTTGCCTTGTTCTGTGGGCTGGGAGGTCCACCACTCGTCTCGCGCTCTGGCTCCTGGTGCTGCTACTGGGCCTCAGCTGTTAGTCACAGTTATCGTCTGGGTCCAGCAGGGTCACTGTTCAGGGACCTCGGGGTCCAGAAAATGTGATCTACTCCTCACTCTCTGGTAGTGAGTACTCCTCCTCACACTTGTCAGCTCATTTGATAGCCAGCAGGGTGGCGGTCAATGGAAGCCCGTGACCTGTTACTCCCGGGTGAGTCCTGACAGTGTCCTCTAGTCCTTTCCCAGACCCAGGCACTGAAAGGCTGTTTGGTGCCAGTTAGAGACTTTGGCTAGAAAAGCCAGGTTAAATAGGTCAGTGCCCCCGCAGGTTCCCATTGCCATCTTAAATGCATCCATACTTCTAATCCTTGGCCTATAAAATGGATTTTCTCACTGCATGTCAATTCTGCTCAGAACGTGGGGCAAGGAGCTTGGTGGTACAGTGATTAAAGCACTTGGCTGCAAACCACAAGGTCAGAGGCTGCACCCACCAGATGCTTCTTGTGGGCAGCTGTATTCAATCCAGTAGGGCCACCGTGAGAAAACAGGCCCCTTGACAGCAGTGGGCTTGAGCTTTCTTTTTTGGAAGAAGGTAAAGCTATTGCTCTGAAAGGACAGCTGAATTCCTGGCCCTCACACTAAAGCTATGTGATTTTTCTGTTTGCCCATGCTACCTGGCTTTCAGTTATAAACTTGAATAAGTGAGATTTGATTAAGTTTCCTCATTAGAAATTTCATGAACAGTTTATCTGGTTTGAGACATGTGTGTTTTTATGTGTCTCCATGATTCCCCTTTTTTTGTTTGTATCACTCCTTCCTCCCGTGCCTTGCACTGTGGTGTGCAGCTGGCAAAGGTGAGCATGGCGTGGGCTTTGCCCAGGGAAGCTTGCAGTTTAGGGGGAAGGCTACTTAAACCAATTCATTAAAATTCTAGGAAAGTGCAGGCTTCTAGACTTCAAATGTGCGCAAGATATCAAATGCAAAACTGATAGAATGTTTGGAATACTAATGAGTTAAAGCCTTCATAATATATGAACGATCTTAGATATGAGTCAGGTTCATTCATTGTTTTTTTCCTCTTTTAAAAATATCATTTGACGATATTTACATATTATACTTTATTTTTACAAGAAAATCTTACAGAAAGTATAGCGTTTCCATAAGCCCCTTGCTCACTTCAGCACAGTTTCCCCAGTTATTAGCATCTTGCATGCCCGTGGCACTTTCGCTGCAATTGATGAAGCAATACTTATACATTACTAGGAACGGCAGTCCTTTGTCTATATTAGGATGTATTCTGTAGGATGTATGCTGTACGGTTCTGTGGGTTTTGACAAGTGCATAATGATCGGTTTCCATCATGACAGTATCATACAGAAGAGATTCACTGTCCTTTGAAATGCCCTGTGCCCCACTGTTCATCACTCTTCCCTCCCTGCTAAACGCCAGCAGCCCCTGATCTTTGCACTGTCTGCAGTTGGAATAGAGTTGGAATCATACAATATGCAGCCTTGTCACACTGGCTTCTCACTCACGTAAGGTTCCTCCCTTGTTTTAATATCTTGATCTCCCACATTTGTTTTCCTCTCCGATTAACAACCTCCCACTGCATGGACATACCACAGTTCTTTTATCTGGTCACCTATTGAAAGTGTCGTGGTGCCTTCCGATTTGGGGCCATTGTGAATAAAGGTGCTGTAAACATTTGTGTCTAGGTCTTTGTGTGGGCATACGTTTTCCATTTTTTTGGCTGGCATTTTAGAAGTTCCATTTGGGAGTGGACTTGTCCAATGTCTTTTGAGCTAGGCAGAAATGGAGTGTGAGATTAAATTTCTGTGGTGCCGTGTGCTCACCGCTCCTCACAGAGAGCCTACTTTCTGCCACCCTTATCTCTGAGCTCTAAGGTGGCAGTACCTTCTGGGGTTGAAGATAAGCCTAGCTATTTACTGGAGGTATCAGCACTGTCTTCGTTTTCTTATACGACACTCGTAACCGCTTTGCAGTGCCCTTCCCAGTGTACTTGTCTCCAGCTGCCACCCACCACACATACCAGCTCCCTTCACTGGCTCGCCTGGTTCCCCGTTGACTAGACAGTCCCTTATTTGGCAGCTTCTTTTGTCTTTTACCCTCAATCCAATGGTTCTTTCCCTAAGCCTTTGATCTTTACTTTCACACTCACCTTTTCTCCCACCCACCCATAAGACAAAAGAAGAGAAAAATGTTAATAAATTTTTATTTCTTAAAAAATTTTTTTTTTTGGTCAGGGGCAAGAGAAAGAGAATAGGATTTGGAGCGTTTAGTTAATTTGAAGGAAATGGTGGAAGTCCATACTTGGCAGGCAGCTCAGAGAGGATGCTGTATGGGAAGAATCATTTAGATTAGATCTAGGTGAGACCTGGTGGGAGTCAGAGGGCTTAACAGAGGGAATGGGCACCTTTCACTCAAGAAGTTAAAGGAGCTGAAGACCTGACAGTAAAGAGATTAAGTGAGCCAGAAGCAGTTAATTCAAGGAGCTTCTGACAAGGGTCTCCATGGTAGGTCTTTGTACATGTTGACAGAAAACCGTGACCATTCGGAAATGACAGTCATTTCAGAACATTAACATGAGGGGTGAAAAAGGTGACCAAGAGACTGACATTTTCTTTTTTTTTTTTTTAATCATTTTATTAGGGGCTCATACAACTCTTATCACAATCCATACATACATCAATTGTGTAAAGCGCATTTGTACATTCATTGCCTTCATCATTCTCAAAACATTTCCTCTCCACTTAAACCCCCGGCATTAGGTCCTCATTTTTCCCCTCCCTCCCTGCTCCCCCCTCCCTCATGGGCCCTTGATAGTTTATAAATTGGTATTTTGTCATATCTTGCCCTGTCCGACGTCTCCCTTCACCCACTTTTCTGTTGTCCGTCCCCCAGGGAGGAGGTCACATATAGTTCCGGAGACTTACATTTTCTTCCTGGAGTCTTAGTCAAGAAATCATTGAAAGGTTTCTCTTAGATTATCTTTTGAGATGAGTGTGAAGAAGGTATTAGTTACTAATGCACAACATTCCGTAAATAGTGAATAAATGGTAAAGACTAAGAAAGGACCCAGGATATAGTGTATTTGGATTTTTGTAGGGCTTTTTTAAAGTTTCTGTGAAAAAAAAAATTCAAGTGCTCTGCGGGTTTAGAAAATTTCTTGATTTTGTGGACTTAAAGAAGCCCATCATAGTGCTCAGCTGTTACAGGACAGAGTGGGCATCTTTCCTGAAGACTACCGCCTGTGACACTCTGTGGAGTAGTTTTACCTTGTTCTAAAGGGTCGCTGTGAGTCAGAATCAGCTCAAGCAGATTGAACTTAAAAGCAGGAACCAAAGGAATCAATATTAATATCTGAGAAAATGTTCGATCAAGTGAGTAGTTTGTGAGTGAGTTGAGAAGTGATTTGAAGGAGGAAATATTTTGACATTTTCAGATTTGTGGATCATTCTAAATTTTCGAGGGAGCAGAAGTTATCCTTCTGAAATGGGGAGGAACACCCACTTTACAAAGGATACCCTGATGTTGGATGCTGGATGGAGTCTAGAACTTACTCTGTGGTCGTTAATAGGAAGCTAATGTTTCAGACCAAATTCCTCCTGATGTCAAAGAACATTTTTCTGGAAAATAAAAAGCTGAGTCCCGTGATGCAAACACACATTGTATGACTGTTATTAATATGCAGGAAGACTGCATTGTATGAGTACAATGATGTATTTACTCTAAGAAAAGGGGCGCATCAAAACATAATAGTTTTTAAGACATTGCTGTTAGCTATACCTGGTTTTCCGAATATAAACGTTTTGCACTGTCTTTGTAAAAGTGCTTTCTTATTTACAGGCAGAGAGAGGAAACCTTGACTGAAACGTCTCGGACACGGGCAGTACCAGCAGGAGCTGTGCTGTCGTGAGAAAGGACAAGAGCTCTTTTGCTTTACTGCCCGTGGTGCCTTCGAGTTTGCAGCTGTGTGTCCGCTCTGTTTGTGTACCAGAAAACATAACCACCTTGTTTTATAACGGTTTCGTGCGGCCCAGACTCTCTACCCTATTGTCTGGTGGAGAGAATACCCATGATTCATTCTCGCCCAGATGGAGAAAATGCTGTGGATTCTGAGCCAGCTCCATCTGCTTGGGGTGGGGAGTGGGGGAGAGGGAAGAGGCCGTTCCTCTTCTTTCAGTATTTACATGCGAGTTACCCTAATGCTCGGTGATGTCCCCATGGCAGATATGTGGAGTTTAACCTGCTCTATGATCGGGGCACAAAGTTCGGGCTCTTCACTCCAGGATCCAGGATCGAGAGCATCCTGATGTCGTTACCTCTGACCGCCCGGTAAGGAGATGATGTAAAGCATCTATGCCTGCTCTCAATGCCCCCACAAATATGAACGTTGACACCCCAAATGTCTAATCTCGGGCTTAGTCGGACTTGAGTATTGATTTTAGAGGAAAATGAAGGCCACACAATTATGGAAAATCAAGTTGCGTTTTTCAGGGGTACAGGATGAATGGCACTGCTTTGTGTGTGAGAACAGGAGGAGGAGGAAAATGAGAATGTGGAGTTGGGTGGGGGCTGCCAGCAGGAGTGTCTGCTTAAGCTTCTCTACCCAGTACATTTCTGGGACGAGCTATGGGGCAGGCACGTTTATTTGAACACATCAACATTTTAAACTCATCTGTGTAAGAAAGGACTGTTCCAACTTGTCCAGGCTGAGGAATTACATCTGTGCAAAGCAAGGACAGAGAGGTTAGTACGGCAGCATTCTCTCTCTGCTTAGCATGCCCTGGAGTGGACCTTCGTACGTGCTCGGCTGTTCATTTGTTTAGAGAATTTGAGAGCCACGGGTCTATTTTTGTGAGTGCCGTTAGGATGATGGCCTCAAGACGTGCAGCTGTCCTCTTGGCTGTAAGCCCTTGAGAGTGATGTGCGCCCAGCCTGCAGTCAGAAAGATGAGGAAGAAGTGCCTGCGCTTGCCTTACTGGATGACCTCAGAGGTCTGCTTGTCCTTGCTGCTTTGTGCCTGCACGAGGGCACCCAGTGATTTCAGGATCCCCTGCCTTGGCGAGAGCAAGATCACACACATCACTGTCATGTGTTCCAGCCACCCGACAGGGCAGAAGTACACACAGGCGATGAGTCCTTAGGGCTCGCAGTGGTCTGACCAACCTCTAGTGACAGTGCGGATCCCAAGCTGCAGGTGCAGGCTGATTAGGGACTAATCCCTTGTTCTTTGGCAGACAATGAACAGGACAAAGAAGTGTAAAGTGTTTTTCATTCTTTGTAGAATTTTTCAAGTCTTTAGAAATGTTTTAATTACCTTGCAATAAGAAGTATAGAGGTCTGTGTGTCAGACATACGTGTGTCATTTGTTCTTCTTCTTATAGTTCTTACCTTCTGTTGTGGTCCTGCACAGGTGGGAATACATGCATTCACCCCCAGAGGACTCCAGAGAAGCTGAGATTCTGGAAGTTCTGCGCCAGCCACGGGACTGGGTGCATTGACGCAGAGCAGTTGTGCTGGGCCTGGGGGACACACCGGGTGTGCCCTCACTCTTTGCAACAACGGGACCAGAATGTAGCAGTCTGTGACTTGTGCCTTAGTGTTTCTCAGTCTTCCACCTCCTTGTAAAATGTGTTTAAAACACCACAACTTCCTGTTAGACACTGCAAGTGTTGTGCTGTAATAGGGCCGCTTGTTCCTTCGAGCCATTTAGCTTATATAGAAATGAAATACTTTAAAAATAATTTTATATGACTAGCTTTGAAAATAGGGCACTGAATTGATAGATACCGTGTAAAGGGAATCTACATATTATGGTTTACATCACAAAGCTTCTCATATTACCTTTTGTTTCCTATGTTTTTTAAAGTTTCATTTTTTACCACGGAAACCTCTTATCGTGGGACAAGTTTTGTTTTCATTAATTCAGTGAAATGGACTTTCTGGTCATTTTAGCAAGTAGCTTGAAACTGAGGTTCAAGTCTTAGCTTGTTGTTTCTGAAGTTTCTTGACTTATAATGTTTATATTTTATATAACTTGAGACCATAATTTAAAAATATTCCTTTTTATTACTATATGTAATTCGGAAAACTTGATATTTTCTTACTTGCTGCTTGTGGTACAGTCCAGTGATTATTTGTAGTTGTTAACTTCTATAATGGTATTATTGGTATTCAAATAAGGATGTCTAAATTGTCATTTTGAATTTTGTAGACCTGTAATTTGCTAATATTGGGATTCTCTGGACTATTGAAACTTATATCCCTGGATTCTGATACTTACATTTTTTTGGTTGTAGAGTTTTACATGGAAACTTAGCCAAGAATTATGCAAGCAGCATTGTGAATTTAGGGAAGTTTCTCATTTTGGGAATGAGTGGAGAAATGCTTTTGTTTTCTTGTAGCAGCTATTATAACTAATTTGAAAAACATGTATAGGCATGTTATAATAGATATTGTTTTGGTAATATGGAGTAGCTGAAATTACCATTTTTTTCAAAATGAAATTTGTATAAAAAGAGATTCTTACCGTTACTCATAAGAGAAAATTCCAACAGAATTTATAATATGAGGAGTATTTATGCAATTATGTGAATGTATTGTTTTCAGTCATGCGAGTTGAAGTCTGTAAGGAAAATACCTTCTAGTTATTAGGAATTATTTTAGAAGATGGTGAAAATATGCTAGTGTGTGACTCCTTAGGGACTAGAAAAATGTATGAGATTCACTATACTTTAATACTTCAACTGTTTTACAAGAATCCACTAATAAATTTTATTAGAAAAAAGATTAAGAAATGTTTGCATTCTTCCTTTTGGTTAGTATAATTGATATAAGGAAGATACAAATAGTTGTTAGTACTGAAATTGTCTTTCTTCATTCTTTTTGTTCTTGTCAGTTGCCACCGTGTCGATTTTAACTCACAGCAACTGTGTACAGTGGAACAAAACCCTGCCTGGCCCGGTCTTTCCTCACAGTTGCTCCTGTGCTTGAGCCCATTTCTGTAGCTGCTGGGTCAGCCCATCTCGGCAAGAGCCTCCCTCCTTTTCCCGGCCCCTCTGCGATACCAAGGGTGATGTCTCTCCTGACAACATGTGCAAAGTATGTGTGTAAGACAAAGTCTCGCTCTCCTTGCCTCTAAAGAGCACTTGGCGGTATGTCTTTCAAGACAGATTTGCTGGTCCTTGGCAGTCCATGGTACTTTCAGTATTCTCCGCCAGCCCTATAATTCACTTTTAGGAGTGAAAAATAGTCATTAGACACCCATAGAGTTTCTAATCTGCTACATGTGCGGTCATCATTTCTTGGAATCTACTGGGTTGATTCTTTGGTATTTGGTGTGGTCCTTTGGTATTTACCCAAAAGAAATAAAAATTTCAGTTTTGTACCGAGTTTTCGGTGGCAGCTTTAGTCATGATAGCCACAATTTGAAAATAGCTCAAATGCCTTTCATCGGGTGAACAGATACAGCAATTATATCCATATCTGACAATACTATTCCATCAAAAGGAACAAATTCAACAAATGCAATGACATGAATGAATCTCACAACCATGTTGCGGGAGAGGAAGAGGACACGCATGTGCAGTTCCTGTGTGGCTCCACGATGTGCAAACTTGGATGAGGTAAGGTGCTAACAAGAAGCAGAGCCTGGGTGCTAAGGGTGAGGATGGGCAAAAGGAAGCGCTTTAAAGGGGAGGCACGTTTTTGAGCTGGTGGGAATGTTTTGTCCGTTCATTGTGGTGGTGGTTACAGGACTGTGCACTTATCAAAACACATCAAACTTGATGATGAGTAATGATATTTAAAATCAGTCAATTTTATTGTGTGTAAACTAGACCTCTGTGAAGCCACTAAAATGAAGAATAAAAGCAGAATATAGAAACGTAGGAACAAATGTTCAAACAGAATACTCCTTTTAAAACGAAGTCTCTTAGCAGGTAGGTCTGATAGCCTACATCTTTTCTTTAAGGTTGTTGGATGCTGGCCACTAAGATGACATTTAAAACTTTTTTCTGTGACTTTGATTTCCATGCTCTTCAATAAGCAAATAATTTTCATTATAGGAGAGGAAAAATAAAACAATTGTATAGCTATTGAAAATTAGATCCTTCTATTGCTTAAAGTGAATCTTCCTTTCAAATTCTTAATTTTCTTTCAAATTCAAATTCTGGACCTACTCAGGCTGTACTTCAACTGGCTTGACCTGCATTTCTTAGCTCTGAGGTCACCTGACCCTGAATATCTGGCTTCTGCTGTCTCTTGCCTATATAGGAAGGAGGGTTTGAAATGTTTTAGAGCAAATCTCCAACCAGGACTTTCTAGTGACCACATTAGTACTTCCACATCTACTGCCATTTAAAAGGAGAGAGAACAAGTCATATCAAAATTTCAAAGAGATAAGTAGGTACAAAACAGTATTAAAATTTATGTAATCTCATCACCACTGATAATCCTTATCAACATATTTAATGTTTCTTCCAGACACATTTCTTATTTACATCTGAATAATAAACAGTGTTTTAAACTAATAGGCCGAGTTTTAGATGTCAACCAAGTACATCTAAATCATTTTAGTGGTTTTATAGTTTTTTTTATTTTACCTTGCTAACGTGTGCACTTCCATTTTGACATTTGGCTTATTTTCCAGTGTTTCACTATCGTAGATAACATTTTGTTAGTAAAGTCCGATCTATTAAGGAAATATAAACCAAAAAGCCCAAACAGACTACCTGCCATCAGATTGATGCTCACAGTAACCTTATAGACCAAGTAGAACTAGCCCTTTGAGTTTCTGAGACTGTACTCTATAGGGGTAGAAAGTCTTTACGTAAATTCACCTTATAGGTGAGCAGTTAGATGAATGTTGACAAACGCATGCCACCATTTAAGCTCCGCCATAATAAAACCATTCTCACCAGTCCCCCAATTCCTTCTCTCCCCTTCATAGTCCTCCATCTCCAGGGAAATTGCTCGTCTGTTTTCTGTCCTATAGTTTGGCCTGTTTCAGAAGGTCATGTAAATGGACTCATACAGTATGTAACTTTCTGGAGTCTGACTTCTTTCACTTAGCATAATGCATTTGAAATGTATTCATTTTATATGTACTGGTCGCTTTGTCAGCATTAACTTGATGGCAGTGAGTTCTTTTGTTTTTGTTGGTGGTGGGCAGTCATTTTTCTTTGGCAGACTCAATTCACTTTATTATTTTTTATATAAAATCGACTCTGTGGTAGTCACCGCTGGTGCCTGGGTCCTCGGCACGGAGACTCTGGTGTGGGTCTTTACAATAGTGAATTCCTGGTAGGGAGACTTGGTGAACACTGTCTCTTTCCAGAGGTCAGGGGTCAGATAGGGGTAGGTCTTGGAGATGGCATCAAAGGTGGCCTTGGTGAAGTTGCTCAGGGTGGCTGTGCAGCCCCTAGCCGAGGTATAGCAGTCATCAATCCCTGCCACCATCAGCAGCTTCTTGGGCACAGGGATTGAGACGATGCCGGTGCCCCTGGGGTCAGGGATGAGATGTACCAGCACAGACCCACAGTGGCCGGTCACCTTGCAGGGGACTCTTGTGGGGCTTGCCGATCTTGTCCCCTCAGTAGCCTCACCACATGGGGACAATGGACAATTTGGCCAGGATGATGGCCCTGTGGATGGCGACTTCCTTGGAGCACTTGACACCTAGGCCAATGTGGCCGTTGTCCCCGATGGCGACAAAGGCCTTGAACCTGGTCCATTGGCCAGCTTGGGTCTGCTTCTGCCCAGGCATGATATTTAGGACCTCATCCTTGACCATCCAGGAAGAAGTCAATGATCTCAGACTCACTGTGATGGGCAGGGTGAATAGGTAGATCTCCTTCAGGGACTTGATCTTCATATCCTTGATCAGATGACTCAGCTTGGTGACAGAGGCTTTGCCTCTGCCAGCTCCGTGGCCCCAACCATGGCCATGACCATGTCCTCGCTAGCCGCTGCGGGAACCTCCTCAGAAGCTGCCACGAGCTCCCGCCCCCCGGCCCCAGGCCCCCCAGGCTCTCCCTCTGCACTGGCATCAGGTGTCATTTGGTGTTTGCTTGGAGAAGAAATGGTGGAGAGTCACTTTTCAATTGCTCAATATTAGTATTCAACAGTTGATGAATTTGGGGGATGATTCAAGTTTGGGGAAGATATTAACATAAATAATACTTGATTGAATATCAAGTAGTCACAACTCGTGGTGTGTAGATCACCGAACAGTGCTTGCTGAAAGTGGACAGCACTGGAAGCACTTAGCTGAAGCTGCAACTTGATTGACAAGAAATTAATGAAAGCTTTTTAAAATGTTTTTATTTTCTGTGTATAAGAAAGAAGTTTACATACAAGAACAATTGAGTAAGAGAAAACATCCCAGCCCAGTCCAGATATTAGCCCATATGTCTGATACCAAATTATAAAGTCCTCTTCAGACTCACAAAACACATGCAATGATGCTGAGTGCAGGAAGATCACAGGCCAGTGGGTGGGAAGTCTTGTGGATCCAGTGGTGTAAGCATCTCAGTGCTGGCAGGGGTTTCCACGTGGCTTCTCCAGCTCAGGGCACTAGTGTAGTTCCATGTGTAGCTGCAATGTCGCAGGGAGTGAGCAGAGAAAGTATCTCCCGCCTCCAGGGAGGAAAATACCTGAATTCCTAGAATCCTCAGGGGAAGGCTATACCCACATAGAGGCCTTATTGGCTAAACAATGATTGACAGGCTAGACTCCACCCCTTCACATAATCTCAGATATAACTGATTATATAACTATCAAAGATGTTTACTTGTGGTTTATTGACTATGCAAAAGTATTTGACTATGTGTATCTTAAAATTTGGGGGTAACATGGCAAAGAATGGAATTTCCAGATGATTTAATTGTTCTTATGTAAAACCCATAATGGACTAAGAGGCAAGTTGTTCAAACAGAAGTAGGTACTGAATAGATTAAAATCTGGAAAGGTGTACATTAGGGTTGTTGTGGGATATAAACAGACTTTCCCCAGTTTTGTCTCCCCCAAATATATGCCTATCCTAAGAGGTTGTTTGCCAGGACAAGGTGGGAGGTCAGATGCTTAGAGATATTCTCCCTGTAGGCATCCAGAGCAATCAGACACTATTGTTTAATCCCACCATAGGCGGGTCTCACTCCCTGCTGTTGAGGGCAGTAGATTCCACTCCATAAGTCAAGTCTCTAGCTCAAGGACAATCAAGGTTATGCTCCATCTTGAGTCTAGGATCCGCCCATCTTGTCACATGTGTACCCCTGATCCCTCCTCTTCCTATTGCGTATGCACCCCTAGATTGTTCCCCTCCCATTATTGTATTGCCTTTGTTACAACCTCTTCCTTGATGTATGTCTTTACCTGTAATCAGGGGGCTTCCATGCCCCGCAAAAGATATATAAGCTTTGGTTAGAAATAAATCAGTCTCCCTCGTGTTCCTCCTGGTCTCCGGATTTCCACGTGGACCACCAAAAAGGGCTGAGGTGAGTTTGCTACCATGTTATGTGTCTGAATCTTCATTTTACTCTCTTCTATCTCTTATTCTCTATGACTTTACTGTAATCTCTACATATCATCGCTGTAAAATTGTGCCTGCCAGGCCTATGATGATTTGTTAGGGGCTGGCTCCCCTGACAGGTTGTAAACCTTCACCATATTTACTCAGTTTGTATGCTGGGCAAATAATCCAAGAAACGACTCCATGGAGAAGAAGGCAGCATACGACTGGAGGATCAAGTAGTCACAGCTCGTGGTGTGTCGATCACCCAACAGTGCTTGCTGAAAGTGAACAGCACTGGAAGCACTTAGCTGAAGCTGCAACTTAATTGACAAGAAATTAACAAATTGGGTCAATTTGCATGTTAGATAGAAGGGTAGGCGGATGACAATAGATAAGGAGGTGGCTCTAGAAGCCCAATGCTGAAAGCAAGGACTCTCCTCACCAAACTGGAAAATGGAAGCAATGTTGATTAGACCTGAACCTGGAAGAATCAATTTGAAGACTTTTGTATGCAGTAGCTTTATTTACTTCCTGATTAATAGTGGAGACATTCACCTGTTCCAGCTTTGTGGATCTAATGTAATACACCTCCAGCCGAGTTGCCCCCATGGCAGAGTCGATGTTGCAGCTCTCAGTACAAAGCCAATCTGATTTCCTAAATGGTTGTACTGATGCCAATTTGTTGAAACCACATAGGGTGGATGATGCTAGATTTTTTTTGTTCAAACAGATTTCAAATGTGAAGGGTGGAGGATTTTTCAAAATAGTGACTAAGCATAGCTCTTAGAGTAGAACCCATCAAATTGATGGGAAGATGGAATGCACTCTAATTACCTTGCTCAGCAGGTATATGTCAGTGCATGTGCAAGATAAAACCACCTATAGAAACAGGTTTGTCAGGTTTTCTGTTGTATAACTTGGCTTCTGGCAGTAATACAGGGGAATTTAGTAAAGCCATTTGCACATGCCTAAGCTTCACACACTCATTTAAACATATTAATTTAGGTTTATTATGAGATTACAATTGTACATATGTATGTTTTAGGGAATAAGGGCTAAATGTTTAAAGTGAGACTTCAAGTTCATAATACCTGTGGCAGGGATAATAAAAGACAGTCTTGAAAATAATATCTAAATGGACTTGGAAGGGATAACAGTTTGTGCAGAGAACCAAATAATATTAAGCTTGAAACCACAAAATATGACAACAATGTTACTTAAACAAATACTGACAGGCTATTTATTAATAAGCTAGTAAGCAATACAAATAGTATGACTCTCCTTACATATGTTGTACTAAGTCGAGTGTGCATTGAATCCGGATGGTGTTTAATACAGACAAGAGCAATTGCTGTCGCTGTTATTGTCTAGTTGCTGTGTAGTTGGCGCTCACTCACAGCAATCTTATGTTTAATAGAAGGACTCATGGCAGGATCTGGAGCCGTCTTCACAATTGCTGCTATGTTTGAACTCATGATTGCAGCCATCAATCCTCAAGAAGGGGCTCCCTCTTTATCGCTGACCCTCTCCCCCTAGTCCAAAAAAGTATTTTTGAAGATTGGGAAACTGGTCATGGAAGGATAGACACAAGAATAGCTGGCAGCTGCCTTAGCAAAGGCCAGATGGGACAGAATTCAGAGAATGTTCAGAAAAATGGTGATTGGTGGGAGGATGTTGGAGGATGAAGTGCATGGTAGGAAGGTAGCAGAAGATTGTAAAGATTGTACAGATCAAATGGTGGATTGCTTTGACTGTCAGGCTGAGTTTACAGTCTTCTTGGTAGGAGAAGAGGAGCTTCAAAGATTTGCTGGAGTAGAGATAATGTGACTGAGGAAAATGATTCTGAAGGGAGGGAGAATGACCACAGGGAAACAGAGTGTTGCACACGTTTAGGTGAGAGACAGTGACAGGAAAATAGGATGTAGGCAAGACCAGGAAGTCAAGAGACCATTCAAAAGCAAATTTATCAGGATTGGATTAGGGCAGTGGAAGATAGTCAATTTGGCTTTATGGCTCAGACTGTGAGACTCCTTGTGGCAGTTTTTAAAAATGACCACACGTTTTTTGATGTTCCTTTTACTGACATTGAACAACTCAATGTCATCAAGTTTATTCTGAGTCTGCCACTCTGCAAGACTGGGTAGAACTGCCCATGTGGGTTTCTGAGACTGTGACTATTTACAGGGATAGAAAGCCTCATCAGTCTTCTGAGGAGCAGCTGGTGGTTTTGAACTATTGACTTTGTGGTTAACAACACAACACTTACCCACAACAGACATTTGGTCCAATTTCCTTCTATTGAATCTTGGGTTGCTCATAGTGACTCACTTACAAGCATTGCAATGTAGATGAAGCATTGCAATGTAGATGTAGATGAGAAAAGAAGACCTCTGAGGTCAGATCAGATCAAAGTACGCTGTTTCTACCATTGTGATGGTTACTTTTACATGTCAACATGGCTAGGTGATATCGCCGTTATTTGTCAAGCAGTGGTCTGTATGTATTGTGGAATACCCACATGGGATTAAATTAGATCCATAATGTAAGCAGACCCCAACCAATCAGAGCAAAAAACGGAGTTGCCCCTAGGGTGTATTCTGCTTCTGGACTATAAATTGACAAGTTGCTAGGACTCTACACTCTTCATCTGATTTATGAATTCTGGGACATGAACTTCTCGCTTCTCCAAAATTGTGTAACAAACCCAGGGACAAGGGAACAACAAGCGATCCAAATTGGTGGGGAGGTGGGTGTGGGAGACCTGGTAGGGCATGATCAAGGGGAA
>NW_022103903.1:19941751-19956339 GCF_000313985.2 Echinops telfairi | reverse complement strand
AACTATCAAGGGCTCATGAGGGAGGGGGCAGCGGGGAGGGAGGGGAAAAATGAGGACCTAATGCCGGGGGTTTAAGTGGAGAGAAAATGTTTTGAGAATGGTAAGTGTAATGAATATACAGATGTGCTTTACACAATTGATATGCGTATGGATTGTGATAAGAGTTGTATGAGCCCCTAATAAAATGATTAAAACAAAATAAAACAAAACAACAACAACAAAATTGTGTAAGCCTGTTCTAAAATCAATCTCTCTCCCTTCCCTGCAAACAGCACATAGGCCACTTCTGACCTCCTTTGGCTACACAAGGGGGGAGTAGGATTAATCTCCATCCCCACCCCAAGGCTGATTACCACAAGACAGGGGTCAGACATGCCTCCACCCTCTATCTCTCTTACCATATTCTGACACCAACCCTTCCTCGCACATGACTTCTCTGCTGGGTTCAATAATCCATTGCAATGGTCACGTAGAACTCACAGACAACATTCAGATTATGGGGCTTTATTAGGGAGGTTAAGTTACTACTACAGGCAGGATCAGAAAACGTTAAGGATATAGTCGTTGGTCCACAGCAGCATCTCTACTCAGTCAGCATCCAGTTTCTCTCTGGTCTTCAGCCTCTCAGCCATGTGGTCCTTTGGTATCTGCCTCAGTGGGTCAGGAAACCTGCCCACTCAAGGTCTCATGATCTCCTTGCCTCAGCCTCTGGTCTCTGTTTGTCATGGATTCTACTGCCCCCAGCACTTCAGGCCGTGAGGGATCTCTCACAGGCTCTGACAGCGATTCTTCTTCCTTGATGCTTCTGGGAATTCTCTCATTCTGCTTCTGCGATACCTCATATTTATAGCCTGCGGAGTGACAAACCTGACTGATGCCTGAGTGAGAGATTGCCACACCTTCTTGTAAAGACATTGACCTCTATACCTTATTTGAAAGAAACCTGGCCAAGAGACTGGAAGAGAACCATACCCTTTCCAAGGAAGGTCAGAAAAGAATGCTCAAACTATAGAACAATATTATTGCTATCACACGCAAGTAAAATTTTGCTAAAAATCATTCGGCAAAAGTTGTAGTAGTACATTGACGGAGCTGTCAGAGGTTCAGGCCAGAATCAGAAGGAGAAATGGAACAAGGGATGTCACTGCCAATGTCAAGTGGCCCTTAGCTGAAAGAGCAGACCAGAAGGAGGTTTACTTGTGTTTTATTGACTATGCCAAGGTGTTCAACTGTGTGGACCATAATGAACTGTGGATAACATTGAGAATCATGGGAATTCCAGAACACCACAATGTACTCTTGTGGACTCTTTACATGGTTGTATCCTCTTATCACGCTTATTCAACCTGTATGCCAAGCAAATCAGTTGAGAAGCTAGATGCTATGAAGAAGAATGTGGTATTAGGATTGGAAGACGGCTTATTCACAGCCTGTGATATACAGATGACACGACCTCGCTTGCTGGCAGGGAGGAGGATTTGAAGCACTTGCTGATGAAGATCAAGGATTGCAGCCTCGATATGGATTAAAACTCAATGTAAAGAAAATATAAAGCGTCACGACTGGACCAATAGGTCACATCATGACCATTTCAGCTCATTACTGTCTTTTATATTGATCTTTATGTGTTCCATTTAATTTTGGATGGCTTCCAGATTTTCTACGAAGAAATTTCACGTCACACACCCTCCCTTTCTCTCTCTGGCTCCTCTCTCTGCACGTTGCTGATTTTGTTTCTCTACGGAACCTGGTGAAGACAGCTGTGGTTTCAGATATGTTGTGAGGTGCATAAAAACACTCTGTCCCACAGTTTACGTTGAGCCCAGCCCTTGCATCATACAGATCAGATGGGTGAGAAAAATCTAGATGATTTCAGCCCCGAGCCACGTGAGTATATGTAACTGAGCCTCCGAGCCTTGTAGAGCAGACAAGACATTCTCCAAGTGCCCTCTCCACTCCTGATTCACAGAATCTGTAAGCATAATAGAGCAATGGCGGTTTTATGTCTCTAAACTGAGGGTGGCATGTAAAACCAATAGATAGCTGGTTAGATGCCATTAGCGGAAGTACAAAGAGGCTGTTTTGATGAGCTGGGCATGCCTGCCAGCCAGCTCTGCACGTCTTTGGAACTAGGAGTCAAGAGCTCTGGAGTGACGTTCATGCTGGAAACATCAATTTAGCGATTCTTTGTGTGGAGGCAATAACAGGAAAGGTGGAATGAAGTGGGCCACCTGAGAAAAGGCACGCCGTGTAGTAAGAAAAGGGTCAGGGACAAGCTGGCAGAGATGGCAGAGATATGAGCCCAAGAAGGGTCTGAACAGGAGGCCGAGAAACAACTTACCAGACTCAATGAATAAAGAAAAGAAACAGGAAGGGACACATTGGATGTTCCCATGCGATGGTTAGATTTTATATCAGCTTGCACCGGTGTGATGGTAGGGGTGGAATTAAACCAGCAATCAGGTCACAGTGTAATTTCATCTCCGTTGGGGGGGTGGGGCTTTTTAAAGAGATGCTATGGGGAACATCTCACTCCCTTGCCTCTCTCCTTGTGGCTTGACGAAGTCCCATGCCTCATGTCAGGCCAGCCACCCATGTGGCCTGCCAACTCTTGTCGCTGTCTTCACCTTGCTATGTTGTCGCAAGCAGACCTTGGATCCATGTGCCTCTGCACCCACCAGCCTGTGATCTCCCAGCTTCTTGCGTCCCCTACCTGCTTCATCTGCAGGCAGCTGCGAGAGTCTGGAGGAGCCTGCATGGACTTGAGTTAGACTGGGCTGGGTCACTTCCCTGGCATAGTGCTATGGGGGACAACAGTGCGGGAATTGCACCCAATCTGACCCCATGGCACCGAGGCAAAATACTAAGGGTGTGCAACAGAACAGCAAGGGGAGTAAAGCAAAGAAGTCCCCAGGGAATACAAAAATAGATTGTGGGGCCAGGGCTTAGCACCTCATCAGCCTCAACCAGAAAACACTCCTAAAGATCAACAAACAGACCTTGAACTATTAGCAGGCTTTTCTCTCTTTTTTTTTTGGTCGCTGTTTTGTTTTCTTTTGTTGTTTTGTTTTGCTCTGTCTTGTTTTTTGTGCATATTATTATTTCTGCAGGTCTATCTAAACAAGATAGGCAGGATAAATTATCTGGAGGAGAAAACAACGGGACCGATGGTTGGGGGGTGGGGCATGGGAGAGGGGAAATTGGGGTGGGGGAAAGGAAGTGGGTGTTAATAACCACAGGGACAAGGTAACCACAAGTGATCCAAAATTGATAGCAAGGAGGGTGCAGGAGGCCTGGTAGGGCTTGATCAAGGAAAATGTAACCCAGAGGAATTACTGAAACCCAAATGAAGGCTGAACATGATAGTGGGACAAGAGAAAAGTAAAAGGAAATAGAGGCAGGAATTAGAAGACAAAGGGCATGTACATATGCAAATTTACATATGTACATATGTAAATATATATGTATGATGATGAGGAAATAGATCCATGTGCATATATTTATAGGTTTAATATTAAGGCAGCAGATGGACATTGGGCCTCCATTCAAGTACTCCCTCAATGCAAAAACACTTTGATCTATTAAACTGGCATTCCATGATGCTCACCTTCCTAACATTATCTCTGAAGACAAAGTGGGTGCATAAACAAATGTGGTGAAGAAAGCTGATGGTGCCCAGCTATCAAAAGATATAGCATCTGGGTTCTTAAAGGCTTGGAGATAAACAAGCGGCCATCTAGCTGAGATACAACAAAGCCCACATGGAAGAAGCACACCAGCTTGTGTGATCATGAGGTGTCGAAGGGATCAGGTATCAGGCATCAAAGAACAAAAAAATCATATCATTGTGAACGAGGGGGAGTGTGGAGTGGAAACCCAAAGCCCATCTGTATGCAACTGGACATCCCCTTATGGAAGGTCTGCAGGGAGGAGATGAGCCAGTCAGGGTGAAGTATAGTACCGATGAAACACAACTTTCCTCTAGCTCTTTAATGCTTCCTCCCCACCACTATCATGATCCCAATTCTACCTTACAAATCTGGCTAGACCTGAGGATGTACACTGGTACAGATCAGAACTGGAAACATAGGGAATTCAGGACAGATAATGAAAGTAGAAATACCAGGAGGGTAAGGGGGAAGGTGGGGGAGAAAGGGGAACGAATCGCAATGATCTACATATACCCCCTCTCTGGTGGATGGACAACAGAAAAGTGGGTCCAGGAAGACATCAGACAGTGTAAGACATGACAAAATAATGATAATTTACAAATTATCAAGGGTTTGTGAGGGAGGGGAAAAATCAAGAGCTCAAGTAGAAAAAAAAATGTTTTGAGAACGATGGTGGCAACAAGTGTATAAATGTGCTTGACACATTGGATGTATGTATGGATTGTGATAAGAGTTGGAAGAGCCCCCAATGAAATGATTAAAAGAAAAGATTACCGTCTTGGACCCTGTGGGGTCATTCTGCTGTGTGCCCTAGGGTCACGCTGAGTTGAACTGACTTGACAGCAACAGTCCACGTGTTTGATAAGTTAGGGATTAAATTCAAAATTGTTAAAAAATACCCTGATTTACAATAAAATAGTAAGAATATAAGCACTAAAATTTAGATAATGAACTCATCTCCATTAACATGGATCCCTTGTTTCTAATGGTCTCTACAGATGAAATTCTTGAGAGAACCAGTAGGGGGAGGTGGTGTGCTCAAGAAGATTCAATTCCGGGGTTACATACACACACACGCACACACACACATATAAAAAATAAGAGACAAAATTGTAAAAATATGAAAACAACCCAAGTTTAAGCAATAAGAGAATAGGTAAATAAATAAATGCTGGTATAATAATAAAATGGAATGCTATAGACTATCATATACCATGTATATTTGTGTGTGTATATATTTATGTATGTACTTAAATATAAATATATGTTCAAAAAACCCAAAACCCATATCCACTGCCACCTCGTCAGTGGTGACTCATAACGACCCTAGAGGACAGAGTGGAGCTGGCTCTCGGGGTTTCCAAGGCCGTAACCTTCACAGAAGCAGACTGCCAGTCTTCTTTATCCTGCAGAATAGCTGGTGGAACCCAGTTACTTTTGGGTATTTGCCTAGTGCTTTGACCGCTGTGCCATCAGGGCTCATTCTCTCTCTGAATGTGTTCTCAAAACCTCAGCACAATGCCAGTAAGTCTATTCTGACTCATAGCCTTCCCCCCACCCCCCCAAAAATAGACCCTTTGTAGAGAATAGAACTGCCCATGTGGATTTTCGGGACTAAATCTTCACAGGAGTAGAAAGCCTCAACTTTCTCTTGCAGAGCCCCTGGCAGATTCAAACTTCTGGCCTTATGCTTAGCAACCCAATGCAGGACCCACTAAGCCAACAAGGCTCCTATCTGATGTCAAGCAACCTTACATAAGGTTTCTGAGACTATAAATCTTTATGGGAACAGATAGCTTCATCTTTGTCCCATGGAGCAGCTGATGGGTTTGAACCACCCACCTTGCAATTAGTGGCACAACACTCAACCCACATGATAGAGCCATGGGAATTAATGTGGATGAATCTCATAAACATAATATTAAAGAAAAAAGCAACCTGCAGAATAATACATATGATTCCATTTGTATAAAATTCAATTGATGGAAAGTGATACTATAGATTGGGTAGAGATAAAACGGGTGAAACAACTCTAATGGAAAGGCAGCGATAAACACCAGGTTCAAGTGTGGGAAATAGAATTGAGGCAGAGCTTACCCAAAGTTTCAAAGTTGTTGGTAGTGTTGTATTTGCAGAGTTGGGTGTTGGTACACCAGTGGCCATTTCAATTCCAGTGTATCGATAGAATGTTTCGAAATATTTTAACTCTATTTTCTAAATATTACTTTACACATACTATTTAATCTAATGACACATTGAATTAGGCTGCACAAGACTTCTTTGAAGTGTTGGAGAGCAAGGATGTCACTTTGAGAACGAAGGTGCGCCTGACAAAAGCCATGGTATTTCAGTCACAGTATGCATGTGAAAGCTGTACAATGAATCAGGAAGACTGCAGAAGAGTTGGTACGCTTGACTGATAGTGTTGGGTGAAGAGTATTGAAGGTACCGTGGACTGCCAAAAGAACAAACCAATGTGTCTTGCAGAAGGACAGCTGGACTCATGCTCTTTGGCAGTGAAGGTGGGAAGACGTCATCTCATGTAGTTTGGCTATGTTATCAGGTGAGACTAGTCCCTGGAAAAGGACAGCATGCTTGGTAAATTCCAGTGCCAGAGAAAAAGAGGAAGACCCTCAATGAGATGGACTGACACAGTGGCCGTAACTATGGATTCAAACATAACTGTTGTGGGGAGGACACAGGCCCGGGCAGTGTTTTGATCTGGTGTGCCTGGGCTCAATATGAGTTGGAACTGACTTGATGGCAGTTAAAAACAACAAACTATTTACTCCCAATCACTTAAAATCAGGATCAGAAAAACCTCTCTTGTTCTAGTATCAACCTGTGCCTCTGTGGATTTTGTTCCTGGCATCTTGATGTTTGTTTCCCTAAATATATTCTCCCTAATATTTAAATTACTATATCTTAGTATATATACTTTATGGAGATTTAGGAGAAAGAAAATTATGGTGAATTGAAAAAGAGAGTCATTCATGACCATCAAGAAAGAAAGCCACAGCTAAGCACACGCAAGTTCCCTGTCTGAAATTACAGAGGTACCAGAGAACACAGCACTGACACATGAGACAGAGCAGAGGAGCCATCTTGAGCCTATGTGGTAGACTGGTGGACTTCCCTTCCACTGAAATTATAATGCTGAGTATCTCTAGGCAGGAGGTTGGCTTGCAGAATGGAGTACACTTTGAGCATTGGCCAGCACTAAAAGAGGTGTGTAACTCTTGCCCAAGAAGGGCAGCGGTCCAGGAAGCTTGCAATTGATAGGCTGAAGACCAGAAAGAGCTAAACCCGCCTGCAAGGCTCAGAAGAGTTTCTGCAGATAAAAGAAACACATCCTTACCATTTTGTAACCTGTCAGTTTCCCTAATAAATTCCATATTGTCTGTGAATTCTGTGTGGCTAGTGTTGTTGGTGGATCTAAGTAAAATAACATCTGTGACACCTTCTACTTTTTCTCTCATTCATCATGCCTTTTTGATGACTTCCAATTTTCCCAGATGCATACTCCACGCACCCCATGTTCAGTTTACTAATGGATGCTTGCAGCTATTTCTTTTGATTTTCAATAATGCCACATCAATAAATGAAGCAGATGGAGCAAAATGTGGAACAATACCCAACATCATTTAAAAAAAAAATACATCAGGCTTACTGACTTGGTAAAGATTGGTGGAGCCCTTGACAGGCTTTAGGTCATCACTCAAACCCAGAATTGAATTCACCAACGTGGTTCAACTTTCAGTCAAATGATAGGCAGGCCTATAAGATGAACTATAACACCAGGGAGGTGCACACGCCTTAATGTGAACAACCAGCCACAGGACATCAAAGGGCAGCATTTACCCTGGAATGAAGCTCAGAAAGCAGAAGGGAGAAGAAGAACTATTGGAAATAGTAACCGAGGGAGGAAGTGCAGAGAGTGTGGTTTCACTCTGGGGACTGCACTGTAGTAACCCAGCTTAGCTTGAGGACCTCCATTTTGCTTTAAATTGCCTTCAAACACCCTGACCCCACTCCCCAGATAGTAGCCAGCTACCCTTAACCCACTTCCTTCCCCTCCCGGATCTCCTGACAGAACCTGAATTTCTATCGAGGATGCTTCCTGGCATCCAGCCTGCCTGATAAGTAAAATGTAACTGCCTGCATTTTCCCTCTCCCCTTTAAACCAGCCTTCTGCTGTAACTATAAAGACCCCATGTAGCCTTTGTTGTTTCAGGGCTATAGCCTCCTCTTGCAGCAGCAGCTGTTAATAGTCTTTAATTATTAATAAGTGGTGTGGATGGGTCTCACCCAGTACAGCACAATCAATGTCATGAATCAAAATGTGCATGATTTGTTGAATGGAAACCCAATTTTCTCTTTCACCTTACACTCAAATCAATAGAAAGGAAGAGCAGTCACATTTTATTTCATAACCATTTTGAACACTTTGGGGTGTCTTCTTCTAGTTATTTATACACGGTTTAATATAATTCTCAATACCATGATATAGAATTATATAACCTGATTTTTTTCCCTTTAACTTGATATTGTAAGTATCTCCCCATTATTTAAAAAGTTTGAAAGCAGAAGACAGGCTAGGGTTGACCATGAAGAACTTTTTCAAAGTGAGCTCATTGACGAGGGTGGGAGAGTAGAAGGAGTTGTGAGTGCGCCAAGGAGGCAGGGGCGGGAGGGGTGTTCTAACCTCACACTACTCAAGTCCTCCATGAAAATGTGGTCTCCCGACCAGGAAGGACATTAAAAAATGACTCCTTAAGTGAATACTTTCTCAAAAAACAAAACAAAACACTTTACTTTGTTAACTTCGGTATTCCCACTCTAATACCTAGAGATTCCAGCCAACTTTTTTTTTTAACCAAAACCCATGACCATCAAGCTGATTCTGGCTCATAGCGACCAGTTCTCAACCTGTGGGTCATGATCCCTTTGGGGGTCGAATGACCCTTTCACAGGGGTCGACCAATTCATAGTAGTAGCAAAATGACAGTTATGAAGTAACAGCAAAAATAATGTTATGGTTGGGGGGGTCACCACAACAGGAGGTGACCAACAATATTATGGATCACGGCATTAGGAGGGTTGAGAACCACCCATTCTATAGGTTTGCTGAGGCTATAAATCTTTAAGAAAGCAGACAGCCTAGGAGTGCTATCTGGTGGGGTGACTGGTGGGTTTGAACCAACGGCCTTGTGGTTAGTAGTCCGAAGCCTACCTGACAACTTAGTCAACTTTTGAGTGTCTCCTTACAGGAGTGGATGGCCAAGGATCAACAGAGATTTGAGGAAAGTCTATGAAAGACAGAAAACAAATGCAATGAACAGACTTTTAATCAATATCCTCACTTAAATAAGAGATCTAATTTTATATAGAAATAGAGAGGTAAATAAAAGAAAAAAGAGCTAAACAATTTAAGAAAACTTGTTTTTGCAGAACAGGACAAATGGGACAGTGGATTTTTTACTTGCATTACAAAATTCCTTTAGTTCTATGTGTTTTTTTGAGAAACTGACTGACTGCATTTAGTAGGTTAATAAAATCATTACAATGTAAAGACTATGGTCATTTTTAAAGCCTCAGAATATCATTGAATGATGCATTTTTTTATCATAGAGGGCTTCCTTATCAGAATGAACTTTATATTCTATTCGTTTTATCATGTGTTTCCCATACAGACTTCTTTCCTGTTTTAACCTTATCATTAGCATTAATCATATTCGTGTTATTTTCTAACTATTTTTATCTTAGAAAAATCATGTGAGCTTAGAGAAAAGAACTATCTGGCAGGTTTTAGTTAGTTCTTAAGATTCATAGATGTGTGTGTGTGTGTGTGTGTGTGTGTGTGTGTAGGGAGGGACTCAAGTACTATTTTTTTAACACTAATAAGGAAAACTTTTGTTCAATTCAAACTATAGAGTCCCAAATTTCTTACAATTCAAGATACTTGGGAATTGGGGTTTCACAGTGTTCTAGATGTGTGACCTCACCAAAAATTTGTCTGAGAGTTTAGAAGTTACATTTAAATCAATGGCCACTTAAGATTTTGACCCTTGTCTCTGGGGTCATGTTTTTCAAATGCAGTCGCCCTCTGGCTCAACCACAAAGATACCTCATGAGTGAAATTACTTGGTGTGGCTCTTCTATCCATAGTCTTTGTAACTCCTACCAAAGGACAAGGTGAGGGCATGCAAATAGGGTGCAGAAGGATCTAGCTTAGGGATTGGTCAGTCTTGCCATTCCTCTAGGCATAGCATAAGAGGAGCTATCTCAGGAGAAGGAAGAGAGGAACTTCATGTCCATAAGAAAAAAGAACCACTGGGAAAGTGCATGTGAAATCCTTGCCTGAAGTGGTGGAGGCAGTAGAAGCACTAGAAATCACAGCACTGAGACCATGAGACAGAGCAGCGGACTTCCCAGGCTACAGGAGTAAATCTAAGGGCCTCTGTCAGGATGCTGACTTGCAGACTGGTGTACCCTTTGGGCATTTATTGGCACTAAAAGAGCCGTGTGACCTTGCCCAAGCTAGTCTTAAGGAACGGAGTGACTCAGAGGCCAAGGACTACAGAAGCATTGGAGGCACCGAGAAAAATCCTTAATGTTTTCTGATCCTAACTTTATATAACCTATTACATTCCATGGAGCCCTGCTGGTGTTGTGCTTATATGCTGGGCTGCTAACTACAAGGTCAGCAGGTTGAAACCACCAGCTGTTCTGTAGAGATACACAGGACTTTTTACTCCTCTGAAGAGTTACGGACTGAGAAACCCACAGGGGCAGCTCTAACCTGTCCTCTAAGGTCACTATGAGTCAGCATTGACTCAATGGCAACACATTTCTTTGTTTGGCTTATTCACTTCCCTAATAAAGCTCATTACTGTGAGTATTGTCTGGGAGTTTTATGTGACCATTGCAACAAATTATCAGGATATCAGCAGAGAAGTAGAGTGATGTGGGAGGAATGGCTGGTATCAGAAGAGGGGAAAGAAAGATGGAGGGCAGAGGCATGTCTGACCCCTGCTTTTTGGCAATTCATTCTGCACTGTTGTGGAGTTGGATTCCCCTTCGTATTGAAGTCAGAGGAGATCAGATGTTATCTGATATAATTAAAGTTTATTGTGCCAACCTGATAAACACATGTGGGGTTAATTGAAAGGTGGAGAGATAAATGGCTTTGTGAGTCTTTCCTTTCTAGTTCTTGTGATGGTCGGACCAGGGTGCAGCTGCCTTAGCTGGTTCCCTGCTTCAGCTAGCAAGGCTCACTTCCTGCAAGACAGCCCCAAGGAGAAGCTGCATGGACCTACCGCAACGCAGCCCTGGATGCTATGGAGACCCCTGCCAGCACTGAGATGCTTACATGTTCACGGACTCGGCTTTCCTCCTGCAGTCGGCATCATTGCGTGGGTTTTGTGAGATGGAGGAGGACTTTGTGGATTGGTGTCGGACATAGGGCTAATGTTGAATTTGTGGGTTTGGGCAACACTGGGTTGGGGTGTTTTCTTGATGCGCACTTACCCTTTATATAAAACTCTCTCTTATACATGAGTTTCTGTGGATTTATTTCTCTAATGTACCCAGACTAACCCATGGTCCCTCCAGCATTGGTGCCATAAGAAGTAGAGTTTGTTGAGATGGATTCAAAGTCATGGCAATTTGGCCACTGTCTCTGGGTTTACGCTTTCTAAACACAGTATCCAGCTCACTGAACCACAAAGCTATCTCACGAGTATATAGAATTTTGAATATCTATGTTTATACAGAAAGCAAGTTAAAAAACAAACACCCGTATTCCAGTTTTTATCATTCTACCTTTCAGGTTTCTCCAAATTATATTTTATTGACAACTTGAAACAATAACGGTCATGGATGAACAAAACCTCAATAAGATTTCTTGCCAACTACGAGGACAGGGAAATGAAAATGTTCTAACTAAAGAGCAATACCCCAGACAACTTCCTATTCCTCCACAACCTCCACCAAGTTAGAGGAAGTTCAATGGGAGAAATGAGCCCGCTCGAGACTTGAACAAAGCATTTGATTTCTTCCATGTATGATCACACATTCTACATGCTGCTACCACAGCCTCATTACTGTGTGGTTTGAGTAGTGCGAGATATAGCACAGGTGAGTAAGAAATCAAATACAAAGACACTTGCTGTTTAGGAAAACTGGGTCATAAGAAGAAAATTGCTTCTTCTTAAAATCTTTGAGCTTCCTCTTGATGCTGTTACATGGCTGGTTTTTACCCTGGCCATGATATTATTATTATTATTTTTCCAACAATTTTATTGGCACATAATTCACATATGCTACAATTGAACAGTCCAATTGTTCAGTCACATCAAAGGGAGTTGTACAGTCACCACCACATCTATCTCAGGGCAACCACCACCTCCTTAGTCACATTGCCTTCAAACTGGGCTGTGCAATCACTCTCAGTTCTGGTGCTCCCTCCCACCCTCACTGGTCACCCCCCAAAATCCTCTTTCCCTACCCATCATCCATCCCCCACCTCTGCATTCCCTACAAAACCTTGTAACAGTTATAATCATAGATCAATCACTCCTGTGCTTCACAGCTGGGAAACTCAACAGAAAACAGTGCCGGATAAATCACACAAAAGTGGTAAGGATAAGCTCCTATTAATCTAAAGGCAAAGATAAAAATGATGCATGAGAAGGAGAAGACCTCCATCAATGTTCCAGGGAAGAAATTTCTGTCATGGAACATCTAAGAGATTACTTTTACCCAGTACTAATTCAGGCCATGTTTATAGGGAGGACACTTGGCCTGGCACTGAGTTTGATCCCGCATCATCAGGATTACAATAGTCTCTGCCTGATAGATAGCAAGGCTGCTTGGGACTCTTGCTTTGGCTGGAGCGGATCTGCCAGCAGCTCAGTGTGACTCGATACTCTGCAGATGGGTTTTGGACTCCCACTGTCCTCCATAGCTTTCTCCAAGTTGGGTGACTATAATTTTATCTCTGATACTTTTCTCTTCACCATATTCGAATTTTGTAATTGTCATCTTTAGATGACCCAAGCTGGGGTGCTTCTGTGTGGACTTAGTTGGCTCCTCACTGAGATACTGGCCAGGTTCTTGTGTAGACTGAGGGTTGAGGACTCGGGGCGTGCGTGTAGGTGAGTCTCCTGATTGCTACTTTACTTTTGTAATGTGATGCTTTTAGTTCTGTGTTTCTCATAACTTTCTAGTGCTTTGCTGTGATCAAAGAGAATGCCAGAAACACCACACATTCCTCATTATTGAAAGTAGAAACTATACCTGAATTTTTATTAGCTCAGAAATACATTTCAGAGTTACACACATGCACATTTTGACAAACATACACAATGACACAGGATATCGGGGTTTTCTTAATTACTTGTTTATACCCTTGAAGCCTATAATTTTCTCTCATCAGAAATATTTTTGTTATATAATGCTCACAAACATTTGTGTTAGTCCGGGTAGACTAGATAGAGAAACAAATCCATAGAAACGCATATGTGTATGAGCCCTATAGGACCAGTGGTGTGAGTGGCAAAACAGGGAGGGTAAAGGGAGAATGGGTAGGGAAGAGGGAACCGATTACATGGAACAGTGTGTGACCTCCTCCCTGGGGGACAGACAACCAAAAAGTGGATGAAGGGAGACGTCGGACAGGGCAAGATATGACGAAATACCCATTTATAAACTATCAAGGGCTCATGAGGGAGGGGGGAGTAGGGAGGGAGGGGGAAAAATGAGGACCTAATGTCGGGGGTTTAAATGGAGAGAAAATGTTTTGAGAAACGATGTACAAATGCGCTTTACACAATTGATGTGTGTATGGATTGGGATAACAGTTGTATGAGCCCCTAATAAAATGTTTAAAAAAAAAAAGAGTTTTATATAAAGGGTAATTGTACATTAAGAAAGTATCTAAACCCAGTCCAATCCAAGCCCATAATTCCGATATTAACCCATATGTCCTATACTAATAGATAAACTCATGAAACATATGAAATGATGCCGAATGCAGGACAATCACAGGCCAGTGGATAGAAAGCTTTTGGATTCAGTGGTGGCATAAGCATCTCAGTGCTGGCAGGGCCTCTATGTGACTTCTCCAGTTCCCAGGGCTGCATCAGGGTAGGTCCATGTGGCTTCTCCTCATGGATGCCTTACAGGAAGTCTGCCTTGTCAGTAGTGCGTCTCTAAGAGAATGAACATAAACAGAGAAGTGTCTCCCATTTCCAAGGAGGACATACAGGGGTTCCCAGAATTCTCAAGAGAAGGCCATGCCCACACAGAGGCCTCATTGGCTATGATCTGATTGACAGACTAGACTCCACCCCTATACTTTTAATCCTCAAATTGACAAATGATTATATAAGTGCCACAACAATTAACATGAAATTCATTTACAACTTTTGTCACTTTTTTAAAAATGTGGAATGTTTCATTCTTATTTGAATCTTAGTGGTTGGATGTTTCATTTTTGAAGTAATCAATACTTGCTGTTCTCATATTAAAAACTCTCTCTTGTATGCGCATGTATTTTTTAATGCCTTGAAATTTATAATAGAGATCTCCTCACAATTTTCTTTTTAGATCTATATAACTCATGTCTTTCCCATATATAAAAAACAAAACAATGGCTAGACCAGAGGATTTACACTGGTACAGATATGAACTGAAAACACAGGGAATCCGGGTGGATGATCCCTTCAGGACCAGTGGTGAGAGTGGAGATACAGGGAGTGTAGAGGGAGGGTGGGTTGTAAAGGGGGAACCAATTACAAGGATCTACATGTGACCTCTTCCATGGGTGATGGACAACAGAAAAGTAGTTGAAGAGAGACATAGGACAGGGCAAGATATGACAAAATAATAATGTATAAATTATCAAGGGTTCAT
>NW_022103903.1:19930567-19940235 GCF_000313985.2 Echinops telfairi | reverse complement strand
GGGCTCATGAGGGAGAGGGGAGCGGGGAGGGAGGGGGAAAAATGAGGACCTAATGCCGGGGGTTTAAGTGGAGAGAAAATGTTTTGAGAATGATGAGGACAATGAATGCACAAATGCGCTTTACACAATTGATGTGTGTATGGATTGTGATTAGAGTTGTATGAGCCCCTAATAAAATGATTTTTTTTAAAAGACAATAGTCTCTTGGAATCCTTCAGTCTCAATGAGTAGGTATAGAACAGTGGCTCTTAACCCGATACATAACAGTAGCAAAATTACAGTTATGAAGGAGCAATGAAAATAATTTTATGGTTGGGGAGTCACCTAAACATGAGGAACTGTATTAAAGGGTCGCTGCATTAGGAAGGTTGAGAACCACTGGTCTAGGAGGTCTGTTTGTTTTTTTTTGTGAGGGAAGGGAGGTGGTTGGTTTTGATTGGTCTTGTTCCACATTTTTCTCTGAGAGCTTAGTGTTTTAATTTGTACTTCTGACATCCCCCAAAGTAATTAAGGTGACATCCACCACTTGGTCATACTGTATTGGCTTTCCTATTGCTATGATGCTGGAAGCTGTGCTACCAGAGCAGGTTCCAGTTGAGCTTCCAGACTAAGACAAACTAGAAAGAAAGGCCTGACCATCTGCTTCTGAAAAGTCAGCCACTGAAAACTCCACGGAGAACATTTGCACTATGACACATATGACATTGCCTTGAGTCAGAGCCAAGTTGACAGTAAAAGGCATCCATTAACAATATAATAACACATATGACATAATAAGCTACATTCAATTAAAAATAAGAACAGTTTGCAAAAGGAAACTCATTGTGGAAAATCAAGACATGACCAAGAGTGAGACTAGTACCCAAGTATTTGCCCAAAACAGCCACATTTAGCTGCGCTTTGTTTCCTAGTTTTGCATGACCTCCTTTATGATCGTGGACTCTAGATCCTTGGAAACTGCTTCTAGCCTTTAGCCTGCATTTGCTGTTTTTTTCCTTCCTACATACCCCCTTTCCATTTCCACAAAAAATGTGCATATTTGTACTTTGCTTTAATCCTTTTTACTACCTGCCCACCCCAAACCAAGTGCACCATGACTCAGTGCTGACTCATAATTATCCTATAGAGCAGGGTACTGCCCCTGCTGGCTTCTGGGACTATAACTCTTTCTGGGAATAGCAAGCCTCCACGTTCTCCGAGGAGTGGCTGGTGGTTCCAAACTAATGACTTTGTGGTTAGCAGCCCAACATAGAATCCACTATGCCACCCAGGTTCCTGCGAACCATACAGTCAAAGCAGTGTGGTCAAGTCAACTCTGCCGCGTGTGGCCCCCATGTGTGTCAGAATAGACCATATGTGTTCCTCAGGGTTTTCTTTGTGTTTTAAAAAAGATTTTACTGTGTTTTCGGTGAAGATTTCCACAGAACTTTATATACTCATTCAATGACTTCTTTGCTGATATTGTTTACCATCTTCACAACATGTGATTCATTCTCATTATTTTTATTTTGCTTGTTTCCTTTATAACTGCCTACCATGGTATGTGCAGAGTTGGAGAAGCCAGGCCTGCTATGTAAACCCTTTATTTCACAATACCTAATGTCTGCATGACACTTTTACATTTTATATAACCCAGTTCCAGGGAGAAGACCACTGAGCCCTTGGACTATGCTGTTGGCCAAGAGTGTCTTTGTATGCTTGAGCTCCATGGCCATAGCTGATTCTTTATGCTTATAGTGAGTGAGGTTGAAGCATTGGGTCATGCTGCATCCATTTGACTTCCTGGGGATGGAAGGAGAAGGACTGGAGATGGAGTCACTGAGGTCAGTCTCCAGAGCACTGCATATCTACACAGCTGACCTCAAGTGAAGCTGCCCGATTGGCATCAGTTTGCACATGTTGTCACATATAGTTCCTGAGAGAATTAAGCACTTTCTGTACTCCTCCAGTGGGAGGTGGAGGATAAGTCAGGTGGAAGTTTGTGCCTGATTTCTGGTAGACTCTGCCCAAGCACCTGATCTTCGTCCGTGTCCTTTCACTGTAATACCCTGCAACGGTCAGTGTAATAGCTCTCTGAATTCTGTGAGTCCTTCCAGTGAATCTTTGAACCTGTGGGTGGTCTTGGGGACCCCCAACCATAAGTATTCAGCAAATCAGTTAAAGCCATCCTGAACACATTAAAGCAATCAATCAGATTTCTCATAAAGAGGAAAACTGGGCAAAACTGGCACTTTAAATGAAAAGGGAAGAGTAGACAAAATTGATCAGGAGAAAAGTTAGTCATTCCACATTACTCTTGTTCCCCTTCTAGTGGAAAAATATAAGCATATAATTTTCAGCTCCTGATAGACACACTTGTAAGAGGAACAATAAAGCTAGTGTGATGTGCTCACTTACGAAAAATTGGCCATTGAAGACAAAAAGAGCATCATTTACAAGGCCAAATATTGAGGGTTAGGAAAAGAAGCCTGGGAACAGGAAAGGCAGGGAGGAAGAGGGTGAAGCGGTGGTCCATTGAGGGGAACGCGATGAACGAGCTGGAACAGCTTGTGTATGAATTGTTGCATGCAACCTGATCTGCTCTGTTCACCTTCACTTATTTCACAGTAGGAACTTTAAAAAGGAAAAAAACCAAAACGAACAAACAGAGGAACACATACCAGAGGGACTCTGCCCAGGAAAGTTACTAAGACAGAAATTCAACACTGCTGGATCGCAGGAGGAGAATCATAAAGATAAGTAGGCACAGACCCACAAGGCTTTGAGGGGCTGGGGGCCTTTGGCTTACCACAGTGGAGGCCGGCTAGGGTTTGACCTTAGCCCCGCCACTGTCTCAGCCAGAGACTGGACCATTTGGAATCGGCCCAGGGACTTAATCTCAACACAGCGACAGTTTGCTGCCACCTCGGAGCAGGGATTAAATCCTAGCAGTCCCACGGGCTGGGATCGGGGCTCAGCTATATTATTATTACTTGTGCTTCCCTCTCCTCTCTATCCCCCACAGTCTCAGCGGGCTTAGTTCCCTCCCCCCACCCCTTTGTCTCTTCCCTGTTCTCTCACTGCTGACCTGCAGACCACTCCTCTGAGCCTCGGGCATTTACACCTTCCTTCAACCCAGTTAGGTGAGCTCTATCCTGTGCAGTGTAGCCCGAAGCTGGGGAAAGTCCGAAGGCCCTCCACCAGGGGATACTCCATCCAACTTCTTCACTGGAATTCCTGCCTGTGTGGCTGGAGGAGCTCCTATATGTCCTCTGTGGGCCCACGTGACTGAGGGAACTTCCTCCTGCCTACCTTAGTGCCTCCCATGGCCTAAGGCAGCTCAGCCAACACTCGCCAACTTTCCATGCTGCTGCAGGAACCTCTGCTCAACCTCTGAAGTGATCTACCTGACCTGGAAAATTCTGCCAACCATTTATGGTGTTCTGTGCTAAAGCAGGGAACCCACCAGCCTTCTGGGACACTCCCCTTGAGAGTGAAGCCACAGGAGGATAAAGTGGTAGGCTAATTCCACAGTGAAACTAGGTGCAGGCAGTTTCAAGAATCATTCCTACGAGTCTCCTAGAGAGAGCCAGTGCTCTTTGACTCCCTGGAAAATTGCACCTGGCTCCTCTAAAACAAAACAACGCAAACAGCAATCAGCCCCAATGACCTCTACAAAGAAACAGGAGAAACAGAGGCAATGGCAGACAATGTCCTTAACCTAATGACATCCATAGAAGAAGCAGACATTTGTCTGCCACAGAAAGAAGTTTTCAGAATGCTGCTTGGAGTCATACAGGATCTGAGGGAAACAATACAGAAAAAGGATGAAATGACAGAGGAGATAAAGTCCATACACCAAAGGGAAATACAAGAGTTTAGGGAGGAGATAACAAAAACTAGTGGCAGACTCACGGTCCTCGAGAATCAACTGGATGAAGCAGAAAACTGCACCCGTGACCTAGAGGACAGCCAAGCAGAATTAAACAAACCCGAACAAAAAATCTAATAAGGTCATCAGAGAAGCTGAAGAAAACCTAAGAGCTATGTCTGATGCTATGAATAGGAACAACATCAGAATAATTGGATTACCAGAGGAATACACAACAAAGAAGTCATCTGCAATAATAGTGAGAGAATTCTTGGAGGAAAACTTCCCCAGCTTAATGAATGAAAACTAGGCAACCATTCAGGAGACTGAAAGAACACCAGCTAGACTGAACCCCAAGAAGTCACCAAGGCACGTAATAGTTAAATTATCCAACTTTGAGGAAAAGGAGAAAATCATGAGAGAAGCTAAGGAAAAATAATAAACCACATATAAAGTTTCCCAAATAAGAAAATGCTCAGACCTATCAGCAGACACGATGAAGAAGAGGAGAGAATGGAGTTTCATATTCCAAAAATGAAGGAAAATAATGCAAACCCGAGAGTACTCTATCCAACCAAATTATTAATCAAGATAGATGGAGAAGCAAGAGTCTTCCCAGACAAGGAAAACTCAGAATATGTTAGAAGAAACCCAGCCCTACAAAAGATCCTTGCCAACCCAGTATGAGCAGAAGAACAACACTCACCAAGCATAAATAAGAGACTATGACATAGAACAGCCTCACCCTGTGGGCAACAAAGAAAAAACAGACCCCAAGATAGCATTGGCTTATGGGTGGAAAGAATTCCAGAATGATCTACAACATACACACATGCACAACACACTAATAAGAAAGGAAGGTAGAAAATTACCCAACACAAAAGGTACAAAGTGGCATCACAGAGTCCACAGATGGAGATAATAAGCCTGAATATCAACAGACGGAACTCAGGCTTTAAAAGAATGAGACTAGCAGACTGGCTTGGAAAATAAAACCCATCAATCTGCTGCCTACAGGAGACACATCTCAAGGCTACAGACAAAAATAGGGTGAGGATCAAAGGATGGAGAAATGCTTTCCAAGCAAACAGCAATTCAGAAAAAGCATGGATTGCAATCCTAATCTCGGATAAAATTGACCTCAAAGTGCAAGCCATAAACAGAGATAAGGTGGAACACTATATAATGCTCAAGGGAACAGTAGAAAAAGAACCACTAGGCATTTTAAACATATATTCCCTGATTGAGAGACCCATTGAATACGTCAACCAAACACTCCAAAAGATGACCAAAAAAATCACAGCCTCAAAAATTATAGTGGGTGACTTCAATACACTGCTCTCTGAGAAAGATAGATCACAGGGAAAGAAACATCAAGGAGGCCAGAGATCTAAACACTACAATCAGACAATATGACTTAATAGATATTTTTAAAGCTTTTCATCCAAATACAAAAAATTTCACATTCTTTTCAAATCCACATGGCACATATTCGAAGATAGACTATATGCTGGGGCATAAGGCAAATCTACATACATTTAAGCACATTGATATCATACAGACCTCTCTCTCTGACCACTGTGCCATAAGGCTATAAATCAACAAAAAGATGAAGAAAAAGAGCAAACAATTGCAAACAAGTGCACTCTATTGCAAAAGAGTGCATACTGGCACAGATCAGAGATGAAATTAGGAAATTTCTAGAAACCAACAAGAATGAGCACACAACATACAAAAACTTATGCGACACATCAAAGGCAGTTATCAAAGGAAGTTTCATAGCAATACATGCACACTTGAGAAAGGAAGAGAGAGTCATGATTGATGCTGGCACAAAATTTACAACTAGAGCATAGTCAGCAGGACAATCCTACTAATAGCAAAAGAAAAGAAATTATAAAAACCAGGGCTGAGATTCAGGAGAGGGAAAATAGGAAAACTATGGAAAAAATTAATGCTGCTAAAAGTTGGTTCTTTGAAAGAATAAATAGCATCGACAGACCATTGGCAAACCTAACTAAAGAAAGGAGGGAACAAATTTCAATAGCAAGAATAAGGGATGAAAGAGGGGACATTGCAACAGACCCTAATGAAATCCAAATGATAATTACACAGTACTGTGAAGGATTGTACTCCAATGAATTCAACAATTTGGAAGACATGGACAAATTCTTGGAAAAACAATCCCTCCCTAGACTATCCTCGATGGATGTCAAGAATCCCATAGCTATAGAAGAAATAGACAAGATTATCAAGGGATTACCAACATAAAATATCCCCTGGACCAGATGGCTTCACAGGAGAATTCTACCAAGCATTCAGGAAAGAACTAAAACCAATCCTATACAAACTCTTCCAGAACATAGAAAAAGATGGCAAACTCCTGAACTCCTTCTATGAAGCTAGTATAACTCTGATACCAAAACCTGGCAAGGATCCCACAGGAATCTAGAACTAAAGACCAATATCCCTAGTGAACATTGATGCAAATATCCTTAACAAAATACTGGCCAATAGAATACAAAAATATAAAAAACAAATAATTCACCATAACCAAGTGGGATTCATACCAGGCATGCAGGGATGGTTCAACATATGAAAAATCATTAGTATCATTCGCCACATTCACATAAAAAACTATAAGAGCTACATGATAATATCGATAGATGCAGAAAAAGTATTTGACAATATCCAACACCAATTCCTGTTTAAGACACTCGAGAAGATAGGAATGGGAGGAAAATGTCTCAAGACCGTACAAGCTATATATGAAAAGCCAACAGCCAATTTGGTAGTCAATGGAGAAAAGATGAACATAATCGCACTGAAAAAGGGGACCAGACAAGGAAGCCTCTTGTCCCCACTCTTATTTAACATCGAACTGGAGGCTTTAGCTAACAGCATACGGCAACAAAAAACATCTAAGCTATTCATCTGGGGAAGGAGGAGGTGAAACTATCGTTATTTGCAGATGATATGATTTTATATATGGAAAATCCCAAAAGCTCCACAAGGGGAGTACTGGAAGCAACAGAGGAGTTTGGCAGAGTGGCAGGATACAAGATCAACAAACAGAAGTCCATCGGACTGCTATACACATCAGATAAGACCACAGAAAGGGAGATTAAAAAGGTGGTACCCTTCCCAACAGCCAAGCACAAATTGAAATATCTAGGGATATACCCGAATAAAAGAACAAGAGAGCTATATGAGGAAAACTACAGAACACTATTACAATAAACCAACAGTGACCTCAACAAATGGAAGAATATCCCATGCTCGTGGATTGGAAGACTCACTGTAGTAAACATGGCAGTTCTACCCAAGGCACTATATAAGTTTAATGCCATCCTGATACAATTACCCTCATCTTTCTTCAAAGAAATGGAAAAACTGATTACCAATGTCATATGGAGAGGGAAGAAGCCCAGAATTAGCAGAGAACTCCTCAAGAAGAAGAACACAGTGGGAGGGCTTGCTTTACCTGACTTTAACACATATTATACAGCTACAGTTGTCAAAACCACATGGTATTGGTATAATGACAGATACTCAGACCAATGGAAAAGAACTGAAAACCCAGAAATAAAATCATCAGCATACCGACAACTGATCTTTGATAAGAGCCCAAAAATTATCCAATGGGAAGCAAATGCCCTCAATAAGAGGCGCTGGAAAAATGGATATCTACCTGCAGAAAAATGAAGCACTCCATGCACAAGAATACACTCAAGGTGGACCAGAGACCTCGAGGTAAAACCCCAAACTATTAGGGCCATCAATGAGGGAATTGGGACCAACTTTAGAACTTTGGCACATGGAATGGATAGGCATTCAGAAATAGGGAAAGACACAAACACAGAGAAGGCACAAATTGACAAGTGGGATATATTGCAGATAAAACACCTGTGTACATCGAAAGAATTCACCAAGAGAGTAATAAGAGAGTCCAAGGACAGGGAAAACCTATTTAGCAATGACACATCAGACAAAGGCTTTATTACTAAAATTGGCAATACTCTGTTAGCTCCCAAAGAGAAAAAAACTAATTGCCCACTGAGGAGATGGGCAAAGGACCTGAACAGAAGTTTCACAGGGGCAGAAATCCACATGGCCAACAAACATATGACAAAATGTTTGCGATCATTAGCCATAAGAGAGATGCAAATTAAAACAATGAGGTACCACCTAACACCCTCAAAGGTAGCCCAATTCAAAAAATCAGAAAGCAACAAGTGTGGAGGGGTTGTGGGGACACAGGAACTCTCATCCACTGCTGGCAGACTTGTAAGTATATACAGCCACTGTGAGCTACCATCTGACCCAGCAATCCCCCTACTGGGCATATACCCAGAAGAGGCAAGAAACAAACCCCAGCCAGACATCTGTGCTCCAATGTTCATTGTTCCACGGTTCACAATTGCAAAGAATTGGAAACAACCCAAATATCCATCAACTGACGAGTGGATTAAAAAAACTGTGGTACATACATACAATGGAATACTACACATCGCTAAAAAGCAGCGATGAATGTATGAAGCATATCGCCACATGGGAAGAACTAGAGGAAATCATGCTAAGCAAAGTATGTCATGCACAAAAGGAAAAGTACAACATGAGTCCACTGAGGTGAGCTTAAAAAAATGCAAAAGGGGGACAGGGAAAAAAGCTACTGTACACAAACATTCCTGGGGTGAGGACCAGGTAATATGGCAGGGGCCAGACCAAATCCAGGGATACACATGTTAGCCAACTAAAAAGGTGGGGGTTGGGGAAGATTAGGGTAGCGGGGGAACAGCCCACTAACCCACCCAAGCAAGGGTATTGTTTATATCTCCACAGGGAAAGAGGCATCAGACTTCAACCCGGTGTTCCAAGATGTGAATGCAACATACCAGCATGTAGCAGGGAAACAGTGGAGAGGTCTGAGGGGCCAGCCCCAATCCCAACTATGTGGACACCTCTCCCTGTCCCCAGAAGAATTTATTTCAGAGGACAGAACTGAAGGTGCAGCTCAGGGAGAGGGACATGTCTGATCAGAGCACACAAGAGAAAAGAAAGGGGGAGGAAGAGAGAGTGGAGCACATCCTGGCCTACCAAGCCTTGACGAAGATATTCCGACTCAGAGCAGCCAATCCACAGAGAAGACCATATGGCCGGCCTCACTATGAGACACACTTCCCTCACTGACCAATAGCCCTACAGGGAACAACACTGGAGACATAGTGTGGGAATTGCACCCGATCCCACTACACCCAGGCAAAACACTAAGGGCATGCAACAGAACAGCAAGGGGAACAGATCACAAAGTCCCCAGAGAATACCAAAAATGGACTTTGGGGCCAGGGCTTGGCACCCCATCAGACTAGACTGGAAAACACTCCTAAAGGCCAATAAGCACTCCTTGTACTAACTACAGGCTTTTATCTTTTGTTGTTGTTTTGTCTTTGGCTTTTTGTTGATGTTGTTTTGTTTTCTTTTGTTGCTTGGTTTTGCTCTGTCTTGTTTTTGTGCATGTTATTATCTCTGCAGGTCTGTCTAAATAAAATAAGTCGGATGAATAATCCGGAGAAGAAAACAATGGACCGATGGTTCCAGGGAGACATAGGAGAGGGGGAGGTGGGAGGAAAGGAAGTGGTGTTAACAAACCCAGGGACAAGGGAACAACAAGTGATCCAAATCGGTGTGTGAAGGGTGTGAGGGGCCTGGTAGGGCATGATCAAGGGTAATGTAACTGAGTGGAATTACTGAAACCCAAGTGAAGGCTGAGCATGATAGTGGGACAAGAGGAAAGTCAAAGGAAATAGAGGAAAGAGCT
>NW_022103903.1:19884982-19929749 GCF_000313985.2 Echinops telfairi | reverse complement strand
GGTGAAGGGAGACATCAGACAGTGTAAGATATGACAAAATAATCATAATTTATAAATTATCAAGGGTTCATGAGGGAGGGGGTTGTGGGGAGGGAGGGAGAAAATGAGGAGCTGTTACCAAGGGGTCAAGCAGAAAACAAATGTTTTGAGAATGAGAAGGGCAACAAATGTATAAATGTGCTTGATACAATGGATGGATGGATGGATTGTGATAAGAGTTGTATGAGCCCCCAATAAAATTATTTTTAAAAATATGAGCATACACATATTCACACAGTCATACATTTACATTTGACAGAGAGTTGCACTGGCAAATTCTTTCATTTCCTATAGTCAACATCAATAATAATAGTTCATTTTTATAGTACAAAATTTGAATAATCTAATGGGAGAATTTAGCTTGAAACATGAAAGTCAGTTCAGTGAAAGCTTATATTCACATATCAAACTATACAATATATAATTATATGTATATTTTTTATCGGGAAAGGACTAACCTATGGCCTGGGTGTTTTAATTTTTAAAAAATAAGGCTTCACTCCTCACTTATTATTGAATTTCTTAATTCTTGTTTATTTTTAGTTTTCCTTTCTCGCCCAGTGTACATGATCGGACCACTTGAGTTTAGCTGAGAACATTCCATTTCCGACAGCATTTCGGCAGGTAGACAGTTTATTTACCTGTCGTTCTGACAGCTCCCCGCCCTGAGCACCTGCCCCAGTGGCCCCAGCAACTTCCACCCTTAACGATTTCACCTCACTTTGAACTCAGGCATCTTCGGTATCTGTAATTCTCATCTGTCTCTCACCTAAAACTCTGTTTTATGATTTGCCTCCACGTAGTTACAGGTTCAATTTCCCTCGTGCCCGCAACTAATAATGTCTGTCGCTCACAGGGGCTTTTACTGTGTGCCAGACACTGCTCCCTAATGACATGAAATAGCTTATCTAATATTTAAAGTAATCTTATGCAGTAGGGACTGTGAACAGCTCTTGCAAGCATGGAGCCAAAGTAGTTTGGTTCTGTGGTTGCTTTCAGAACCAGAATATTGAAAGCGCCGAAGGAATCAAGCCTGTATCTCACAGTCCGTAACCATGCTGTGCATGCAATCATTCAGTAAATGATCTGGAAGGGTCTTATGCTTGTTCTCTGTGAAAAAGAAATCGCTCTGTTATTATGGAAAACATTGACGGCTAAGGAATTGATATTGTTTTGTGGTTTCCCCTTTTTACTTTTTTTCAATTCCACAGTAATTTAAGATTAGATTAAGTAGGTTTTTACTGACTTGATGATCAAGGAATATTGATGATTTGATACTTTTCTGGCACTGATTTTTTGTTGCAGTGTCAACTTGTGGTTTGGTGACATAGCTAGAGATACATGCATAGAAACTCCCTATTATGCAACAAACCACTTCCTGCATATGTATATTAATTTTCTACAGTGTTTTAGTTGGGCGCTCCTTTATTTTTAAAGTTATATAATTGTAGCTACCTCACTAGGAGAAGCATGAAAATCATAGTGTTGAAGAACATGGACTTGGTAGCCAGACTGTGAGGTTAAAATTGTGATCTTCAACAAGGTATTTAATATCTCGAGCCCTTCATTTCCTCCTCCCTAACAGCATGTATTTAAATGTTGTCGGTTGTTCTTGTTACTTCCAACTCAGAATGACCCCCTATGGAACAGAACTGAACACTGTCTGGTCATGGGCCATTCTCACAAGTGCTATATTTGAGCCCCTTGTTGCAGGCCCTGTGTCAATCTATTTAATCAAACGTCTTCCTCTTTTCCACTGGCCTTCTACTTTATCCACCATGATGTCTTTTTCCAGAGACTGATCTCTCTTGACTTTCTGCCGCAAGTATGTGAGACAAAGTCTCACCTTCCTTGCTTCTAGGGAGCATCTGGCTGTACTTCTTACAAGAAATATGTTTGTTCTTTTGATAGCCCCTGGAACATTCAACATTCTTCACCAGAGCCATAATTCAAATACATTGATTCTTCTTTGGTCTTCCTTATACTCAGTGCTCAACTTTTACACCCATTATGAGGCAATTGAAAATATCATGGCTTGGGTCAGATGCACTTTAGTCTTCAAAGTGATATCAAATGCAATGAGGCATCTGGTTTCTTGACTGCTGCTTCCATGAGCACTGACTGTGGAGCCAAGCAAGTTGAAATCTTTGACAACTTCAGTCTTTTCTCCATTTATCATGATGTCACCTATTGGTTCAGTTGTGCGAATAGTGGTTTTCTTTACATTGGGTAGTAATCCATTTTGAAGGCTACAATTCTTGTACCTTTTACAATCACACACCTCAACAGGGTAATGGAAATCTTACGTAAAGCCCTGAAAACCTACTAAAGACTTTAGAAGAGTATACTTTTAAAACCTGTAATACCAGCCTTCTGTAACTGGAAGCTTCAACTCAGGTCAGTGGAGATTCTATTCTTGTAGGAACATCTGATCTTAAACTTGGAATCCATCTTCATGCAACTTACACTTCAGCTGCTACCTCAACATTGGCAGGTTCTAGTCCACCCAGAGGCAACTCAGGGGAAAAGTCCTGGCAATCAATCAACTTTTGAAAAATCAGTCATTGAAAACCCTGTGGGACACAGTTTTATTCTGACATGAATGTGAGTTTGATTCAACTGGACAGCACCTGGCTTGTTACTGGTAAAATATTTTCACCTAACAGGTGAAAATGCTGTGTATGTGTAAACATCTCCAGTGACGGGAGCTTCCTACCTCTCAGGAAGTTTTATTCCATGATCCAACAGTTTGACTGTGAATAAATGTGTATTGTTATTGAATACAAATTAGCTCTTCTGTCCACTGGGTTTGGTGGTAGAACAACGGAGCAGTGATGTCGCTCTCACAGAAACAACTCAGGAGTTCCTAAAATGTCGGATCTCAATTTTATTTTCAGAAAATATAATTTTGAATTATTTGTCAAAATCAAAAATGAAGAGAACATGGTGTGTAATATCCTTAGAAGGCTTTATTAGTTTCTCCACCCCTCAGATTTTCCATCTGTAAAATGGGATTAATTAATACAGTAAGTATCTGCATTCCAAATGTCCTACTTAGGGACAACTTGCACTTGTCCTTCTATGTAACATGCACTTTTCCTCACTTTGAAAAGTTTGAATAAGAACCCTATCCATGCTTTCGTGAGGATAAATTGAGTTAACTCTTAAGAAAGTCTTTATCTCTATCACCTTCACTGGTTGCACAGCCGGCTTTTAAAAACCATCTTGTAAGGCTAAATAAGAACCACATTCCCCTGTTCCAAAACACCTACAAATTTGGCATAAAGGCACGCTTAGGAAGAGCCCTCGTTTGTAACTTAAGACCTGCCTGCCAGTGAATAATGACCACGCAACCTATATTACCAGGATCTTTCTAAGAACTATCATTTTTGAGACTAGCCTTTTGTAGGCATCCCTCCCTAAAGTTTCATGACTTTTTGATTGTTGCTTGTCGCACATTATTCCCAGCTCTCCCAATATCCCCAGTGAAGATTTTTTCTGAGGTTTCAGATCTCAAATTTAGCCTTCTGGTACACTGGGCATGGGTCTACTATACTGACATCGTCTTTAAGATAACCCATCAAGAGTCCCATGCAATTCTCTTCTGCCACAGTTCCTAAAAGCCTTCTGGGACAGGGAATTTACACAGTCCCAACCTTCTTGGATGCTTGGGGAGGAGTTGGAGTGAGTTTCCCTTGAGAGAATGGTAGAGGTTTATCACTACTATTGCATGACCCTCTGTAATTTTGTCTATGGCTACTTGCCCCATTCCTGCAGATTCTTAGTTGCCAGCTTTCTCCTAAGGACTTTGTGGCCTCAGAAGGAGACATTTGTTAGAGATTTCTACGTTGGAGGTTACTTCTAATTTCATGTTAATTTAGCTTAGCAACTAAAACTACTGAATCAAAACTTAAAAAAACAAGAAATGACTGGATGCTTAATGTGCATAGATGACTGCAAACCACATTAAAACAGCTAACTTCTCAATCAAACAAATTCCCATCATTGCATTCTTATTAATATGTTATGTATAGAAATGCAACCTTTTACTTCAATGGAGGTTTTCATTGTTCATAATGTCTCAGAATCACTGACCTAGTGGCTAAGCACTCAATTAATAACCTAAACGTGGCCCGTTTGAGCCCACTATCCACTGCTCAGGAGAAAGGTGTGGCCGTCTATTTGCTGCGAGATTTATAGCCTTAGAAATCCCATAAAGCAGGTCTACTCTGCCCTTCAGGGTCGCCATGAGTTGGGATCACAACAAGGGCTTAGCTGGAGCCGATCTTCAGCAGGATGAGAAAATCGGTGAGGCAGGGAATGTCGTGCCACTAACAACTAAATTGCCTCATCCTCTAGTTTTTGTGTGCCGCTCCCCCCCCCCCCCACGTCCCCAATTAAACGCTGACCTCCGGTCTTCCTTCCTATGAAAGTGCAAAAGGCTAATGAAAGCTGAAAATGCCTACTCTTCTAAAGGCTTTCTTGTCTTGTACAGAAGGTGTACCACTACTGGGTTAAACTGTAGTCCACGTGGCAGGTGGATGTGGAGTTTGCGGTGCCGCATAGCCTTCCAGCGCTTCAGGAGCCGAGGAGGAGATGAAGTTAGGAGGCAAAAGTCAGGAAGTAGAGGATTTGAAGGCAAGAAGATATTGGTTCTAGCCCCGCTTTTCCCACTTCCTGGACCAGGGATTTTTGAGAATTACTCGGGAGTCCTTTCTTCCCAATAGATTAAGCTAAATAATAAGATCACAATCCTATCAGGAGCTCTGGTGGTCTAGTGGTGACACATGATCCGTGTGGCCAGCAGTTTAAACCACCACCAGCTCCGCGGGAGAAAGACTGGGCTCTCTGCTCCTGTACACAGTTTCAGTCTCGGGAACCCAAAGGGGCTCGCTATGAGTCGGCATCCCTCCATGGCAGTGAGTTGCACTTTAAACAGAAACAATCCGATCAGTGCTTTAAACCAAACTCACTGCTGTTGAGGGAATGCCGACTCAGAGCCACCCTCTAGGACAAGGTAGAACAGCACCTCTTTCTCCCCTGTGAGGCTGGTGGCTTTGAACTGCTGACCTTGCTTTAGTGAAGATAAATACAGTTAACATCTGAGGCCCTTGCTTCATAAATGAAAGTAATAAAAAATATCGGTTCTCAGGCACAAAGAAGGTACTTTTGAGACAATTAGACTCTGGACTAACAATGGGAACCATCTACACCGAGGTCCAACAATTGGGTGCCTCAATTTGAAGCAGGACTGCTAATGGGAAGGGTGGAGTTTTGAACCCACCTCTTGACTCTGTGGGACACAGGTACCTACCCGGTGATTTGACCAGGGAGATGACAGTCTAGAAAGCCTTGGGAGGCAGTTCGACTCCGTCACGTGGCCTTGCCACACGCCATAATCAACAACAAACCAGAGATACCAACGCTGGCTTTTCTGGGTTGTTTGAAGGATTAGCGTCTATGTGCTTGGAAAGTACTGGGAGAAACGTGGCTACCCCACCTCTTCACTCCCCATTAAGTGTGCAGCAAGGGTTGTTGCTGCTCTTACTTCCTAGTAAAATCCACATGAGAAGGCATTAAGATCTCTCACATTCAGCTCTATCAAAAGTCACCCATGCTGCCCTGGAAAGAAGGAAACACTGATGTCCCTGGTATAGTCCTTCTCTTAGGATGTTTATTGTGCTCGAGCTCCCGCAGCTCACTGTTTCTATCGCTTGGCAACCCTTTAGGTAGACGTGTGGCCTCTGTCGCTGACATGCTGTTACATCGCACCTGTTTCAGAGGAAGTAAGTGCTAAAGGTGTTTGTTAGACAATTTAAAGTGAAATAGGCATTTAGAAAGAGAAAGAATTTCAAAAGTACAGAAACATTGATCAATTCTGTCTTAACTTGCCTTATTCGGTTCAAAGCAGTACATCTAGGTGGGCACTAGAGAGCTACAGTCGCAGACCCCACAGGTGCTGTCTTACAGGGTTGCTGGGAGCTCAAATCCACTCCGTGGCCTTGAGTTTGTGTTTTCATTCGATTGGTTCTTGCGGTTTGAAGTGCAATGTGTTTCTTCTCTTCTTCATATCTGTGCTTTCAGTTGCCACCTGTCTTCTGGAATGGAAAGAACTTCCTTTGCACAAAGCTGCAGGGCGGCTCTGGGAATGGGGAGGTTCCACACCTTGCGTGTGACGGCTGTCTTCAGTTTAGTAAAGAGATCAGTCACCAACTCACCCTCTGCTCTCCCCTGATGGCCACCGCCTCTCGTTTTCATGAGAAATGATAAGACAAATGAGTCAGCCTGGGACCCTTCAAGGTTGGCACGCGATGCTCTTTCTAACCTCAACCTTAGCTTTGAAAGCAACGAGCCTTAAAAAAAAAAAAAAGAAAGAAAGAAAAGTCAGCCTTCAGAAACACTTCTTCCAGAATAGGAACATATATCTGGTTTTGTTCTTTTATTTTCCATATGGCTTCTATTAGGCTTTACTGCAGGTTTTTTGTTTGTTTTGCTTTAATCAAGCAGGGGTGCAACTAGGAGTCTGCACCTTCCCCTTGCAGGTAAGACAGCCGAAGCCTATGGAAAGACAGGCTATTGTGGAAGAGCAGAAGGAGGCTGGGGGTGCTCCTTATTCTAATTCCAAAGCTTTCCGTCCACGAGGACAATATCAAAAAGACCTTTTTGCTTCTTCCTTTTCGTCTTCTGTTTCAATGGCTATTTCTACACTCAGGTCTAGGTTGTCGGCTCCGCTGTGTTCCCGTCTCCTGAGAGAAAGACAAAATGCATGACTGAGGACTACTGAATGAAACGCGAATCTGTTTGTTTTAACCCCACTCGGTAAATAATCACTTGTGACATTTGATGTGATTCGTGATAGGCTATTTGATACTTTAGGTGATGGGAAGGGTGGAAAGGATCTTGATGTCTCTGAAATTTTATTAATGTTCTTATCAGGGTGGTGCAAACGGTGACCACACTCAAGAGGTAAACTCGAGTTTGGAGGAGCAAGTTCACCCAGAGGGAGGTGCCTCCAAGGGATGTCTGGCAATGGACTTCCCCCAAATCCAGCCACGGGACCCCCTGAGGGAGAACAGCTCTCTTCCCACACACAGGGGATTGCCCTGAGGAGGAGTCACCTTGGCAGCAGTTTGGGTACGTGTATGTTTCGCTTCTATGTATCTCTAGAAAGAAAGCAAACCCAGACCTTTTGGAATTATTTACTTGCTAACCTTCATCTTCCATGAATGTTCTTTCGCGTGTGCTGGAATCCAGTGTCTTAATGCAAACCTGGGTAAAGGGAAACACTGCAGACCGGACCCTGGGGCAGTGAGAGGGTGACGACGCATCACATAACAGAGAACTTTGAAGTTAGGGAAGATGGCATAGTTCAGGGCACAGGACAGAAAACGCCAACTTTTTAGCCACAATGTTCTTCTTTTCTTTTTTTAAGACAGGATTTTGACATGTGAACAAATTGGACTTCAATCGGAGTATTTATTTCCCACTACTTATACAATTCTTAATCATCACTCAAATCAAAGAATTTGGGAAGCGTGAGGATCGTGCTTATGTATTTGAGTAAATCAATTATTCATAGCATAAATGCTGTACGACAACTGCTAAATTAGGCCAGATCTATGCTCCACCCACCATAATCCAACCAATTACTTAGGCATACAAGGAATGTGTGTGGTGACCTGGCTGTTTCCCTGTATACAACCTTAAACTTTATACATAGCATACAAACAGTGGCTTATGTCCTGCCTGCCAAAGGCTTATGCTTGATAATAATGAATATTTCTTGAACAAGTAAGTGGATCGTGAAGCATACTCCCATCAGTGCACTCACTTATTTACACTTCTTTGAACTGAATCTTAGTGTATGTTACCTGCTGTATGAGTTCCTTGTTTTTAAGTCTCTTGCATGACCTAAAACAATGACCTATTTTAAGCATCAAGGATGTTCTTTGACAACATTGGTGTCCCAGGATTCAAGTTGAAAAGTTAATCCTCAGGAAAAAATTATTTACTCCTCAATTGATGTGTTTCCTGTCCTCTTGACCCCGAGTGTCACTTGTTAGTGGAAGAACTCTGGCTTAGGTTATAATCAACAAACGCATACAAAGAGAGGCTATGTACTTGAGTATGTACACAGCAAATATCCTGCCCTACCTAAATATGGCTACTGCTGTGGGTCACTGTGAGTTCAAACTGACTCAAAGGCACATAACAACAACTTCTTAACACCACAGGTGTTACAAGATGAACAGGAACAGATAAGAAAGAGAAGCGTGATACTAATTAATCCTGGTAGGTTAATTATGGGAGAATGCGCTGATATAACGTGGTCATGATCTAATGCAATGGACCCTAAGAAGACTTTCATAGGCTATATTAATAACACATTGATCGTCCGGGATGGACTGAGAGAAAGGAAGCAGCTGCTAATCATTAGCCAACAAAGCCTTTGTTGGCAGAGCAACACACTACCGCATTTTTTACACTTTCCAGGAACTAGACTGTGTAGCCAACGAACTGCTTCATAATTAACAGTACAAGGGCCTCTAGCTACTCCACCCCACCCTCACCCCACTCCAAAGAATTTCACTGGAAAGCTGAGATGGTGTTAGTTATTCACTGTAGTGTTCACTCACGTCTTAAGCAACTAACAGATATGGCTAGAGTGTTACAAAGACTTCATGGGTAGAAAAGTTGATTTATTTCAGCTATAAATATGAAGACCACTGGTTGGGGTGGGGGTGTAAAAGAGAGAGAGTTCTTTAACCCAAGAGGAAAGGGTTAAAGGTCTGAGTAGGAGTTCTTGAAGTATCACATCTGCCTGAGAATGCCACAGATTGGGTCTAATGGGCTAGAGAACTCATCTGCAAAAACATACATAAGAAGACAGTCGTGCTTGGGAAAAAAGCAAGGTTTAGATTAATAGCTTGGAAATTACACTTGCTCCTCATTAGTCGTAGATTCCTATTTGTGAATCTTCCTACTTGCTAAACTTTAATTTCCACCCCCAAATCAACAACCGTGGCACCCGCACAGTCATTCCTGGCAGTGTGTAGAGTGAAGTTTGACACGCATGTTGTCACCTGACTACTACCAGGCACCATTCTATGCCTTCTTGCTTTAACTCACACGTGGCAAAAAGTGTTATTTTTCTGCTACCTAGTGGTGTGTACCTTTGAATTTTTATGCTTTTTTTTTTAATGCTTTTTTGTTGGTGATTCCATTGCTAAAAATAGCTCACAAACAGAATGCTGGTTAGTGCTCCTCAGCACAAGAAGTTTTCTGCCTTACAGAGAAAATAAGTCTTGTTCAGGAATGAGCTATAGTATTGTGGGTTGTGAGTTTGATAATAAATCATCAGTTATACTCAAGACTGTATTTTTAAAACAAACGCACATCAAACAAAGTTTGTATGTTAATCTCTTGACAAAAAGGCTATGAATACGGGCTTGCAGAAACCTAACCCTGTATTTCTCCTAGGTTTACTCATTCAGAGTTTGCAATGACTATTATAGAACAAAAAACACCAAACCAAATGCACGGCCATCAAGTCAGTGCTGACTCAGAGTGACCCCCGTGGGTTCTCAGGCTGGAACTGCTTACTGGAGTAGAAAGCCCAGTCTTTCACCCGAGGAGCTACTGGTGGTTTTGTACTGCCAACCATGTGGATTGCAGCCCAATCCGTAACTACGACACCTCCACGGCTCCTTTGCAGACCACAACTACTGCAACTCAGAAGACTAGAATTCTGATTGCTTTGGTTGCCTGGACCCCTGCATTCTGGAATGAATGTCTTGGTTACATCTGTTAGGGGTAGTGGCCTGGAAGTGCAGTGCTTTGCCATTTTGGTGACCCAGGGTGAATAGGGAGAAATGCAATTAATAAAATAGGTCTACCTTCTATTTAGATAATAGATAAATGTTAGTTAACAGGTTAGTTAACAGAGAAATGTACAGATCCTCAGATAGCAACAGCTTTATTATAAACTGCCAAAGTTTGACTCCAATGGCCTTTAGAAGCAATGGTGGGCATTTGTGGGTGGGCTCTAGAGCTGACTTCCAGTTTTAGGTTTAGGAAGGTGGCCAAAGAAATATTTAATTTAGAAGAGGAATTGTTTATTTAATTAGAAGAGGAATTGGTTTAGTGTCTCCAGATTGTGTACTCACAATATCCCAAACGAGAAAGTCAACATTTTCTTGACAGTGCATTGATGGAAGCATTCTTATGTTTGGCTTCTATGTAAGAATACATTTCAGCTGAGTGGGGACATTAAGGGAGTTGTTTCAGGATGTAATTATTTTAATTAGCAACTTTAAAATTTTGCAAAGCAAGGTTGTTACTTTGTGGACTAAAGTGTGCCTGACTCAAGCCACGGTGTTTTCAGTGGCCTCATAGGCATGCGAAAGTTGGACACTGAAAAGAAAGACTGAAGAAAATCAGTGCATTTAAATTACATAGAATGTGCCATGGATTGCCAAACACTGAATATGCCCTAGATTGCCCAAAGAACACACCATTCTGTCTTGGAAGAAGGACAGCCAGAATGCTCCTTAGACTTAAAGGCAAGGATGCTGAGACTCCATCTCATATACTTTGGCAGGTTATCAGGAGAGACCCGTCCCTGGAAAAGGACATCATGCTGGGTAGAGGGGCGACGGAAAAGAGAAGGCCTTGACCAGATGAATGGACAAAGTGGCTGCATCAACGAGCTCCAGCACAAGCCAGTGGTGTGGATGGCGCCGGTGTGGGCAGTTCAGTTGTCCTTATGGGTGGCTGTCTGTCAGAACTGACTTGATGGTGTCTACTGACAACAGCAGCGAGGACTGAGAGGTTCTCATAATGCCCTGTACTGGTCTCTTGCTTACTTTTCACCCTGGCTCCCCTCTGTGGGGTTGTCAGTTGTTATTAAATCAATTCTGACTCGTGATGAATTCGTGGGATGTCAGTGTAGGTCTGTGCTCCAGAAGATTGTCACGGTTGTGGCCTTTGGGAAGTAGAATGCCTAGCCTCTCATCCAAGGTGCCTCTGGGTACCTTTGAACGGCCAGCCATTGCCAAGTGCTTCATGTACCACATAGGCATTCCCTGTAGAGTTATGTTGAGACAGGAAACACTTGTCTTCTACATACTGGTAATTGCTCCCTCTCTTCTCCCTTTTGGATACAGACAAAAGCTCCATTATGATCAATCTCAGGATATTGGACAATTCTTTGGAATCTTATTCCTTTCATTATAGTCTTCCTTGAATTATCATAATTTAGACAACCCACCTGTTTCTTCTTGGGATCTGACTGACATAGACTCTGATATCATGAAAGAGTGAAGTGAGTTTTGTGCAATCAGAAATACATATATTGTATCTATATGAGAGAGAATTTCCCTAGAGGGTTGTGATAGGCCCAAATCCAGAAGGCTATGGAGTATAGAACGTGGATCAGACAGGTAGGAGGTACTGTCCTTGCTCTATGGGATTCACTGCCTGGAAATGGCTGGGTGGACCAGAGGTGGAGGATTCCTGCTGTATTTCCATGTAGTATCATTTAGCACTGTAGCACTTTCCTAGGGGACTCCATCACAGCAAATACTAGACTTTTCCTTTGACGCTTTATTTGGTTCTTCCGAAAATGAGCCTAAATTGTAAGATCATCACACCATCTGTGCTCTATTGCTTTGTGGCTTTAGAACCATAATAATAGGACTTTCAAGTTGGCGGGGATTTTTGGAGCCAATTTCTTCTTTTATCCACACGAGGAACTGGGGTTTCTGAAACCAGATGGTGAAGTTCCTCACCCCGAGCCCCCAAACCATGGCTAGTGGTTATGGTGGATGTCGAAAGCCCACAGCCCTGGGTTCCCCATTCTAATCTTTTGATCCAGAGACCTAAACCCTTGGCCCTACTCAGATTAGAGGCCTGTGGAAGAAAGGCCCCCATGGGGACCTCTGAAGAGTCTTAAAACAGGAATCCAGGTCACCCATGAGGCAGCTCAAGAAAAGCTTTGTTTCTCCCCTGGGTGTGCTTAGTCATGTCCAGTACATGAAGGCACTGGAGCCCTTTCCTCCTGCTGAGCAACTCAGAGGCTGTGGTGTGCAAGACTGAGTTGGGCTCAGGCTTGGCTCTGTTATTACAGTGAATAATCCTCCAATTAAGAGTCATCATATGCTATAGGTTTGCTATTATCCCTTGACTCTCAGGGTTAGTAATTACAATTAAAATTTATTCATGCCCTGGTATGACTGGTCTCTGTCACTAATATTTTATTTTTAAATGTAGTCTCTATCTTATTATGTTTAAATGTAGTCTTTTTGATTCATTTAGCCCAGTGATTCTCAACCTGTGGGTCACGGCCCCTTTGGGGGTTGAACTGCCCTTTCACAGGGGTCCCCTGATTCATAACAGTAGCAACATTACAGTTATGATGTAGCAAGGAAAATAATTTTATGGCTGGGGGTCACCACAACATGAGGAACTGTATTAAAGGGTCGCAGCATTAGGAAGATTGAGAACCACTGGCAGACTACATCTGGAACTGTTTGGGGAAAAGAGAGGTTTTCTTAGCCATTTCATATAAAAGCAGAGAACTCAGAAAGGGAATTAAGTTTAATTTCACCTCCCTTGTGTCTTCCTGTGGTGGAGTTCTTCTATGTATACATTTATACTGACTTCAAAGGTTGATTTGTGTGTGTAAGACAGTTGCTTTCAATAATTTGCTTATCTGGATACATATTACCTATACTCTATTGAAACTCTTAGTGGAATTGCTATTCAAGATAGTCCCAGAGCTAGTCAAGATCAACATTCTGAGTGGGGCTGTTCACCGTTTCAAAAAGGGGCAACGCTTGGCTTGGTGTGGAGCTTCCCACAAGTTAACAGCACAGTATTTAGAGTTGGCGGTCTAGTGGTGTGCTGGTTGAGGTCGGTATGTTTGCCCCACTCTCTCTGAGTCTCATGCTAGGAAGACGCTGCCTTCAAATTTATGACAGTGGCTTTCTTGCCTTGTTCTCTAAATCATCACTGTGGCTTTGAGCAGAGAGTTGAGGTTTTGGAAAAACATCACTGGCAAAACACACAATTTGGGGTACTTGGCAGCAAAAAAAAAAAAAGATGTTTTCCTTTGGTATTAAACACCTTCATTTCCCTAAAAATTACCCAATGGTACCAATCAAGAAAATATCTTATATTTTATTTCTTGGTGAAAATAGTGTTCAACTTTATAAAAAAATGGTTTATGTGAATAAATATACAATGGTTCCAAACCTATAGTGCATTTCCAAGGATTCTGGGGACATTTTGATTCACTAAGCCACATTCAAATGAATGGTGATATTTGCTTCCTCAAACCTGTATAGCCAGAAACACATGGCTTTGCAAAATGACACAATTATCTCAATTAAAACTTTCTTTGCTATTTTACAATGATCACCCAGTTATCCCTTGTATGATGACAATCATTGTAACCACTGCTGGTACCACTACCAACAATACTAATGACAGTTGATATGATATGTATTGATATGCTGGGCCTGGCACTATTTTGAGGGCTTTGCTATGTATTAACTAATTTTAGTTCCACAACAACCTAATGATGGAGATACCGTTATTGTCATCTTTTGGAGTGGAAGAGACTGAGGAACAGAGGGACTAAAATTGAATAGCAAGCAGCGGAGGCAAAATCCAAATCTGGACTCAGAGATCTCATTCTTAACCCCTAAAAGTTTTCTGGAGCAGGGGTTCCTCAAACTTTTAAAACAGGGGGCCAGTTCACTGTCCCTCAGACCTGTTGCAGGGCTGGACTACAGTTTTAAAAAAACTATGAACAATTTCCTGTGCACAATGCACATATCTTATTTTGAAGTAAAAAAACAAATGGGGCAAAAACACCCGGTGGGCCCGATAAATGTCCTCGGTGGGCCGCATGTGGCCCATGGGCCGTAGTTTGAGGACGCCTGTTGTAGAGCATTATGTTTCAAATAATGTTCTGTAGAATAACAATGTTATGAAGACAGAGAGAGAGAGTTAGTTTACTTTGTCTAATAAATTTGGAAAATACTGCCAACTCTCACCCTTCATGAAGACGTAAAGCATATGCTGTATTGAAAGTTGTAATAACTTTCCAAGAAAAGAAACTTAAATAACAGAGTGCCCAAAGTGAAAATTCAACTAGCCACCACAATAACCTAAATGCAAAAGTCAGAAGTGAGTTGCTAAGCTGCCATACATAGACAACACAAACATACTGTCTGGGAATTTGCCCCATAGCCCTGGAGCCCCTTGCAGAGAATACAGGGTGAGAGGGAGTTGCATGACTTTCTTAGGAGAGCATGGTAGCCGTTTTATGGGTTCCCACTCCATCCCACTTGGGAAAGTTGTTCCTTTCTACTCTGGACTCACTGAACTTACGTGGGACCTCTTAGAGAGCTTGCTAGCCACTGAGCAGCACATGTGTAAGATACGTCCAAGGACTCTTTTCATTGAAAGCATTATGGATGCATTATTTAGCTCTGTCTCGTGCCAGAACATATATAGATAAAACAGAGTAAGCTTATGAACGCATGTTTTATTCCTGTGAGTCTGTGTCTTTCCTTACAGGTTTCTATAAGTTATATTCTTCTGCTGGTTTGATTAACACAGATGTGTGCATGCTTGTATAAATCTATCAAAACAAATATATTGAAAGGGAGGGAAAGGCCTAAGTACCCCATCAGCCATGGCTTTGGTCTAAATACAGGAGAAAATGCTAGCTATAGGAATGAGCTTCTCCCTTTAAAGGCCTAAAGCCCTCCTTGGCTTTGAAAATGTTAATGATGTCTTAAAATGCAGAAGGTTCAAATATTTGACATGTTCCATCAGACAGACAAAATATTCAGATCATAAATCTTTTATCTATTTTTCTATTAAAATAATAAGGCATAGCTAATATACTTGTTCTTACTTTTTGGTTCTGAAGTGAGAAATGTGGACCTTTAATTCTGAAGCCAACACTGAGCTAAGTGGAGCCTGGGTCAGGCCAAGGAAGAGAGTGGGAGGTTAGGGATCATCATCATTGTTCCAGATTTTCCATTTAGGAGAAAAATCCCTCCCCTCTGGACCGTGTACTTAACATGAAAAACAACGTATCTGCTCAAATTGCACCCAAGCCCCGACCCAATGGAAGAAGAGCCTGGTGCCTGCTGTGCCTCCCTATTCCTACATCTCTGGGTAAACCTCTCCAGGCTATGGATTGCCGCTATCTTCAGATGCATGAATCACCGCCATCTTAACTCCATTTTACCTTCAGCCATTTCAGTGTTTGTGCCGCTGTGCGTTTCATTCGGCAGTTCTCAACGTGTGGGTCGCGACCCCTTTGGGGGTTGAATGACCCTTTCCCTGGAGTCCCTGCTATTCATAACAATAGCAAAATTACAGTTATGAAGTAGCAATGAAAATAAATTTATGGTTGAGGGTCACCACATGAGGAACTGTATTAAAGGGTCAAGGTATTAGGAAGGTTGGGAGCCACTGCATTAGGCCAAAGGGCTCTCAGTGTTTCCAATATGTTAAATTATTTTTTCCATTCAAAAGACAGACAGTGAGAAACCAGAGGAAATCCCTCAAAGCCCTGGAATCAACATGTTTAAACATTTCACTGTGGAGACTCAGTTCAGTTCAATTAAAAATGATAGTTTGGTTCTCTACATTTTAAAATCTGGAACAACTATTTATAATAGCCTATTTAATGCAGACATATCACAATGCACATGATTCATTTAAAGACTCATTTGTATAATGTATTATATTATACCACACAAACATTACTCTTAAAGGAATTGTTTAAACCATCTAATTCAACTGACTTGTTTTTCAAATGAGGAAACTGAGAGAAGTGGAAAAACTTCTTCCGTAGTGAAATCTCTTTGGGCTTTCTGAAACCCTGCAACTGGTACCCATGTGCACAGTTACAAGAGTTGTTAAGAGACAGATATATTTTGGTTCCAGTTGGTAAATAGTCATTTTCTTGAGACCTCTGTTACCTCCTTCCCTCCATTTTGCCTCTTGTTGGTATCCCTGGGAGCTCCTGGACCTCTTTAATATCTAGCAACTAAGGATTCCCAAATGGTCAAGGGAAGAGTCTCAGGAGTTGGTCTCCTGCACTGAGATCAGTGTCTTTTCTGGTTCCTTGGCGCCCAAGAGGGTACAGGTGGCTAACTATTTAAATGATCACCCCAGATATCCTGGACTTCCATTGGCTGACCCATCATCCCCTCTAAGTTTTTTTGCTTACAATAACTCAGGGCCCCTGGGCAGTCCTCTACCTACTCTTTCCCACAAGTGTTTTGGCAGAAGTTGAACTTATTTTCGGTCATCTGGCAAAATTTCACCCTGCTGGCCACCTTCAAAAGCATGTTCATGACCAAACAATGAAGTCCTTTAGAATGGTAGGACAGAATTACTTTCTCCCACTGGATCCTATTGAACCTGCACCACTCTGTTGGCATTAAGGGAGCCCGTCTTAGAATGAAGTTAACATGGTAGTTAGCCGAGAGAAAAGAGAGAAAACAGCACAACCCACACAGAAAACACCCGGTCCTTGCCTGTGTGACTGAGCTACCGGGTCAACCATCCCTAAAGCCTTCCTTACATATGGATCTTCCAGCTCTCTCAATAGAAGACTTTATTTTGAGTTAGATTTTTATTTTCTTGAGATATTTTGGGGCCCAATTCATATACTGGTTCCCCGGAAAAGTTTTAGCAACAGTCTCTAGTATAGTTCTTTCATTATCAACAAAGTGTAATTTCCTAAAACGTACTCTGAAAACTAAAAATTCTAAGAGAGATGAATATTATTGCCCTGTAGAGAAATAGAATAAAGAGATTTACCTGGGAAATTTATAAAAGAGGGTCTGTGGTATAATAAAAATAAAATTTTATTTAAAAATCATAATCCAATCCTTAAAATTTTTTTTAAATGTTTTTTTAAAATCATTTTATTAGGGGCTCGTACAAGTCTTATCACAATCCATCCATCCATCCATTGTATCAAGCACATTTGTACATTTGTTGCCATCATCATTCTCAAAACATTTGCTTTCAACTTGAGCCCTTGATATCAGCTCCTCATTTTCTCCCTCCTTCCCTACCTCCCTTCCCTCACGAACCCTTGATAATTTATAAGTTATTATTGTTTTGTCATATCTTACACTGTCCGACGTCTCCCTTCACCCACTTTTCTGTTGTCCATCCCCCAGGGAGGGGTTTATATGTAGATCCTATCCTTGTAATCGGTTCCCCCTTCTACTCCAATCCAATCCTTTTAAATCCCATTCAGTAGCATAATCTTTTCCTGCCTCAGCTTGCAAATCCTGACAGGCCCATTGTCTTTTCTGCCTATTCTTTAGAGAAAGTGTTAAAACACAGATGAAAAAGTCAATTCAAAAAAAGAAAGAAAGAACAACTTTTCTTTCTTCCCCCTAACTATTCCTACTGCCAAGAGATAGATGAAGTGGGGTAGGGTTACCATAGTTAGTAAAAAACAACAACAACAACAACAACAAAAACACAAAGGTAAATTTAAATTTTAGAAAAACAATAGATACTTATTTAGTATATATATGCCCCAAGTATTATATGGGATATGTATTTTTAATCATTTTAATTCAATGTTTACCCCCAACTCAAATTTAACTGAGTATCTGAAATTCTAGGAAGGAGCAAAAAGAAGAGGTTAGGGGATTCACGGTCCTTTGTTAGCTGAGTGAAAACATAGTTTCTCAGCCTGGCAGAGAGTGAACGTGACTGGTGCATTTTTATTGTTGTTTTATTCTAAGGGTTTTTGTATATTTTTTTTATGGGGGGCTACCTGACATCAGCTCTCAAGGTTTGAGAGATGCCTCCTGGAGTATGACCACTTCCCCATTTCACTGGGGAAGCTGCACCCAGGTTCTCACTTTCTATGACCCACCTGGGCCCCGTGAGCAACATGGCGTCCTTGTCCCCAAAGAGCAGCAAGCCTGGCCTTGCCATCAAAGGTGGTAATAAGCCCCACTTGACATCTCTCTCCCCAGAGAAAATCAACCCCATCCCAGAGTATCCCTTACACAGCACACAGCTTTCTCAGTCTATTAGTTTAAGTCTCAAGCATTTTTTCATTTTAATTATCCAGGTAAGTGGGGAAAAATATGCGAAATAGTGGAAATATACAGATAATAATAATAAACATATTGAAAACATTACCTACACAACCTAAGGTATCGTTGAGGACCTTTCTTAAGCCAGCTAATCAGGAGTCTTCTCACAGGCATAATTTTGGGCATGAAAATGCATAATTCATAGTAGGCAACATCTGTGACATCTGAAAGGAGGCATTTCCCCAAGGGATGCTAAAGTCTTCCCTAAGTTTATACTCCCTTTGTGCACTGTTGCCCCTTGAAGAGAAGCAGGCACCAAATGGAATTAGGCAAGAAGTTTCGTGAGAGAGCAATCAGGAGGGGGTCGGGAGAGCCTTCAGACAAAGGCCGACCCTAAGAAACGAGAGAGATGAAAGGAGGATTGGGTTGAGGGCGGGGCTGTTGATGTATTCAATTAAAGAGGATAGTATGTGTGGACCACAGAATAGTCCTTTATAACTAAATACATACACTGTACACATATATTTCTCCTTAGCGTCCATTGCATGTGTGTTATTACTAGGAGAATGGCAGGTGATGTAACAAACAATCCTTCCTGGGGTATTTTTCTTGCTACTGGAAGCTATACCATGACAAGTGAAAATTGTAACAGTGAGCTCCGCCACCTCCCAGGCTTCCCAAAGCTGGAGCATTTGTAGGAAAAGGCATCTTAAAAGTCAGCATTCTCCTTTGGGTCAAATGAAAAACACATCACATTTACTTTAGAAATTTTTCTCACTTTTCGAGAAATAACTTATCTGCAAATTAAAAAAAATAAGATGATTTGGAAAAAGTAGTAAAACTCAAAGGAAACCATAAGCTTTGCCAACGAATTCTAATTTATTCTTCATTGAAAAGTTAAAATTTGTAAAAAGAACCAGAAATGGTGTCTAGATAGAAAAACCAGCTTGACTCAGTGGACAAGTCCACTTACTCCAAGCACGGGGGAAGCTTCGAATCAAAACAATGGCTTGCTGCATTTGAATATGAGCAAATAGATTTGACTTTACTTTTACACAGCCTTGTCATCATAATTCCAAAGGTAAGGATATTAAAAATAAACTTACACTTGAGATCGGAATTCATTATTCCTTTTGGCTTTTGTGGCAGAGGTAAAAATGAAATGTCAATATTATTGGTTAAATTCCATATATAACATTTATTTTAAAGCTTAATAAAGCATTATTCTTCATCTTAATGTTTACAAAGAAGACTTACGGTGAAATCTGTCTGCTTTTGAAAGAAACAAAACCCCAAACCAAAGTTTTCCTGTGAGGGCCACTGCCAAATGCGCTCCCTTTTCATGTGGGCTTGGAGGGGGGGTAGCTGTCCACTTCTTCGTACAAATGCATTTGAATTGATTAGAAAAAGACTGTCAGTGACCTTTACCAAGAATAGAAGATGCCACTTACGATAAATGACAAGGAAGAGGCCATATTACAAAAATGGGGGGACAAATATTTTAAAACATTTCAAAATTTTTTTAAATTAAAAAATGTGAATTTTAATAAAACATGAATTTTTAAAAATTAATAAAATGAACTACCTCTTGCCTCAAACTGTATCTTCTTTATATTTGTTGCAAGCAGGCAAAGAGTCTGGTTATTTTTAAATTTTGCTTTAAAAATATGAAGTAATGTTTAAAAATTCAAAGCTACTGTAAGAGAGAGATAGGCAGAGAACTAAACCAAGAGAAGGCTGTGGTGGGAATGGAATCTATTAAAGAATATAGAGATCAGACCCCAAAACATGTTGAAGTAGAAAGAGTGTAACATTAGAATTGTATACACTCTGACTTAATTAAAATTGAGGCTTAAATTTGATTCAGCTCATTAATAACCAGGTGGAATTTGTATTTTTCAGTCCTATTTTCTTCACATATAAAATGAGGATATGTCTCAACTATCTTTTATTAAAAGCTTAGTATTCACCATGGGTAAAATAATGGGTCAATGATAGAACTCCCACCTTCTCTGCTGGAGCCTTGAATTCCCCACCCTGCCCATGTACCTGATACCCACAGTCACTGGGGGCTTTTGTATTGCTCTAATGCTGAAAACGTTTCAGGGTAGCTTCCTAACTGACACAGAGTAGGAAGACAGGCCCGGCTCTCTACTTCTAAAAACCAGTCAATGAAAACCCAATGGATCACAATAATCCAATTTACAATCGATCATGAGCATGGTGCAATATCAGACAGCATTTCAGTTCATTGTGCATGAGTCAGTGGCCAACTTAGTGGCAACCAGTGACAATAAAGCTGGGATGATCAATCTGCCATTGCTAGTTTTGAATCTGAGATGTGTAGCAGTTTTCAATTGCTTTGAAGGTTTTCAAACTGACTTCATTTTTACTGAGTCAAATGAAATAGAACACTTGAATATTGATGCCCTAGCAGTTTATGACTGAAATTGGTGATTTTGATTTGGACAATTATTAGGTCAGCTATGGATGGAAAACCAAATTGAAGAGGACAGGCATTGTACACACCATTAAATAGAACAATTTAGGCTGACATATGAAGGGGTTTCAAAACATCTGTGTAACAATGGATTTTCCCACAAACATTCTGAATCTAGCTCCTATTATGCTGCCACTGGAAGAATAACATGCCTGAAAAATGATCATTTAGTACAACTATTATTCAAATGACTTTGTACAGGATTATAATTAAATATACTAAGACAGGGATTTAGAAAGCCAAAAAAGGAAGAAGAAAACCAACATATCTTGAACTGAAATAACTAAAGAAAAAAAATTCAAGTCTCGAGTTCAATTACTGAAAGAATCTATGGACAAAATACTGAATGATGCAGGAAGCATCCAACGGAGATGGAGAGAATACACAGAGTTTCTGTACCAAAACGACCTAGGCAACAGTCAACCATTTCAAGAGGCGGCAGATCAGCAAGAACTGATGGCTCTGAAGGAAAACTTCCAAGTTGGACTGAAGGTATTAGTGAGAAACAGCTCCAGGCATCAACAGTTGAAATTCTGAAGTAAATTTTGAAGACAGCTTCAAAGGTCAACTAACTTTGTGCTCATTCCAAAGAAAGGTGTGCAGAAATTATTTAAACAATATCATAAAGGTCACATACAAAAAAAATTGCTGAAGATAATTCAACACAAGTTACAGGTACCTCATCCGAGTGCTGTCAGAAATTCAAGCCAGATTCAGAAGAGCAAGTGGATTTTGGCTGAAAGTTGAAAATATCAGAACGATGTTTGCTTGTTTTTTATTGACTATGCAAAGGCATTCAACTGTGTGGATCAGAATGAACTACAGGTAACACAGAAAAGAATGGGAATTCCAGGACTTCACTGTGCTCACTCTGAACCTATACACAGGCCTAGATGCAGTCATTCTAACAGAACAGGAAATAATACTAAGTGGTTTAAAATCAGGAAAGGTGTGTGTCAGGCTTATATTCTTTCACTATATTGATTTAGTCTATATGCTGAGTAAGTAATCTGAGAATTTGGACTATATATAAAGGAACAGGGCATCAGGATTAGAAGAAGGCTTACTAACAACATGCCGTATGCAGATACCACAACTTTGCATGCCGAAATGACCTGAAACATTTACTGATGAAAATAAGATAGCAGCTTTTAGTATTACTTGCAATCTAATGTAAAGAAACCCTAAATCTTCACAACTGGACCCGTAAGTAACATCATGATAGAGAGAGAAAAAAGTTGAAAATGTCAATGATTTCATCTTGGTTGGATCCACGTTTAATGCTCATGGAAGCAGCAGCCATGAAATAAAATGACATACTGCAGAGGGCAAATCTGTTTCACAAGATCTCCACTAAGGGCTGAAGAGCAAAAATATCACTCTGAGGACTAAGATGTACCTGTGTTAGTCTAGGTACTTCAGAGAAACATATCCACAGAAACTCATATGTGTAAGACAGAGGTTTTTTTATATAAAGGTTAAGTTCATATCAAGAAAACATCCCAACCCTGTGCTGCCCAAGCCAACAAGTCCAACATTAACCCATATGTCCGACACCAATCCACAAAGTCCTCCTCAATTTCACAAAAGAGAAGAAATGATGCTGACTGCAGGAGGAAAGCCAAGTCAGTGAATATGTAAGCATCTCAGTGCTGGCAGGAGTCTCCACAAGGATGCTCCAGCTCCCAGGGCTGCATCAGGGTAGGTCCATGCGGCTTCTCCTCGGGGATATCTTGCAGGAAGTGAGCCTTGCCAGCTGAAGCAGGGACTTGGATAAGGCAGCTACACCCTGGTCTGACCATCAGAAAGCAAGAGACCCAAGAACTACAGAGGCGAGGCTCAATGAGCCCTTCAATTAACCCCACATGTGTTTATCGGCTAGGTTGGCACAATAAACTAATTACCTCAATCCACTCCTTGCCAACCTGGCACCTGTACACAATTATTTAGCTTCATGATTGAAATTAAGTAACACCTACACCTTAATCCTATGATCCTGGGAATATGTTCCCCCACCTATGAAAGTCTGTAAGTCAACCACTTCATGTCTTTATCCCCCCAATTTTGAGTACCCAATTTATATACTGCCCACTTACATCAACCCCGTTCTCTGAGAAGACAATCATATTTTTCGACTTGAAGAGTCTTCATTCCAGTTGGAACCTTGTGAAGTCTGCATCCATAAGCAAAGACAAATCCGGACAGGTCATCATTCATAAAGTCAGCAGCAATATGCACCAGTTCACAGGCTCAAAAATCTCCATCTAGTCAGGTTTTGGTCAACTCAATGTGGGCTGCCTCACTCAGTCTCCACAGGGTGCCCATTGGTCACCTTGCCTTTAAACCATGGGTTCTCACCAATGCTCAACAAGCCTAGCCCCCTCATGCTAGGTCATGAACTTTAGACCAGTCAACCCGCTCTCATCTTCTCCTTTTTTTCTTGTAAACCAAGTCCACAGGTGTCAGTGGCCAAACTCAACCTGTCTCTTTGTTGCTGCATTTCTCCCACTTCCACTCAACACGTAGATCCAGGTGGTCACCTAGCAAGCATTTCAGCCTGCTCACAGGCTCCCTTTAACACTCAGTCCCAGAAAGGAGTTTCTTCATGGTTCCAGATTTTTTCCAGCTTCTGACAAAGACTGCTGGTTCCTGAGTACTCCAAAGCACTGAGTGGAGCATATCTTTTTAAAGTTTTCTTTGCAGCCATGTCCTAATCCCATCTAAAGATCAAAATTTAATGGCTGAAAGCAAGTGGATTTACAAACTTTCTATTTTAATACTTCCCATATTCCCCCGCCCCCCCCCCCCACACACACACAAAACAACTGAGTAAAAACATTGTGGCTTTATCTGACCTCTGGCTAGACAAAGAAGAAAAACTGCCATGAGGGAGAGGTCAAACAAGCATCTACTCTCCATCTTATGATATGTTTTTCCAGTACCCCACTCCCAAGTTACCAAAATGTGTTAGTCTGGGTACCTTAGAGAAACAAATCCACAGAAACTCATATGTGTAAGAGAGAGGGGTTTTTTTTATATAAAGGTTAAGTGCATATCAAGAAAATACCCTAACCCAGTGCTGCCCAAGCCAAGTCCAACATTAACCCATATGTCCAACACCAATCCACAAAGTCCTCCTCTGTCTTACGAAACACACACTGTGACACAACTGCAGGAGGAAAGCCGAATCAGTGAGTGTGTAAACATCTCAATACTGAGAGGGATCTCCACATGGCTGCTCTAGCACCTAGGGCTGCATTGGGGTAGGTCCATGTGGCTTCTCCTCGGGGATGTCTTGCAGGAAGTGAGCCTTGCCAGCAGAAGCAGGGAACTGGCTAAGGCAGCTGCACCCTTGTCCGGCCATCACAAAGCAAGAGACCCGAGAACTCGAAAGGTGAGGATCACTGAGCCAATTTTCCCTCCGCCCTTCCATTAACCCCACATGTGTTTATCGGCCAGGTTGGCACAATAAACTAACTACCTCAGTGCCTGACTCCAGCCATGGTATTTTCCATTGACTTATGCATGTGAAAGCTGACCCGTGACTTAGGAAGACAGGAAACGAACTGATGCATTTGAATTATGGTGCTGACTAAGGCTATTGAATATATCAGAGACTGCCAGAAAAATGAACAAATCTGTCTTGGAAGAAGTACAGTCATAATGCTCCTTGGAAGTGAGGATGACAAGACTTTGACCCATGCACTTTGGATGTGCTATCAGGAAGGCCCTGACCTTGGGGAAGGGTAAAGGGAAGGTAGAGGGCCAACGAATAAGGAAGAAGACTCGAAATGAGATGTATTGACTCAATGGCTGCAAAAATGGGCTAAACATAGTTATTGTGTGGATGCCACTGGACAAGTTAATTTTTTTGTTCTATGGTGCATAGGCTCGCTATGAATTGAAGCAACTAGCAGGCACCTAACAGCTGTAGCAGCATTTACAACCACTGCAATGATAAATCTGGATGCCTGTGTATTTGCCCATGGCCATTTTCACAGGGTAGAATCCTCAAAGGGCAAATATTTTTGACATCCGTTCTAAATTTCCTCTTGGAGGTTTAATCATTTCATATTCCATCAATAATTCAAGAAGCCTTCTCCATATTTCTTACCAGCAATTCTGGTCAACCTTAGTATTCAATGTTTTAATTTCTGCCAATTTAATGGGAAAACTCTATTTAATTAAAATTGTTTTTTGTTATGGCTGATTAAAATTTTGAACTGCTAATGAGTGCACAGACAATATCTTTTCATTGTAAAAATGAAAGGATTGGGATTTAAAAGCCTAATGATTGAATAAGTTATGCAGTTTGGCATTAATGCTTTCTTCCTACCCACCCTCCCACCAAATTCTTTAATAAGCTTCTAATTTTAGACTGTTTTTAATTAATGCATTGAGGTAGTTTATTGTGCCAACCTGGCTGATATTAAACACGTGTGGGGTTAATTGAAGGGCGGAGGGATAAATGGTCACTGAGCCTCCCCTTTCTAGTTCTCGGGTCTCTTACTTTCTTATGATTGGACTAACTTCTTGCAAGATATCCCTGAGGAGAAACCACATGGACCTACCCCGATGCAGCCCTGGGTCCTGGAGCAGCCGTGTGGAGAACCCTGCTAGTGCTGAGATGCTTATTCGTTCACTGACTCAGCTTTCCTCCTACAGCCAGCATCATTACCTCTGTTTTGTGAGGTGGAGGACTTTGTGGACTGGTGTTGGGTTAATGGGTTTATGTTGGACTTGTGGGCTTGGGCAGCACTGGGTTGGGATGTTTTCTTGATGCGCACTTAATGATTATATAAAACTCTCTCTTATACATGAGTTTTTGTTCACAGACAACCTCTCTGAATCGGAATGTTTGCCTTAAACATGAAACCACAGGCCGAGTTTCATTTCTCATTTACCACTTCTCCACCTGAATCATAAGTTTTGGTTTTGCTCCAAACTGAGGGTAAATGAGAGGGCATCTCATTAAATCACTGTCTCTAGGCAAGGTTGATGTGGAATTACTGACTTTGCTTTGCATGCCTTTTTTCAGTTGGCCCTTTGAAAATAAATTTAGGCTAAAATCCTGTTCAAGATATATACTCGTGTTTAAGTAATCTCTTGAGCTAGAAAGTCTGCAGGGAAATTAAAATATTTTCTTGGGGGGGCAAGGTAAATATTTAAAGAATATACTTTCTAAATAACTATATCAGAAATGAGTTACATTGATTAAGTGACTTGTGTATGAACTACCCACCCGCTGCCATCAAGTCTATTCTGACTCAGAGTGACCTTCCATAGGGTTTCCAAGACTGTAACTCTACAGGAGTTAGCAGCCTCATCTTATAACTAAGTGAAGCCTTTTCCTAAATACTGGAAAAAAACAAAGAAAGTTATTTGACAGGATTTTCTTTTTATGTATCTTTGGTCCCAGGACTCATTCTTTGACTCAACAAAATACTTTATGGATTGTAAATTCCATGATGACACAGGTCCTACATCTTTACTTAGATCCTACTTCAAAACCCGTGCACTGCCATCGAGTTGATGCCGGCTCATAGTGACCCTACAGGACAGAGTTGAATGGCCCCTGTGGGTTTCTGAGACTGACTGTAAATCTTCTTTACAGGAGCAGAAAGCCTCATCTTTCTCCCATAGAACATCTTGTGGTTTTGAACTGTTGACCTAGTGGTTAGCACTCCCACAAACCACCACTATGCCAACTGAGAAAAATAAAGCCTAATACAGAATAATTGACTGTGAAGACTGCTATATATTCAACCTCTTAATAAGAAATTCTAATCCATTTTTATTTCTATTGTTATTGTTGACATACTTACACGTTTGTTTGTCTATTTAATGTGTTTTTACATTTCTGGATTTTCTGATTGTTGCAAAATAGCCATATCCCAATCAACTGCCTTAGACTTTATATTAGCAATGAATTCAATGCATAAGCTGTGTTTGCACACCATGAACTTTCCTGAGTGCGTGTGTGTGTGTGTGTGTGTGTGTGTGTGTGTCTGTGAGAGAGAGAGAGAGACAGAGAGAGAGAATATGTGCAGACAAGAATAGGAGCATGCGGTTATGTGAGTGCATATGTAATCATGTGCATACAATATGCTCGCCTTCATCCACAATTTAAGGAATCCACAAAATCCATTCATCCACAAACTAAGGAAGTTTCACCAAGCTGTCATGAGGAGCATGGTGTCACACTGGTTAAGCACTAGCCTGGAACCAAAATGTTGATGTTCCCATCCGAAGGGGAAGTGCTATTCTGAATCAGCTTGATTGTAGGGAAGTTTTGCTCTGTTTTGGTGAGGTTGGAATAGTGCATATTCCATAGCTACTTTGTATTCACCACACAAAAATCAACCCAAACTCACAGCCATCGAGTTGATGCCAACCCAGCGCGACCTTACGGGACAGGGCAGAGCTGCCCCTGTGAGTTTCCAGCACTGTAACTCTTTCTTACAGAAATAGAAAGCCCCACCTTTTTACTGGGGAGCAACTGGAGGCTCTGCAGTCAGCAGCCTGACGTGTAAGGTGATCTAGGACACGAGAAAGGGATGACTGAAATAGTCACTTCCACGCTCAGGATCGGCGTCTCCATCACTCGGCTGTTCTCTACACATTAGGCAATAGCTGTGAAGAGGTCACTCTGTACGAGTGGATGCTTTTTAAGTTATACTACAATTTTCAAATTTAGAGACTTTTGAAGGTTTTGCAAAGGACAGGTCTAAAATGTCAAAGGTCTGTATCCTACAAAGGAAAAAAATTCCATTTACTGGAAAATTGTATTTATTTATTTATTCTCAAGCAAGTTTCTTCTTTATTCAAGTGTCTACGTTGACAAGTTTTACTGAATAAAGTACTTAATAGTTTCCACCATATACTCAGCTATTATTAAGCATTAGCTTTATCATTACATTTTGTAGGTCTATAGAAAAAAATATTCAATTGCTTTGGATTCCAATTTTTCTTTCGTTATCATTTTATTGGGGGTTCATACAACTCTTACATCAATCCATACATACATCCATTGTATGTCAAATGCATTTGTACATTTGTTGCTCTCATCATTCTCAAAACATTTACACTCCACTTAAGCCCTATCAGCTCCTCATTTTCCCCCTCCCTCCCCGCATTCCCCTCCCTCATGAACCCTTTATAATAAATTATTATTTTGTCATATCTTACACTGTCCTATGTTTCCCTTCACCCACTTCCCTGTTGTCCGCCCACCCCCCGGGAGGAGGTTATATGTAGATCCTTGTAATCAGTTCCCCCTTCCACCCCACCCTCCCTCCACCTTCCCAGTATCGCCACTCTCACCACTGGTCCTGAAGGGATCATCCGTCCTGGATTCTCTGTGTTTGTGGTTCCTATCTGGTCCAGTGTACATGCTCTGGTCTAGCTGGATTTGTAAGGTAGAATTGGGATCATGATAGTTGGAGTGGGTGTGGGTGGGGAGGAAGCATTAAAGGACTAGAGGAAAGTTGTATGTTTCTTTTTTTGGAAAGTTGTATGTTTCATCATTGCTATACTGCACCCTGACTGGCTCGTCTCCTCGCAGTGACACTTCGGTAAGAGGGGTGTCCCATTACCTACAAATGGGCTTTTGGTCCCCAATCTGCACTCACCCTCATTTACAAGCTTTTATTGTGAATTGTGGAGGGGGTTTTATAATTCAGATGATCAATTTTCTATTGCATAGTTTAAACTTCTCCCAATCCCGCCACTAGTTTATCCTCCCCCACTCTTTCGATCTCTTCTTCTTATGGATTACTCTTCTCCTTCACCCAAGTTAATACCTGTAAACCCTTCCAGTTTATTGTGTCATCTTTCCTCTTACCCTCCCCACTTTGGTAACCTCTGCAGTCTCTTCCCTTCAGCATGAAAGTATTTTGTTGTTTTTTCCTCCCTTGTAGCTGTGGTCTCCTACAACAGTCTTCCTGTTGTGATTGACCAAATCCACTCAGCAGAATGTTCTCCAGCTTCACACATACCAGAGGTGCTTCCTGGTTTCACATGTGTACGTACCAACGGTTCTTCACCCATTCTTCTACCGATAAGCATTTGGGTTGTGTTCTTGCTATTGTGAACAGTGTTGCCGTGAAAGAACGTGGGAGCATATGTTAGCTGGTGCTTTGACTCTTCTTTCGGGCATACACTCAGCAGAGGGTTGTTTGGGATTTCTACTCCTAGTTGGGTGAAGTAGTGCCACATCACTTCCCACAGTGGCTGTCCATAGCGAGTCCCACCAGCTGTGGATGAGGTGTGTGTTGTTTTCTGTTTTGTTTTCTCCAACATTTGTTTGTTTTCTGTTTTGTTGTGCTTGGTTGTCATTGCCAGTGCAAGGTAGTATCTCATGAAAACTTCTTTAATATTTCATTTATAACTAGTACTAACATGGAAATGGAATGTTTCTGATTGGCATTGCTAGGAACAAACAAAGAGAAATATTTAATTTCCCAGTAATGTTGGGAAACATGAAGTAGGTCAGAGATGAAGCCCAATTCTCTTTACAGAGAAGATGATAGGAAATGAAAAATGTTCTTAATAAGAAAAGCATTGGAAAGTGTCAGGCAGGTGAAATCCTTAATTAGCCTTTTAAGAGGCTTATAAACATTATATAAAAATTGTACCATTAATATCATAAATGTAGCATTTACTTTTATTATCTTCAATTCAACCTAACCACATGCAGCAAACAGCTTCACTCCAGTTTTAAATAATACTTGGTTCTTAACAATGTGTAATCACAAAAGTTAATCAAGAACTTATTAAATAGTGTCTTTTAACAGAATATCACCCTACAAATGTGGAGCTCAATAAGTAGACATTTTATGTGAGTTTAGATTTTATTGTGAGTTAACTTACCATAAAATCTGATTAACAGTTGGATACATGGATATCTTAAGTTGGGTGTTTTGTTTTTATTTTTTTATGATGTAGCAGGTTTATATTATGATTAGATGTAATTTCCACTAACCAAGTAAGTTTAGAAGATCATTGTTATTAAGGAAGTAAAAAAGATAACAAGAAGGTTGCAAAGGCAATGTCTCCTACAGTGAATTTTTACATCTGTAACATAACATGAGGGCACTGGAAAGACAGTTGCTCATTACTCTCTACATTAGCATATAAAATCTAGTCATAATTGTTACTCCTGAAATTGATCAAAACAAACATGTTGACTGGGAAAAAACAAACCCACTTGAAATAAGACCAGGTAGTTTTAAGGGAGAGTCTCATTCATGCTAAGATCCTTGGTAGGCAAGTTGTAGTAGTTTGCAAGGGCCGTGTCTTAGAATTACCAGCTAGTTGCACGCAGGGTTACCTAAGAGTGTCAGAGTGGACCGGTGCCCCGGTGGGTTTTCCTGGGCTGATTTTGTGGAAGCATTACCGCTGGGACTTTTCTCTGAGGTGTGCGTGCATGGACCTGATCCTAACCTTTCGTTAGACGCTGAGTGTGGTTAACTGTTCATACTCACACACCCCACCCTCCGGCTTTCCTTCTGATGGCCCTTCTCTGTCCCGGGAGCAGGAGGCCGGCAACTCCTGAGCGGTCGCCACCAGTGGCTCTTCTTGCGGTGCATTGGCAATTCTCTCAGTGTAGCCTGCCTTTTGTGAATGAGCTCTGCGGGAAAATAAAACCTGTGGCCCACACAGTTGCCAATTCATTTCTTTCTTCTGAGATCACTGGGGAGAACAGAGAGCGCTCTGAGGAGGAGAGATGAATCATAAAGGGAAGGTTTCTTGCACTCACTTCACCATCGTAGCGTGTATTTCCACATCTACTTAAAATTAACCTGTGACCTCTAGTACTACTCGACCCTCAGTCACGCACACAGCTTCCCTGGGAGCTGTTATCGTCGCTGATGCTTACAGCACAGGCGCTTTTGATGGTGCAGCGTGGACACATGGCACGAACCTTGGGGATGTCAGGTTAGTGTTAATCGTCTCAATATGGTCTAAATGGAGGAAATCTGTCAGAAACAAAGTCTTTGAAAAAGTCTCTTTTATTAATTAGTTGTATAATCAGACATCTTATCCAGGGATTAATAGGAGAGTTTTTCTGTGGTAAGTTCAAGGAAAGTTAGGGGGAAATGGTTGAGAGCCTACTATCCCTCCGTATTCCTCATTAAAGTCCTGGTAGTGGCTTTGGACTATTTAAACAAATGACAAGGGGTGTTAATTTGCAGTGATTTCTTTAGGTACTTACTCTTGATTAAAAATTTCTTCTAATTTAGGGCATAACCAGAGAGGATGATAGTATTCAGATTGTATCCTAGACTAACATTCCCCTTTCTGGAAATTCTTGGCAATGTGCATTAATTTTTCTCTATTAAAAAATAACACAAAATAAGATTTAAAAAATTGAGTTTCTCTTCAGTTCATTCCAACTCATAAAAACTCCATGGTTATTCTAAAATTATTATAAAGTAATCCTTAGGGTAATTTAATGTAGATATGAAAAATCATTAAAATTTTCAAATGTATGCTTGTTTCCACACATATGTTTCTATGTATGTATATAAACAGAAACTTCATATTAAAAGAAGAGAGGACGTCAATAACTTTGTGGAAAATCCCATTTTTAAAAATTCCATTTGCCCAAGCTTTATGATGCTTACTTGCTTACTTGTATTGTTATTATAAAAAATATTAGACAGACCCAAATAATTGATATAAATGCTTCAATGATATACTGTATGAGCATACCAGCAGAAAATGTTACACACCAACGTGGTCAAGTTATTATATATTTTTATCATAGCTCTAAAATTGTATCAATCATTAGAAAACTGTGATATAAAATATACATATAACATCTATATCATATAAAATTTTCTAAGGTTTTCTTAAGGCACAAAATTATCACATCAATTTTAAATATTACAAAGGTCAATAATACGTATATTTGCATGCTAATTTAAGAATTCACAGTGAAAACCAAAGGGACAAAATGGTAAAATAGACAATTAACTCATTGCTAAATGAGAATACTTAAGTATCATTTGACATTCTAATCTGGGCATTTTTAAACAACATAATTAGTCATAGAAATTTAATTGACTTATATATTCAGTTTAGGTATTATTTAGGTTGAATTTCTCAAAGACGATGGCTATATGACTGACAGTAATGCTTTTGTTGATTTGTTTTAAAGAAGTACACACCTTCCATCTTCTGCTTTGTGTTTTTGTTTTAAACTGTGGATATCTATTCAATTACTTTGAAATTAGTTTTGAAGTTTTCCAAAACACCTCATTTGTTCGCTCTGCAACCATAGTTATTTATTAATATGCTATTAGAGTATTAGTGGTAGTTTTATAATACAGAATAATACTCAAAATGTGTAAGGAAATGATATAATTTTTAGTACATGATTGAGAAATTATCCAACTTATAAAACCAAAGCTGTATTTTATAGGTTATCCGTTTGGTTGCTAACCAAAGGGCCAGCAGTTCAAACTTGCCAGTGGCTTCGCAGAGGAAAGATGAGGCAGTCCGCTCTTGTAAAGATTTACGGCCTTGGGAACTCCATGGGGGCAGTTCTACCATGTCGCTGTGCCTGAGAATCAACTTGTGGGCAGTGGGCTTCGTTTTTAGATGACAATACCAGAAGATGTTCAATATCTGAGATTTCTCTTACTGTGATGTTAATGAAATTTAGCTGGCTCTCAAAAGATTCGAAGTTTTCTTTGGTTTTCACATTTAATATAAATACAGCGATAGTGCCTTTTGGCCATCCCTGGGGGAAAACCACATGTACATCGCCCACTTTCTTTTGAATTGAAAGATGCTTACAGCAGTATGTTTGTTAATGCAAAGCCTTTTGTGGTTGCTGCTAAGTCCATGTTTTCCTGGTTCTGAGCTTTTAAGAGAGATATGGGTCCAAATTGACAAAATCAGTATTTATTCGGTGAATGAATTCAGAAAAGTCTCTGGGTTTGGAAAAGTGAGAAGTCTCATTATTGATTTCTCTGGGGCTGAATACATAATGATTTTTTCCTATATTACTGAATCACTTCTCAAAATTTTACACACAGAACAAATGATGTAGAGAATGTGTAACATTAGCATTTTAATTAAAATGCACAAGGCTAAATTCACAGGGGGGTGGAGCGAAACGTTTGATGGTCTCTAATTAGCTTAGTAGTAATAGTTTCATTTGATAAGTAGTTAACTGAGTAATTAAAAACGTAATTAAAGTGGAGTCATATACTAATTTATAAACACAATGTAAACAAAAGAGCATAGTAAAACCCCATTAAAAAGCAGTTACTACCCTAGTAAATAAAATACATTTCAACCATTATATCTTATAAGGCAAATAAAGGTCAAGCCTTGCCTTCTGTTGACTGGTTAAGAACATATAGAATAGCAGGCGGTAGAATAAACTCCACATCATAAGCACAGTACAAAATGTCCTTGTCCCCAGGAGCTTTTTGCCAGTCCAAAGCATTGGGAATGGGTATCAGGTGAAAGATAATGTTGGGTGACAGCGTCCTTTCCTTGTTGTTCAATTTGAAACCCAGTTATGAAAAGTGGTGGTGGTGTGCACCCAGGGACCAGGTTCTTGAGAGAAAAAGGCCGGGATGTGTATTGGCAATCATCAAGCAAGCAATTTATCCAGGCAGGGCACTTTGTCTAAGCACCAAAGGATAGATCTGTATCATATTTTGCCTGATAAACCTAATTGGCAAAAGTCAAATTAGATCCCTTAACCAAAAAGACCAAACAAAAAACCCAACCCCAAACAGAACACAGCTTAATTATATTCACATAGGGGCCCTTTCTTTAAAAAAAAAAAAAAAGAAGTCTTCCTTGTATTTTGTAAACAATATGACTCCCATCATCAATCCTTTTCTTCTTTGTTGCTGACATAAAGAAATTCCCCAACCCACCCTCAGAGGGACACGGATCTCTTCCTTCTTCTAGCAAAATCCTCCGTGTGAACGAAGTGGGAAAAAGCCTTAGTGAGGTGACTCTCTGAGGTCTCTGTGCCGCTCCCCACATCAGAGTTCTTCAGACAGGGACACAGGCAGTGCACAATGGCCCGGTGGATGTAGCTGTCAAAGATATAGTAGATGAAAGGGTTGACACAGCTGTTGGTGAATGCCAGGGGTCCACTCACCTGCATGCCCAGCTGGAGAATGGCTGAAGAAATGTAGAACCCTTTCTGTAACTTAGCCACAATGGCCATGAGCTTGAAAATATTAAAGGGCAGCCAGGAGCAGACGAAGGCGATCACTACAATAGAGATGATCTTTATGGATTTCCTCAGCTTTCGGGTGTGTTGCCCTGACCGATGGTAATGGGCACACAGTTTCCTTGTAATGCAGCAGTAGCAGGTCACAATGCTCAGCAGCGGGGCAAAAAAAGTGAAAATTAAGGCCACCAAGGCCCAGGTCAGTTTAGTTGAAGTGGCTTCTTTTTCTGCACATTGTAGCTTATCATCAATCAGGGTAAGCTCCCTGGACAGAAGAGTCGGCAGTCCCAGGAGGCAGGAGATGAACCAGATGATGGCACACACTCCATAGGCACAGTCTCTCCTTCTGAATCTCCTGGACGCGACTGGGCACATGATGGCCAGGTAGCGGTCAATGCTCATGCAGGTGAGCAGGAAGACACTGCAGTGCATGTTGACCGAGATCAGGTAGGAGCTGCCCTTGCACAGGAAAGAGCCTGTCCTCCACAGTCCTAAAGATGCTTCTTTATCCACCCAGAGAGGCAGCGTGATGAGGAAAATGAAGTCGGAGGCAGCCAGGTTGATGATGAAGATGTCAATCAGTCGTCTGCTCCCCCGTTTGAAATGCAAAGCACCAATGAGGACGAGGTTCCCCAACACTCCAGTCAAGAACACTACGGTATATAAGATGGGCAGCAAGACAGCTGTGAAAGGAACCTGGGACGGGGCATCCTCACGATCAGGAATTGGGCTTGTAGCATAGGAGTAATCCAAAAAAGTGAAGGTTGCCTCTGGCTCCATCGTTAATGATCCCAGGCCAAATCTGGCAGGTTGCTTTACCTATGAGATTTGTGTAGGAATTTTAGAAATCTCCAGGCAGCTTCTTTTGCACAATGTGTCTCTCTCTCCCCTCTTCCTTCTCCTCCCTTTAAAGGTCTTGGCACAAACGCAAAAACATACATCTAGAACGGCAGTTTCTACCAATCCTAGAGGGGCCCTCCAGGGAACCCCACTCTGATTGGTGTTGGTTGGTTGTGGTTGTGGTTTTCTTAATTTGCATTTGCCCTTGAAATTGAGGTGCTTTTCAACTTCTTTCTTCAAGATACCCAGTTTGTTTCTTTTAAGTGCAGAAATTGGAAAATGAATTGATTTCTTTCTTGCCTTTCCTACTTTAAATACGTTTTGGTTGCTGCTGTCTTTGGTTTTTTTTTTCTCCTGACACCAGCCTTTCATTGATCTTGCCTTCTGTTTCATATTCTGAGTGTGGTTGTATTTCTTTAACTGTAATGGAATAGTGATGACCATACGCTTTTCATTTACTTGTATATCTTTGGTGAAAATACAAAGGAAGCTGATCTTTCATTGCAAAAAGAGAGAATGAAAGCTTCTAAAAGTACACTAGTTCACATCTGTGACAAACGTAAAGATTCCAATTAGGACATAACATTCTTCCCATATTTGTTTTTGTGTCCCCTACCCCACTCATATACAATTGATCCTGCCTCACTCAATGCAGTATTTTTAGATCCACAGAAGGCTGAGACAACATCCTGTAATTGAAGCTTTTAAACTTCTCATTACTCCTAGTACAGGGACATACACATAGATTTCTTTGGAAATCTTAGTATATTTGCTGCAGAAAAATCTTGGTTTTTGATTCAGTGCCACTAAATTGGGATGAATCCAGTAGGGTGTAACTGCAGGCATCCTTGTTATTTAGATAGCTTACAAACACAGGTTTAAAAATCACAAGCTTTGCCCTCGTATTCACTATTGTAATCAGGGCAGTGAATTCACCTTTTGATACGAGGTAACACCCTTGATTAGGAGATCCCTCTTAGCGTCTTCTCCCCTGTTGCTAGTGTTGGTGCTCGGTGCTACAGAGTTGGCTTCAACTTACAGTGAGTGGTCTTACGTACAAGAGAACAAAACATGCCTACCATGCTCACTATCATCATGTGATCTCATTGTTGAAGCCTCCGTGTCAAAATCATTTTCATTGACTTGTTGCTTGTCTTTCTCCAGGGAGTGGAGTCAAAACATGTCCTTCTCTAGGGATTGGATCCACATGATGACACGTTCAATGTAAAGGAGATGCAATCTGATGGTCCTTGCTTCTAAGAGCATTCTCGCTGCACTTCCTCCCAAACTGGCTTACTCGTTCTTTGGCACTCCATGGCATGTTCCACATTCTGTGCAAACATCATTTCTTCTTTGGTATTTTTCATTGTCCAGCTTTGGCATGTATAGGAGATTGAAAAGTCCCTGGCTTGGGCAGGTGTACCTTAGTCATCAAAGAGACAGCTTTGCTACAATGTCTATGGTCTTGTCTAGCAAATTTCCCCACTGAATTACATCATTTGATTTTGGGGTTGTTGCGTCCGTGGGAGGAGATTGTCAGTACAAATAACATAAAATCCTTGACAACTTGATCTCTTCTTCCATTATCATGTCATTTATGGGTCCAGTTTATGAGGAGCTTTATGTTCTTCAGGTTCAGGTGCAATCCATATTGAAGACCACAGCCTATTAGCTTCATCAATAAGCACTTTTTAAGGCTTCATTTGGGGAAAGCAAGATTGTGTCCTCTGCATATCACAGGTTGTTAATGAATCATTAGAGAGAGTCTCCCTCCCCAGACTATCCTTCTAAATTCAATCTGATTTTTTTCCCTTTACAGCAGTGACTTTTCAGCTTTTGACCCATGATTTTTTTGTCTAAGTATTTCTGTATACCTGTGCAATTTGCTTTTGAAATTATTGATCTGGCAGAAGGCATACCTATGCTTCAGGATGCCACAGTGAAGTTGCCAGGGCAGGCACTTATAACAAGGGAGTTTTCTGATTCAATCAGAACTCTCAGAAACAGCTTAAAATAGAAGAAATACTATATATATTTCTCTTTTTTGTTTCCTTTTTAAATTAGGAGGGCAATAGTAAAACATGATAAATTTTGAAACTGGTTTCTTCAGATATTTCTTTACTCGCAGAATTAGGTCAAGAGTCTCACTCTCTCCTCCCCCTCCCTCCTTTTTCATTTATTCTCTTAAATTGTACTTTCAATAGACATTAGGTTTGCATAAATGATTGCATGTTTGTAGATAAATAAAACTGTTAAGCTTGTGAAGTCCTCCTCAGTTTCTATGTCTTCTACAATTGATATAAGGGGCCCTGCTGGCACAGCGGGTTATGTATTGGACACAAGATCACAAGATCAGCGGTTAGAACCCACTAGCCACTCTGCAGGAAAAAGATGAGGCTTTGTGCTTCTGTACAGATTTACAGCCTCCGGAACTCACAGGCACAGTTCTCTCCTGTCCTATTGGTGGCTACAAGTCAGAATCTACTTGATGGCAGTGAGTTGAATTCTTTGAGTAATTGATATAGTCAGAAGAATGGTCCTCCCTTCTCTACTCCAATGCCCCTTAGCCTCAGGAATGTGGGTCTGGTCATGGAAGAAGGGGTCCCCTGATCAATGGTGGCTCTAGGAAGTCACTTTAGGGGTTGATGTAGAGGTCTGAGCCTATCTTCCTCCGGGTTTCTGGTTGCTCATTTAGCTCCTGAGTGACATGTGCTTCCCTAATAAATGTGGGCAGCGGATGAGAGCTACTAATTCACAGATTTGATATTTCTGGGAGATAAATCTATCCTATTGGGTAAGACTTAATATTCATGAACAATTCATTTTGTTAAATAGTTTGAAGAATATATACTTGAAAAGGATTCGTGGGTAAATGTAGCCTATTTAAATGCTACATATTTATGTGTATGTGTGTGTATGGAGAGAGAGAGAGAGAGAGATTGACCTGGTGGTGCTGGGGATTAGACTTTGGGTCACTAACTGCAAGGTCCTCCATTCAGCCCCAACCCACCAGCTACTCTGAGGGGAAAAGGAGCCTGCTTGTTCCTGTAAGGATTTGTAGTCTTTAGGATTTCTATGAATGGGAAATGACTGGATGGTTTTGTTTCATTTCATATATATATATATGCATTTAATCGAAATATTGGAATTTTTGACCTTGTAACTAGAAGTTCTTTGGGCATTTGAGAAAACAAGATGAATTCTGGGTCTAAGATGTTAAAAATGAAGCAAAAATACTTTTAGATATGACTCAAGAATTAAGCATCCAAATATAATATAAAGGAAAAGAGTTCACCCTCTAGAGGAAAACATTGAGTCATACATTTATTCTGTAGAATTCAAATTTTCTTTGCACTTTCAAGTTGCATGTCTGTGAAGTAAATCGGACTGCCTCGGCAAGCTGTTGAAGCAGGTTTGCTTTATCATGTATGGTCAATTTCAGAATATGCTACTTAGTGGTAGAATGCTATCGTATGAGACTACCCATCACAAATCATTAGCATCTTGGAGCAGAATTTAGAAAAAAACACTTCAATGGCTATGCCCGCCGCCCCCCAAAGGAACACCTAGCATAGTCATAGGCCTTTCGCAATCCAAAGGGCACAATGCTATCCGAAGACTGAACTCCAGAAGCTGACAAGGTAAAGTAACAAAGGTCACACCACTAGCAACTAAGCTGGGTACCAAAGTCATTTTCAGAACTTTGAAGCGCCTTGAAATAAATATGGGGATAATAACAATAAAATAGCCAAGGACACATATCATAAAGCAGAATAAATAATGATAACAAAAAAAGGAATAAGACATTGATATTTAAAAAAAATCAATTACAACCCAAACACGAAAAAAAAAAAAACAGAAACAAAAAGACAAAACCTCTTTTTCTGTTTTCCAGTTCCTGAGATAGCTTCAGAAATGGCTTCGATGCCGAAAATTAGGCAAATGATGTCTTTTCTACTAAGACATCTGGTCAAGTAAATCAACTATCACCCTTTAGAGGGCCAGAGTGCTCCTTAGAGGCAAGGGCAGCAAGACTTCGTCCTATAAACTTTGGACATGTTGTCAGGAGAGACCCGGTTCTGGAGAAGGACATCATGTTTGATAGAGTGGAGGGACAGCGAAACAGAGGCAGGCCCACGAGTAGACAGACTGACACAGTGCTGCAACAATGGGCTCAGACACTGGAGCAAGTGTGAGGATGGCCTAGGCCTGTCCCATGTTTCGTTCTGTCCTGCACGGCACCTAACAACAGTAACATAGGTCTGTAGTTGCAGTTTGCAGCCTCTTGGCTTCACAGGCTGAAGTGACCTTGTAGCTTTTAACACGGTTTGCAAAGAGCCATTCCAATTAGGTTGTGACCCTGGCATTATCATCTAGCACTTCTGCTTTTTTCATATCAACTCCTCTGGCCCCCTGCCAAGAGGCAATGGATCAGAGTATGAGACACGGCAAAGAGAAATCCCCGAGTATGGGCTTCTGTTCTGATGTGCCAGGAAATGAGCAGGAAGCAAGCTGTTTCCCACTAACCTTATCAGCCAGACAAGGTGTGATACGTGCGCATATTCATTTGTTAGAGATGTACTTTCCTGTCCAGTTTTCACTTGATCATTTACATGATGTCGGTCCTTGGCCTGCACACCTGGCATGTACTTGAGGACTAGCCTAAGGTTGCTGGGTAGAATCTATTCAGCAGCTCCCCAAAAGAAAGGCTTGGGAGAAAAACAAAACAAAAATGGCTTGATCATCTGCTTCTGTAAAGATTAAACAAAAAACCCAAACCCATTCCTGTTGAAATGGTTCTAACTGTAACCCCCACTCTGCAAACAAGTATGATTAGGAATTAGAAAACAGTGACATGCATGATACATTAGAAATGTGTCTGTGAGCCCAGTGGAACTGGCTGGGATGAGCCCACTGGGGTCCTCTGTGCTGAGAGGGTGAGTCTGAGACACACTTCTAGGTCCATATTATGTTGGTGAGTTGAAACGAGTCCTGAGGTTTTCTTGGCATTTTCTAAACTCGACAGTAAAGGCATCACCCTCCCTTGAGATTCTGTCCAGGCACTGCCATCCTGAGGCTTACTGCCTAGTACCAGATAAGAAGAACCCAGGCCTTCACATCGCTCCAGCAGGACTGAGCAATGATGCCTGAAATTCAGGGGCTGGCAAGTCTTTTGGACTCATTCTTTTTGAAAAAATCATTTTATTGGGGGCTCATACAGCTCTTATCAAAATCCATCCATCCATCCATTGTGTCAAGCACATTTATACATAGGTTGCTATCACCATTTTCAAAATATTTTCTTTCTACTTGGAACTCTTGGTATCAGCACCTAATTTATTCCCCTCCATTCCCCATGCTCCCTCCCTCATGAACCCTTGATAATTTATAAATGATTACTATTTTTTCATGTTTTACACTGACCGATGTATCCCTTCACCCACTTTTCTGTTCTCTCTCTCTGGGAGAGGGTTATATGTAGATCATTGTGATTAGTTTCCCTGTCTCTTCCCACCTTCCCCATCCCCTCCTGGTATTGCCACTCTCATTATTGGTCCTGAGGGGTTTATCCGTCTTGGTTTCCCTGTGTTTTCAGCTCTTATCTGTACCCATGTACATGCTCTGGGCTAGCCAGATTTTTAAGGTAGAATTGGGGTCATGATAGTGGGTTGGGGGTGGGAGGAAGCATTAAAGAGCTAGAGCAGCGGTTCTCAACCTGTGGGTCACAACGCCTTTGGGGGTGGAACAACCCTTTCATAGGGGTCACCCGATTCCTAACAGTAGAAAAATTACAGTGATGAAATAGCAATGAAAATAATTTTATGGTTGAGGGTTCACCACAACATGAGGAACTGTATTAAAGGGTCAGTGCATTAGGAAGGTTGAACTAGAGGAAAGTTGTATGTTTCATCGGTGCTATACTGCACCCTGACTGCTCCCTGGCTAGTCTCTTCCTTGTGACCCTTCTGTAAGGGGATAAGGGGATGCCCAATAGTCTATGGATGGGCTTTGGGTCTCCATTCTGCACTCCTGCTCATTCACATTGATATGATATTTTGTTCTAGGTCTTTGATGCCTGATACCTGATCCTATTGACACCTCATGATCACACAGGCTGGTGTGCTTCTTTCATGTGGACTTTGTTGCTTCTCAGCTAGATGGACGCTTGTTTATTATCTTCAAGCCTTTAAGACCCCAGATGCTATATCTTTTGTTAGCTGGGCACCATCAGCCTTCTTCACCATATTTGTTTATATACCCACTTTGTCTTCAGCAATCATGTCGGGAAGGTGAGCATCAAAGAATGCTTGGTTATGAGAACAAAGTGTTCTTAAGTTGAGGGAGGGCTTGAGTGGAGGCCCAATGTTTTGGACTCATTCTCCACTTGATCCAGAGGTTTGGAAATCTGCTCAAAGGTGCTTTGGGACCTACTCCAGTAAGTGACTAATTTCTAGTCTCCAGGGGAATCAGGAAGTGTTGAATGCTGTTCATTTGTTCCCTACAGGATACACAGATTATAGGCACTCAACAAATATTTTCAAAGACTAATACTTGAGAGGCTATTTCCTCTGCCTCAGGTTTTCGATCTGTGTGCAGAGTTTCCGTTTCAGAAACCCACAGGGGCAGTTCTACCCTGTCCTACAGGCTCGCTCTGAGTCAGAATTGACTGGATGGCAGTCAGAGTGAGTTTGAGTTCTACTCTGCCTCCAGTCCTGTGGTGGGCATTGAATATATACGGTCTTCTTAAAAATTCACAATGATCATATGAGATCAGTGCTGTTGTCAACATTCATATACTGGAGACAAGAAAACTGGGTAAGGAAATTGCCCAAAGTCATGAAGCTAGTAAATTCACTTTATTTAAGCTTGGCCAGAAGGTTACCCTCTACAGGCCAGGTTCTTTTTATCTGATGTTATTTCTTTATCTTCCTCTTTTGAACTTCCATTTTATCTAGGTTTGTTTGCCCATTTATTGGTGGAGTTGTCTACTCCAAGAGACAGAATTTCGAAGTAAGGTCAATGAATGAAAGGTAAATGCACTCAGGCATGCTAGTTCACAAGAACCATTTGCTGGGCAGTTTTAGCTGATACCCTGAAGAAAATTCCACTTTGGATACTGTGGAGAGGAACATTCGTTAGGCATGTTTGAATATCCTGAGACACTTGATTATTGCCTTCTGTTATATATGTACTGGAAATGAAAGCCACTTTAACAAGTCAGGTGAAAAACTTTAACTGTAGATAGAAAAATGGATAGATTATACCTTCCATCTATCAGGAATTTAACCCTTTTGTGACCAGTTGGACAGAGTGCCCCACCTACATATTCTGCCTCTGGGGCTTAGTGAGAAGATCCTTTCAGTGCAGGCTGCCATTTGATGACAGACTGCATAACTGTGAATCTGAAGAAATGAGCCTCATAGCACAAAAGACCTTTTGGGACATATATGTCCCACTAATTGTATAAAAATCCTTGTACCTTAAAAATGTTTTTTCATCACATTCAAAATGTATCCCATTACTGAAAACAAGTGGTTGCAACCAAATTTAAAATGAGAAAATAATACAGATTTTAAAGAGTTCATTTGGATTTTCCACTTTTCTCCTATGCAATAGCTAAAGTCTAAAGCTTTTGGAGATTGGTGGGAAGGGACGAGCTCCTCTGGCTTTTTGAGTTTGCTGCCCCTGTAAGTATCTATTGAGAAAACTCACTGGCTGGTACTGAGCCATGCCACTGGTAAGAATTCTTGTGCAATACTTGAGAGTTCAGGACCATTTGGCTTCCTCTGTTTCACTTATTGTTGTTAGCTGTCGAGTTGGTCCTTGATTCAGTACACAGTGGGATCATACTATTGTGATTCATAGGGTTTTTATAGATATCCACGCCTGTCCTCCTAGTCTGTCTTAGTTGGGAAGCTCTGCAAAAATCTATTCAGGTCATAGCAACACAAACTTCTGCTGGAAGATAGGGGCTGCACACTAGGTGTATTGTCCAGGATGGAATTCTGGTCTTCTGCATGGAAGGTGAGAATTCTAGCACTGAAGCAAATTATGGGAAGTCAAGAGGTCAGAGTAGCATTGCCTTGAAGATTTCCAAGCTTATAAATCTTTATGAAAGTGATGGTCACATTTTCCTTCCATGGAATGAATGACTGGTAGGCTCGAACTACTGACCTTTTTGTTTGGCTGGCAGAGGTTCACTTAACCACTGTGCCATCAGGGCTCCTGAGACCAGCCCTACTGAAACCAACTGCCTTGAGGTTGACTCCAGCTTATGTCATACAAACTCAACTTGCTGCCAATGAGTTGGTTCTGACTCAGAGTGACCCTATAGGGCAGAGTAGAACTGCCCTTTTGGGTTTCAGAGGATGTAAATCTTTATAGGAGTTGGTAGCCTCATCTTGCTCCACAAGAGCAGATGGTGGTTTTGAACTGCTGACCTTGAGATTAACAGCCCAATGTAACATCCACAGCCACCCGGGCTCCTTCACTCATGGCACTAGTCACCTCTAATCTCTGACACTTCCCATAACCTCATTTGCATTGTTTTGCACACTACATTAATGTTATTCATATTTTGACATACTTACAACACGATCATTGTCAGTAGTCTTTAATAGATCTGAATTTTAAAAGTAAACGTCATATTACTTCAGGAAATGGAGATCTGATTATCACTTGCCTTAAAGTACTAGTTCTCAACCTGTGGGTCGCGACCCATTCGGAGGTCCGAATGACCTTTTCACAGGGGTCACCCGATTCACAATGTTAGATCTCTCTGTAGCTAGATATACCTCGGTCCTTGGCTCCACGCATGAAAGAATTCACACAGAAAACTGGTTCGTGATCCAAGTGAGTTTTACGAAAGTTAGAAGTTTCAGGTTTACACGGCACTCGTGGGGCTCCTCCCGAACATGCGGCCTGGCTGGAAGCTGCTGGGCGTCATGCAAAAGTGTCCCAAAATCCTGCCAAAGCTCTCTGCACCAAAGTTCTCTCTCTCCGGCTCAACTCTGGGCTTCTGCCTTTTCAAGGATTCCACGGGAGGCGTGGTGGACGACCCCTGATCGACCCCATTGGCTGAATTGAATTCACCTGGCCTGGGTGGGCCACGTTAGGTTCACGCCAACCCAAACCTGAGCCTCTGGGCATGTGCAGTGTCCCACTCGGTCCTCTGGGCATGCTTTAACGGACATTCCCCCACTCTACACTAGTCTACCTAACAATAACAGTAGCAAAATTACAGTTATCAAGTAGCAACGAAAATACTTTTATGGTTGGGGGGTCACCACAACAGGAGGAACTGTATTCAAGGGTCCAGGCATTAGGAAGGTTTAGAACCACTGCCTTAAAGAGAAGGCAAGCTAGAAAGATAAACTATATGAAGCTCAAATAATATCACCTTCTACATGGATACAATCCGTTGGATCACGTCCCTCTCTGTCTAAATTTTAACAAGAAGACCAGAAAGACTATCTGCTCCAGTGGAAATGGAGCTGGGGGAGAGGAAGACTAAGGGTAATATTTCCATAGGATAGCCTTCACATGAATTTGCATACCTGTTCGCTTATGGGCATATTTAGAAGCAGGGCAGCGTGATGGGGAGAGGTCACAATCACTAACCGACTGTGACGCAGGACAGGTCGCTGTACCCTAGGACCCCCGACTCTTTCTCGGAAAGCCAGAAGGCTGGCGTCCGCAACCCTGTACGCTCACGGGCTGGTCTCCCGGACAGAACCACATCCCCCACAATGCATCGCGCGAGACCCTGGGCATGCCAACCTGGGGCTCCCGCCGCACTCTCCGCTGCGCTCCTACAACTCCCAGAAGCCCCCGCGGCCCCGGACTCGGGCCGGGCCGGCGCGGAGGCGGAGGCGCGGGAGTTACGGAGGGGGCGGGCCCCGCAGGGAAGTGCGTCAGAGGAGGCGCGGAGCGAGGAGGGGACTGTGGTCTGGGGTGGAGGCTGCAGCTGGCCGAGCAGGAGGATGGGCGGTGAGTGAGCGGGGCCGCCGCAGCGGGCGGGGGTCGCGTCGTCGCCCCACGTTTCCGGCGGGTTGACGAGGGGCGCCCGCCCCGCGC
>NW_022103903.1:19837859-19884781 GCF_000313985.2 Echinops telfairi | reverse complement strand
GGGCGAGCCACCCCTGCTGGTGCCTGGTCCTCGAAGGTCACTTGAAAGCACGGGATGAAAGGGGATTTAAAATAATTATACGGACCCAACTTGTGCAGTCATGGCAATTACTGTGTTGTCCTGAGCTGTTGTGAGTCACTTCCCGTCTTCCAAACTCCGCAGCCTCTGTTTGCGAGCCTGTTTTCGGGGCGCCCTTTGTAAGACGGGTGGTGCGGCCCCGGTTGCAGACTGGCCGCGTTGGATCCGTCTTGAGGAGTTTTACTGCGGCCATTTACCTCTGTCGTGCAGCCCTGTCAGCACGCCTTGGGAGCGGTCATGTTGCTTAAGTCAGAGTTTTCGGTCTGGGTGTGGAGGGATCACTGGGGTTTTGTGGGCTAGTGTTTTTACTTGAATTAGCAAAGTTGCAGGTGCAGACCTTCTGAAATGGGGAGACTGACAGTTCCAAGACGCATGGTTTAACTCCGGTGGAAGCTTTAGAGAATTAGTGGGGAGATTTGTCTCTAGATTTCCTCTCTGTTATTGTTCTCTTTGTCTTTCGTGCCTGTTCCCGGAACAACCCCTGGGTTTAGCAAACATCTACAACTGTCTTCACAAGTAGCTCCGGATTCTTACCTTTGCGTTACGAGGCTCTCAATTCCATAGGTAACTGGGAGGCGCCGCTTCCTTTCCCTATGGCTTTTTCGAAGCTCGAAACCAGAACATTTCGTGTTCTGCGACTTACTAAAAATGCAGCCTGTGATTTATAATGTGACCACTGGACCCTTCTGACTCTGGGCTTGTCTGTTTGTATCTGTAATGTGTATGTCCATTTCAGTGTTGTCTGTTTTAGTATGCAGGTGAGAGACTAGAGAACAAGACCTCTGTCTCCGTAGCATCCTGGGTACGTGAGCATTCCATAAGTACTTTCTTGATCATGAGTTTGAGTTGTAACATAACTAAGACCCTGCATACCTTTTCTTTTTATTTCATTACCTTCATGGTTTGATTATATGTTACTTTTCAATAACCAAGGGTTGGGGGGATAGGATAAAGGGCTTTTTTGAGACATTCTTTCCCAACTCATCTTTGTCTTTGAATTCTAACATTTGTGATTTCCCCCCTGTTTTAAACAGAGCAGTCTGAGTGCCAGAATGGATAACCGATTTGCTACAGCGTTTGTAATTGCGTGTGTGCTTAGCCTCATTTCCACCATCTACATGGCAGCCTCAATTGGCACTGACTTCTGGTATGAATATCGAAGTCCAATTCAAGAAAATTCCAGCGAATTGAACAAAAGCACCTGGGAGGACTTCATTAGTGATGAGGCAGATGAGAAGACTTACAACGATGTTCTCTTCCGACATAATGGCACAGTGGGGCTGTGGAGACGTTGCGTTTCCATCCCCCAAAGAACACATTGGTTAAGCCCACCAGAAAAGACAGGTATTCCTCTTATTTTAATGTGTCTCTCCTTTACTTATTCCATTAAAAAAACTACCAAAAACAAAGTGACATGATGACGGCACAGCTACATGTAAGCAGGCCTGTGGGTTTTCTCTGTGGAAAATAAAGCTTAAACGTCTCTCTTCTCCGAGCCTGCCCCCTTCCTTCCCCAATTTCCATGAATTACCGTGATACTTCTTAGTACCGGTTGGACAAGGAATTGTCCGGTCTTGGGAAAGCTATTTAGAATATTTCTGTGCATTTATCCACTCACTGAAAGGCTTTTAACTTAATTCACATATGTTGTGGGGAAGTAGTACATTGGAAGAGTTGCATCGAGTAGCTGGAAAAATAAGCAGTTTCCAAAGTCAAGTCAGCAAGTATGACTTGCTGGGTGGTCTCGGGGTATTCTAATATGAAGCTCTGGTGGCACTGTGGGTTAGGCATTGGGCTGCTAACTGCAAAGGCCATAGTTCAAACCCACAACCTGCTCCTTGAGAGAGGAAGATGAGGCTGTCCGCACCTGTAAAGATTTGCACTCCAGGAAACCCCGTGCAGGGTTGCTGTGAGGTAGACTAACTCTATGACCGTGGGTGTGATGTTCATTGGAGTGATACCTAGGTATCTTATTATTTGCCCCGTAAGTCATAGAACATAGTCTTTGACCAGCTCCATATTTATATCTGCATATGTTTGAGATTATTTTATAACAATCTTGATTTAGATTATGTAGATTAAGTGTTTGCGTATAGAAGGAGGAACAAATCTAAGAAGTTCTCTCTCAGGTTTATTTTGCCAGCATTCTTACCAGCATTTAGAAATTTTAATTTCCCGTTATTGAAATGAAAATTTTAAGATTTCTGTAGGGAGCACCTGAATCGTTTTTATCTATGAGCCCATTTATTGGCCTCTTAGTGGAGAAGCAATGCCATCAATCCTAGTGGGAGAACTGGAGTTACCACCTATCAGGAGGATAGTTGTGATCATATGTAGGGAAAAGGAGTTACCGTAGTTCAAGAAGAAAGTCCTTATATGGGGGAGTCCTGGGTTCCCTTCGGGTTGCTAACTGCAAGGCTAGCAGTTTGAAACCACCAGCTGCTTCAGGGGGAAAGATGAAGCAGTCTACTGTAAAAAATGAAACGTCTCCTAAACCGCCAAGGGCAGTTTAACTCTGCCCTGTGGTGTGGCTCTACGTTGGAATCGACTCTGTCAGTCAGGTTTTCTTTTCTTGGACTTATTTCTAAGGGCTGACAGGCAAGAAGTAAAATAAGTGAATTATGTAGTATGTTAGAAGAATCTTTGCAATGGAAAAAGTGTCAAATACGGAGATTTGGAAATCATGAGGATGGGAATGTTGGCTGGTGTAGGTTATGATTTTAGATAGGATAGTCAGGATGGACATCAAAGGTACCATTTCAGTAAAGTCTTGATGTAGTTGGAATTTGGGAGCATGCGTAAAATGTTCAAGCATCAGCAAGGAAGCTACTGGGTGGAAATGAAGGGAGAGAGACAGTAAAGAGAAAGATTTTTGAAGTGGCAATGGGACAAGTCATGCTGAGCTCTGCAGGTGAGGTGAAGGGCAGCGGAGGGGACATACCTGACCTCTTCTGGCTTTCCTATTGCCACAAGAAAGGGGTCAGATAAAACTCCATTGTTCACCCTTCTTTACCTAGTCTGATGCCAACTGTTCCTGCTATGCCATCTTTACTGAGTTTGATAGTCCCGTTAGAATGGTCACACAGAACTCACCCACCATACTCAAAATTAAGGGGGTTTATTAGAGATGTTAGCAGGTTTTCACATGTCAGGATCAGACATAATAAGGATACAGTCATTGGTCTCCTAAGCAGCAGCCAAGTCTCTCTGGTTTTCCATCTCTCAGCCACATGGTAGCCTATTCTCTTTCTGGTTCTTAGTCTTTGTCATGTGGTCCTCAGGCCTTTGCCTCCATGGGCCAGGAAGTCAGCTCACCTCTCACTCTGTCCCACAGTTCCATAGTCTTGGACCAGATAGGAGAAGGAATCCCATAGTCTCAGTGCTGCTCCTCTGAGTCTCTCTGCCACAGTCTGGTGCACTTGTTCTTGGTGGCCACCACTTCAGACAGAGTTCTTGAATGTGCTCTTCCAAGCTCCTCCAGGATTTCTCTTCTCTACTGCTGTTTGCAAGGTGGCTTGTGTGTAGTCAGCGGGGTGGTAAAAAAAACTGACCAGTTCCCTCCATTGGTGTTCCACACTCCTTGTTTGCATGCAGCTGTTGTTAGGTGCCATCGAGTCAGCTCAGACTGATAGCGACCCACAGCACCACAGGGCTCTTTGAACCAAACCTTCCTTACAGCTCCATTTTCAAACGATTCACCTTTACTTGCTGCCTTTTAAATCAGGGAAGTTATAGAAAAGGCAGCAAGCATATCCTGGCACTAACCCACCCAATCAAACTCATTGCCATCAACTAGATTCCACCTCACAGCGACCCTACATAGGGTTTCCGAGGCTTTGTCACTGGTTCTGGGAGCAGACAGCCTGATCTACCACGGAATGGCTCGTGAGTTTGAACCATTGGCTTTGCAGTTAGCATCCCAGCACCACCAGGACTCCTTTTGCACCAAAACAGTGTTTCCCAGAGTGGGCAGTACTGCCCTCGGGGTGCTCTGGAATGATCCAGGAGACTGCAAAAGCAGGTATCTACACTTTATTCTGGATTATGGGCTATAGTATAAAAGTTTTTAATTGCTAGGTGGGTGCTGAGTAATTTTTTCTGAAACGGGGATAGGCCAAATCAGTTTGGGAACCGATAAAGTAAGGCTAAATGAAAACTGTATGCTCCTGCTTCAGCCTAATTATGAATTTGACATACAGACGCACACAGGAAGTCTTGGGTAACCCAGGGACTGCCTGTAATTCAGAGAGATCGTTGTTACTGAGGTAGTAGTCCCGACAAGTTGGGCCATGGATTCTGGACATGTCCTCAAGGTGGAACCCACAGGATTTGCTAATTAGGTGGACCGGGGTGGGGGTGGGGAACGGGACTGTAAAGCTTCTGGTCTTGAACTGGGAAGGTGGAATCACCATTACTTAACACAGGAAAGACTGCTAGTGAGGTAGCTTAGAAGAGATTAAAGTTCCTAATTATTTTAGTTTTGGTCTTTTCCCCCCCATTCTTCTAGTCCTTTTGGTATCTATTTTCTCGATCCTTTTACTGCCTCCTTCCCCCTTCCCCTTCACTGGGCTTATATGTCTTAACGCTTGCCAGTGAGAGCCAGGGCCTTCCAATGGGCAGTGGACATCGATGAGTCCTTGTGTCTCTCCGGAATAGAGGCTGTTCACTCTTTTGGGCACATCTTATATTACTTCAGAGAAGCAAACTACTGAAAGAGATGATTGTTAAATGTTTGTAATTAAAACAATAAGCAGTTATTCTTATTGCAGAATCACTTGTTATGGTCACAAGATGCACAAGTTTCACACTAAATGAGCAGTTCCTGGAGAAATTTGTGGACCCTGGGAACCACAATAGTGGAATTGATCTACTTCGGACCTGTGAGTACTTTAATCTCAGCAGGAAAACTGGGGTGGGAAAAAGGGAAAACAACTTTATTTTCCTTGTGTTGAATTCTGCTTTGGGAGCTAGGGGAGTTAGTAGATTGTGTCAACTTAAAATGAGATCACAAACAATATGCAGCGCACTCTGTCCTGTGGAGAACGTATTTAAGAATTAGATGTACTTACCAAATTGAAACTTAATGAAGTTGAGGGAGACACAGAACATTGGGTGACAGAATTCAGCCCACAAAAGATAGGTTTTTGATAAAGCCTGTTTTTAAGAGAAAATTTGGTGAGGATAAACGTAAGTTTATTTGAGTTAAATACCTTTGAGCTATTGAAATTCAGAAAAGGAGGGTGTGAAAAGTTGGCAAAGCTCTGAGAGTCAGTTGAGCATCAGGCCAGTCAGACGAGTTCATCCAGATAGGGCTGGTAGTAACGAAGGTGTAAGTGTTTAAAAAAAAAAAAAAGGTAAGATTAAGAACGGTCTATACCTCAGTAGTCAGGCTGTCCAGGAAGTACTGTCTTCAACGGTCAGTTTTCTGAGCTATAAAAACATACTAGCATTGGCCTAGAGGAAGAATTGCTTTGTAATGAGAGGGAACACTCAGTAAATGGGATCACTTCAGTTTTAGAATTGGAGTGCGTGCATAGGAAGAAGTTTATTATTTCCAGAATTTGAAGAAAGATTAATTAGAAACAGACTTTTGTGTAGTTCCAGACAATAAAACCAGCAACAAAGGTGGAATTGGCTTTCCGATCGTTATTGATACATTGCTGATAGTTAACTGGCAATGGAATGCTATGCTTTACGAGGTCAGCAGCTCTCTTTCTGTGTTGCTGAGGAAGTGTAGGCTCATTGAAACTGCTCTTTATTGAGTGCTTGGTAGATGCCAGATCCTGTGCTTTGAAAGGCTGTGCGTAATCTAGTCTTTCTACAGCCCGGCAAGGCAGTGATTTATGTCCACCATTCGTTTACTGTTATTCCAACTGGGACCTTCTGTAAGGACTTAGCTCTTTGTGTGTAGAGCCATCAGTGTGCTTTGTGCACGTTATTTATCCTGGCTCTTTACCTTGTAGAAGGTAGTCGCTTACCTCAGTTTCCCCACTAATGAAAAGAAGTGGTAGTAGTACTCGCTTCTTAAGTTTGTTGGGAGGATTAATTTGTACCTAGTTTGTGTAGAGTGGTGCCGGTCATGTAGTTGTTTTTTTTTTTGTCATATGTTAAGAGTGCACTAATTCTTAGCTATTTGTCCTTTTTACTTTTATTCGGACAAAGCATCCTTCTGCACAAGGTATTTTAGAAAAGAAGCCTCAGTATTGAGATGCTCCTTTCTCAACTTTTGAGAATAGATCTAATTGGAAAGGAAGGAAATTGTCATTTTGAGAAAATGTATTGAAGTCACCATAACATTTCTTATTCGTTCTTTTAAAACCAGATCTTTGGCGTTGCCAGTTCCTTTTACCCTTCGTTAGTCTAGGTTTGATGTGCTTTGGGGCTTTGATTGGACTTTGTGCTTGTATCTGCCGGAGCTTATATCCTACCATCGCCACGGGCATTCTCCATCTCCTTGCAGGTGGGTGTTTCATCCTAGTTAGCGTGTAGCTTCCTCCTAACTCCTTAGCATCCAAAGAGTTACAACTTTTAACCATCCACCCATTCCTGATGTGTTGCCTTTTCTGGAAAGTTCTTACTGTGTTCTTTTTTGCTTTGTTTTTTATTCCCCTCCAGGTCTGTGCACACTTGGCTCAGTAAGTTGTTATGTTGCTGGAATTGAACTACTCCACCAGAAACTGGGGCTGCCTGAGAACGTGTCGGGTGAATTTGGTTGGTCCTTTTGCCTGGCTTGTGTCTCGGCGCCCTTGCAGTTCATGGCTTCTGCTCTCTTCATCTGGGCCGCCCACACCAACCGGAAAGAGTACACCTTAATGAAGGCGTACCGCGTGGCGTGAGCAGCAGGGGCTACCTTTGCTCCACCTGCCGTTCTCATTATCCTTTGCCCTTGCCTCCCTTCCATATGTTTTTAATTTTATTTTTTTCTGGAAATACCATTTTATCCTGAAAATAAATTTTATTTATAGAGAAATGCACTTAAATACACAAAGACACATATGAAAAATAGCATAATAGCTGTTTGGTTTTTTTTAATACCACCAAAATATATACCATTGACTGAGAAGGATTCTATCAGTCAAACCAATCTAAAAAAGTAGCGACGAGGCACACCTTTGTGAAAAACTAGGTAGTGAGAAACTGACCCAAAGCAGGTTCTGCTGATATCGGAGGCTGATAGCTCGTTGACGTTCACATTAAAAGTATATGTGTTCAACTAGAAACTTTAGTTTCTTTGGAAAACCTATTTTTTTCATAACCTTAGACTTCCTCTGTTGTAGATAGCCAAGCAGGGGAATTATCAATGATGCGTTCCCTCACATTGGCCTATAGCTTCTTCTGAAGTGATAGATGACAGCTGTTTCCATCTACACAGCATCTGGCTGCAAGGAAGTGAAACATGAAGTGTTTGAAGTTTTAACCCTGTAATTAAAACCATTCTAATGCATTCAGAACAAGAGGATTAATCTTTCGTTGTATTTTGTTTCATTTAACTCTCTTAAATACGTCAATGGGCGCTTCAGTCCCACCAAACCATTTTGGATTTTTGTTCCTTTCACATACAGGTTTATTAAAGGAGTGCTTTCATTTTGTAACCTTACATTGGAGTCACAGTAACACCCTGTCATCGATGTCTGTTCCAGCTAACTACCATAAAGAAGGTTCCACCATAATGACCCTCTAGAGCTAGGAAAACAACCACAAGATCTAAAGCTTTGGCTGGTTGTTAACCTCCAACTGTGGTCTTTATTTCTTGTGGAAATGATGTGCCTTTCCTTGCCTAAGACCCTTTGTGGTGTATTGAAACATTTAATGCGTTCTAATTCAGTCATTTTTTTATAAATATGTCTATAAACATTGAAAATAAAAATCTTATTTATTTATTCCATTACTATAGCTCTTGGCAGATTAAAAAAAAAGTAACTTAGTAATTTCTTACCATATCTTAAATCTGTCTTTTTAAAAAAAATAAAATTTGAGAAGATAACTCAAATTGTGTTTTGTGTCTGAGTTTAAATCTCCACTCATTTAAGATAAATAAGAACAGGATTCAGAATAAGGATCTCTTTGATTGTCTGTGGAAAATGTATTGTTGCTCTATAAGACTATCTTTATAACTAGTGTTTGGGCCTCTTGTTTTCCGCAGAATGTTGGAACTCTCCTTTGAATTGGAGACTCCTACATCTTTGAATGTTAAAACATGATCGGATGGTACAGTCATCAGTTAACATGATCGTTTTGTAACAGAGAATTTAGCTTAGTTATTCCTGCCTGTGCACCGTGCACTTTGAAAACACCATCAGACTTGGCCCTTGCCATTCTGGCTTCTATCTGGGAAGGTGGCACCCCAAGTCGGGGTGCTGAGGATGTGCTTCCGTTGGTATTTGAAGTGCGTTGTAGAGTGGTGGAGTCCACCTTCTCAGAGATGGTTTTATTGGGAGTGTGCTAACAGGACTGTATTGTTTCATGTGATGTGAAACGGTTTTCAACTGTGATTCTAATCTGAATCATAGAAAATGGGGTGGGAGGTCTTGAACCGTTTTAGTTAACCTAATACAGTCAAATCAGTAGCAAGGTCAATCCTATTTTCAAAACAAAGTTAAAAGTGGATTAACTTTCCTATTCATAACGTGAATTTTGTCACCGTTAAAGAAGTGTGTATTGAGATTTTAATGTTCTGGTTCCTAATCTCACTAAATAGATGACCAAGTGTTTCTTCTGGGTGAACTCACCTTCAACTAACGTCAGTCGTGAGTGTTTGTGCCACCCAGGAAGTCCTATCATCCTTTAAGCAAAATACTCTTTCAGAATTTCCTAGGGTAGCCATAGAGACGCTAAAAAGTTGTTAACAAAAAAGGCAGTAACTCTAGGACACATCTAAGGGCCTACGATCTATATCACAATGCCCTAGGATCTCAAGAATGTAATCATCTGAATGTGGTGGTTGTTTTTACCGGCTATGCAAGTTTTGGGTTGCGTGTGGGAGGGAGGCTAGAGATTACTCATGAGCTGGTTGTATGGAAAGACCGTGAGGAACACCACAACAAATCACTGTGAGTGGTGGTTTTTCCTTTCCAGAAACTTCACCCAATGGCAGAAAAGCATGGTCAAGGCCGGTAATACAGATTTGGTCATGGTCAACTGCTGACAACATGTGTAGTGTGAAGGCATTAAAATTTCAATCTGCACGTAAACTTCACCCAAAATGAAAGTAGCCCGCTAAATTACCAGGGTATTTATTGCCAACTCCTGGAGTTTTCGAACAGCTAGAAAAGTGCTAGAGTGCAAATTACCAGTTCACAAGATCCATGCAGCAGCTCTGTGCTGGCACAGGTTGTCCTCCCAGCCCTTGCCTTACAGGAGAAAGGTCATTCATTTCTTGAAAGGAGAGGGAGAAAACAAGGAAGCTCATTTATGTGTAGGAATTCATTCCCTGTTGCTCATGAAGTATTCCAAAACTATTGTAGTTAGATAATGTTTTTCCCCATGGGTCAAATTATGGACGTGAGCAAGTCCTGAAAATTCAATAGGTGAAAATCTGAATTGGTTAAAGAATAAATTAGAATGCTTGTATCCTCTATAGTACAATTTAACATGTCACATACATAAACACTTCAGTGCTAAAATATAAAAACCCAAAACCATTATTACTGGACGTAGAAGCATTTACATACAAACTGTATAAATCTATATTTAATATCAGCCTACCTTTGCAGAGGCTTAGAAGTGTAGCGCAAAGAGTGGAAGATAGTTCTCTTGTCTTCACCTTTCGAAATAGTCACTAAGTTCCAGGGCAATGCATCACCGTTTATCCACTGACTCAGGGCTGCGTGTCGCAGGATGTGACCTGCACCTCACCTGTCCTGCAGCCTTGCTGCCCCTCCTAGCTTCCCAGCCTTCTGTCCTGTTCCTCAGGATCGCCAGGGGTTTTTTCACGGCGTCTTTGATTCTCGACTCTTGAACTATCACACACCTTCTTTCACCAGCCTTAGTCCAATCTTGACATCTCCCATTTGCTTAATCTCAGGATGCCCAGGATGATGTTTAAAGTTGTAGAACTGATTCTATATAAAAAAAGGTGTCATCTGACTCCAGTTGCTTGACAATTCTAATGACATGCTTTTGTTGTCAATTTCCCAACCGCTACCAACTGGAGAGCTGGCGGTATACACGAGTTGGCCTGCTCACCTCAAGGTCAGTAGTTTGAAACCACTAGTGACCATGGGAGAAAGAGGAGGCTTTCTGCTCTCGTAGAGTTACCGCCTCAGAAACCCACAGGGACAGTTCTACTCTGCAATAGGGTTGCTATGAGTCACAATTCACTTGATGGTAGGTTAAATTTTAACCACATATTTCTCAAATGTCTAGAGAAGTGTTGGTAGAAACCCTTACTGGGCCATCTCATTTTCCCTGGAAGGACTGAAATTCCTTTGTAAGGAGGGAATGTTGAAGTAAACTCCAGTTTTCAAACATCTACTCACAAAAAGAAGGGATGTATTATCTAACTGGAGAGATTGAGCGGATCCTGACTCCCTCAGGATGCAGCATAGTGTATGGTAGGTGCCAATACTAAAGCTGTCATTTTGTCTATAAGCATCACTGTAGTTGGTACTGGTTTGAGAGATGTGACACGGCTTATGTAGTCAATCAAAAAGTGCCAATCATTACTGGGTTCATAACTATAAACAGTGGTCCTTAGCCCAGGCTGCACATTGGAACTCACACATATGTATGTCAAATCCTATCTTCTAATATTTTATTTAGTTAAAAAAGTTTAGGGTATAACCAGATTATGGATTTAAAAAAACCCAACTTTTCCTAGGGATTCCAGTAGGTAGATACCACTTTTTTTGGGTAGTGATTCATTTATTCTTTTTTTTTAAAGTTACCACTTTCTTAAGCAAACTTTCTTACCCTCGTTTAAGCAAAATGATAGCCCTTGCTCTGGTAGGCAGATTGTTAGATAGAAGGTGCCCCTTCTCTCTGTGGAGTAGACACTGTCTTGTATTTCCCAGTACTCTGCTGCTGATGCCTGGAAGTTTCTCTATCCACTGCCTGCACAGTAGTACGCCCCAGTGGCTGGCCCTAAGGTTTAAATTTGTCAGGAGGTGCTCGAGGCGATTCCAGCTCCTAGTGACTGTAAACAGAGAACTGCCCTGTAGGTTTCTCAGAGTTACCATCTTGGCGACAGCTCACAGTTGCATTTTCTCCTGAAGGCAGGGAGTTCCAGGCAGGTCTAAACCGACCTTCGCTTAGCAACCAAGCGCTTTAACCACTGCACAACCAGGGCCCTTCCTTCACGTCCAATTCACATTTTTCAATAGTCCTGCCTTTTCTTCTTTACTTCATTTCTGGAATACTGTTCTCCAACCACACGTGTAGATCCTAGCTATATCTCTGAAACTAATTTCAAAAATCACTCGTTTGGGTGTTTTGTTCCCCTTCACCAAACAGAGTAATTTAAGGCTCTTCTCAAATGTCTTCTTTTTCTGAACAACTGAAGTTCACTGGGTAACTGCCTGGCACCCCCACCCCCATTCTGTTACGTCTTTGGCCTGCATGCACCACCACTTCCATCATTATTTACATGGCTTTGCAAACGAAAGTCACTGCATAAGTGGAAGAGAGGTTGCCAAGTGGTAGTCCTCGACCTCACTAGGACCCTCCTTGTAAAGTCTGTACCTGTTGTGAGGTGCTATTAAGTTGGCTGCACACTTACAGCCTGTCACAACAATAGGTTTAGATTTTACAACGAAGGGTCTTTGTGCACAACAGAAGGAATATTGCGCTTTTCTGCACCACTCTCACAATCTGCACCACTTTTGAGTGCTTTGTCACAGCCACTCAGGCACTCTGGTTTGGCAGATGATGTTGAGCTTCTCCGTTGTCTTTTCCCACAGAGAGAGTCAATTAGATTCCAGTTTATTCCATCTGGTGAAGTCCACATGTATACTCACTGCTGATGTTTTAGAAAAATAGTTTTCTAAATATGTTTATATTTTCTGAATATATTCTAAATATGCACATTTCTAAATATGTATATTTTTGAATTCTTTTACTGTATAAAATAGTATTTTAAAAAATATGCAGTAAACTTGGTCTCAAAATTCTATCCTGTGATCTCCAGCTTCGTTTCTATCACCCAGGCCATATTTTCCAAATATTGTCCCTTTCCCTTTGTTTCCAACTTTTGCATCCAGTCATCATTAATTATCAATGCATCTTGATCGCATGTTTGAACAATTTCACACTGAAGAAGTTGGTAGAGTTATTCAGTTCTTCATCACTAGCTTTAGTGATTGGTGCTTGAAGTTGTATAATAGTTGTATTAACTGGATTTCCTTATGTGCATAGTTATTTTTCTATCACAGACAGCATTGAACTGAAAGATATCACTAATACTATGCCATTCCTCTTGTTGTCATTCCTGGTGTGATATACCATATGATGATCTGACTTAAAATGGCCAATAGCAGTCATTTCAGCTCACTAATGCCTAGGATATCAATCTTTATGCCTTCCATTTCTTTTTGACACTTGTAATATTAGGTTGGAGTGAGCCAGTCCCCCAACGCTAATTGAGGGTTCAGTAAGCACAATTGTACGGTTGAGATGTATATATATTATATTTGTAAGGTAGTTGAGAGGTGCCAGAAATCAAATCAGTCGAATTGGAACAAACAGGCTTTATTAGGGAGAAAAAACTCAGCCTGGGCGAAGTCCCACAGTCCACAATGGGAGTCGCATTGCAGGCTACAGGGCTGCTGCTTATATGGACAGGTATGTCTGGGTTTCTGGAATGTAAGGTGTCTTCCTGGTTCCGGGTGTATTCGTGCCGGGTGCAGAGTGGTGGGCAAGAACAAAGCAGGCACTGAGTCAAACGGGCTGTGCTGGGTGCAGAGTGGAGGGTCGAGAGCAAAGTGGGCACTGAGCCAAACGGGCCATGCCAGTGCCAGGTGTGTGTGGGAGTTTCAAGGCCACTTGCTACTAGTTATTTCAGCCAGCTCTGGTCAGCTCCACATGGGTGGGGGAGACCCAAGGTCACTTGCTGCTAGAAGCCAGCCTGGTATTGATCCGGCCATACAATATTAAAGTCATCGAGAGCATGAGCGATAGAAGAGATATTACAATAATGCGGTCACACACATTACATGGTAGCATTGCTCACCTCAGGCCCACTTGGTGGTCCACATGGAGAGAAGGGGAAGGGAAGGAGGATGGGAAAGGGAACAAGGGAGAGAGGACAGGAAAGGAGAGAGGGGGGAGAGGGGAGCGACCAGTCAGAGAGATCTCTATTGCTAACCCAGGCCTACATACCTTTTGGGGGCATGCAAGCCCACTAATTACCGGTAAAGACATGCACCACAGGAAGGGGTTGCACTATAGGTTATACAGCATGAGAGGGAATAGTCTAGAGACAGACACGCAATAGGAAGAGGAGAGATTGGGGGTATACATGTGACAAGATGGGCGGATCCTAGAATTAGGATGGCAGTTTAATTTTGGATGTCACAGAGCCTGTTTGACTTATTCCTGTCTCAACTGACAGAGACCATTATCTGTAGGGTGTGAACTCCTCCTATAGGAACCAAGCTAATGGTCGCAAGTCTTAGGGAGAAGCAATCCATTGTCTCCAGCAGCAGGGAGCAGGCCCATCCCTGTGGTGTGGGGAGACAGCAGTCTGCCTCCAGGGAGGATGTCAGTAAACTGACCTCCCCCTACAGACGCTTTCTAATTTCCCATGGTTATTCTATGTATATTTCTGTTCTGATTCTTAATGAGTGTTTTCAGCTCCCCCCCCCCCTCATTTTGAGTCCAACCCATCAGCAATTGAAGAATCCCAGAGCTTTATTCCATCTACTACGTTGTTGACTCAATGTTGAGAGGGCAGCTCTTCTTCAGTCATATTTTGAGTGCCTGGCAGCTTGCATGGCTCATCTTCTGGCATTTCAGACTATGGTCTGCTGTTAGTCATAAGGTTTCCATGAATGGATACTCTATTCCTTCTTTGTATTCTGTTCTTAGTCTTAAACTTGTTCACCCTGAGTGATCCTGCAGGTATTTTAAGTACCCAGGACATAGATCCACATCCCAGCATGCAAGCCACCGCAGTATGACAAACTCTCAGGTGAGTGATGGGCAACATAGGAGGTATGGAAAAAACCCTAGAATGTTCTCAAAAGTATGTGTTTTTTTATTAATTTTACAAAACAACCTTATTACCTTCATAGTACTCTCCATTACACTTAATAAAGTTGTCAAAGCTGTGATTCCATTCTTGGAAACATTTTTCAAACTCAACTGTTTGGATGGCTGACCTCTCACGTTTTTGTCTTCACCTCTTCTACGTTGTCAGATCTCTGTCCATTCGTGTCCTTCTTCATTTTCAGAAACAAAAAGAAGTCACACAGAGTGAGGCGAGATGAGTAACATGTGTGGGCAAGGGAGGCATGCTGTTTTTGCCAAAAACTGGTACATTGAAATGGTTGCATAAGCAGGAGCATTGTCGTGGTGGCAAAACCAGTCCTCCACAAATCAGGCCTTTTATGTCATACACTGTTATGCAATCTTTTCAGAACCTCTAAATAGAAAGCTTGATTAACAGTCTGACCTGGTGGAACGAACTCCTAGTGCTCTATGAGTCCAAAATTTTGTCCATTCGGGAAATTGACAATGTCCAGAATGAAGTTTGTCATCAATTGACATTTCACTTTTTTCGAAACTAGAAAACCACTTGTACACTTGAGTTTTCCCCCTAGTGTTGTTGTTGTAAGATATATTCAACATTACACAGTATCTGCGGCAGCTTTTTTTGAGCAGGAAACAAAATTTCATAGCCACATGATCTTCCTTTAAAACAGCAATCACAAAAATGAGCTTCCAGTGAAACACCTTTCATGAAAAAGTTCACTGTGACCAGAGAAAATCTTCCCAGGCAACACCCCTGGGTGCACTAACTCAGAATGAGTTGGTCAGTGCTCACATAGCCAGAACAATGGGTCCTAGGAAAACCTGGCCCAGCAGAGCTTTTCTCCTTTTTGGGGGGTGGGGGGAGGGTGGGGGACCCTAATATATAAGCAGCAATGTACTGAATGGTGAGAATGCAGGCCTCTCCCAATTCAGCCTAGTATTCCTGCATTGTGGCTTCAGGCCCAGCTAGCACAGACCTCCCATCTTTGAAATTTTCAAGGGTGATGCTGACATTGTTCCACAGATTTCCCAAACTCCTGCAGACACATATCAATCTTAGAGTGAACAATGGCAGAGCCCCTCTCACTTGCTGAATGAGAGTAGGAAAAAGCCCACAGTCTTCTCAACATTTCTACCCCAAGAATTACTGTACCAAATTGTCCAAACTCTGATTTAATCCCCAAGATATTCATTGATCCTAAAGGGAATGTGGAGCTAAAATTCTCACATTTTGTATAGGGATCTGACAGCTCAATTAGTAATGTAGATATTTTGATAAAACAAAACTGAGGTCAAGGGCTAGGTTTCACTGAAATACTGTGAATATTTGTTCATCCTGTCCTGGGTTACTGGTAGTGTCTTGTCTGACATAATGTTTAACACTGTGCCAGGTATATAATAAATATGGCTCAATAAGTATTGGATGAGGGATGAATACAGAAATGCATTTAGATTATGTAAATGTTTTATTTTGTTGTTTTCTGTGAACTAATCTTTGAAGTCCAGTTGCCTGAATAAACTCATTTCTCAGAAGTTCAAGTAGATAGTATAAACACGGAGAGCAATACCTGACCTCTTCTGGCTTCCCTATTGTCTTGAGGTAGGGCTCAGACATGACTCCATTTTTATCATATTTTATTTAATTTGAAAGCAGCCATTCCTCCCATTCTACTTCTCTGCTAGGTTCAATAATTGTTGCTGTGGCCACATAGAACTCACAGACAAAACTCATAATTATGGGGCCTATTGGGGGAAAGGTCAAGAAAGTATCAGTATACAGTAAGGATCCAGTCATGCATCCAAATCAACACCTCTCCTCAGCCAGCAGCCAAGTCCCTCTCCAGGCCTCGACCCATCAGCTACAAGCTCCATTGGCCTCTGCCCCTGTGGATGAAGAAGCTGGCCTGTTGCTCAGCCTTCCAGTTCCATAGTCTGTGTGGCTCCTCTGTTCTGAAACTTGGTTTCCTTGCTACAGCCTCTGGTCTCAGCCAGAATCTTCAGATCCCTTAGTCTCTGGCGCATCTTGTCTCAACCTCTGCCATGTCAGGCAGAGGTCTTACACCTATTCTTCTGTCACTCCTGGAATTTCTCTCTGTCTGAAATGGCTCAGAATGCAGAGGAATGGCTTTGAAGTGTGGCTTTTGTTTTTCAGCAGATGAAGGCAACAAAGAGTGTGACTCAGTTCACACCGTCTACTAAAGACTTAATCTTACCTTAATCCAATCATTAGCATAGCAGAACTCCCCACACAATGGACTCTAGCCAAAGAGTCCAGAATTATAACACATCACATAGGAAATTATGGCTAGAAGGGACATATTAATTGACAGATATACACATACTTATTAAATTTCCAGCTTAATTAGTTCCTCCCAGTAATTCCCCAACAAATATTATTTTCTAGGCTGCCTCCAGAGGAAAGTGATACATCTTTCTATTTCAAAATTAATATTTCCCTTTGAGCAGGGCTTACATATTTAAATAGGCATCACTTAAATAGATAATTAAGAGAGGGGAAGAGCTGTGAGGAATTAATTCCTGCTTATTTTCACATCAGCCAATTATTTAAAGTTCATTGTAAATATCCTATACCACCTTCTTTCCTTTTATTTTTTTAGTAGTCTGCATTATGGTCTTTTTTTTTTAAAGAAGGAAATGTGAGTGTTTAATTCTTTTTATAATTTATAGCCCTGCATTAGAAACTCTGCTTGCGTTAGGCTGAGTTGACTAGAGTAGCAAATCTGGTGACACTCACATATGTACAAGAAAGAGCTGTTAGGTAGACTAGCGTAGGGCAGGGAATGTCCATTAAGGCATGCCCAGAGGGCCAAGCTAGGGGAACAAAGGAGTGGCGCACTGCACATGCTCAGGGTTCCCTCTGGTAGGCAGGGGTGGGCGTAAACTTGAATTGGCCCGCCTAGGCCAGGTAAATTCAATCCAGCCAATGGAGTCGATCAGGGGTCTTCCACCACGCCTCCCCGTGGAATCCTTAAAAAGGCAGAAGCCCACAGTCGAGAGGAAGAGAGAGAGAACTTTGGTGCAGAGAGCTTTGGCAGGACTTTCGGACATTTTTGCGTGACACCGAGCAGCTTCCAACCAGGCCGCATGTTCGTGAGGAGCCCCACGGGTGCTGTGTAAACCTGAAACTTCTTCTAACTTTCATAAAACTCACTTGGATTACAAGCCAGGCTTCGGTGTGAATTCTTTCTCGTGCGCAGCCAAGGACCGAGGTATATCTAGCTCCAGAGAGATCTAACAGAGCTTTATAGCAAGAAGTAATTATATATCAAGAAAACATCCCAGCCCAGTCCAACTCAAATCCGTAAGTCCAATACTAGTCCATAAATCCTTATGTAGACTCATGTGCAGTCACAAGCAATGATGCAGAATGCAGGAAAATCACAGCCCGGTGGGTACAAAGTAGTGTGTATCCACAGTCTGTGGAAACAAGGGAGGGCTCTGGCAGCTCTCAGAGTGACCAGCAAGCAGGAAAGTGAAGGCAGTGGAGTGGGGTGGGGTGGGGGTGGGGTTCCCAGGCCCTCCTTATGAGAAGGCCACACCCTCAAGGAAGCACTATCAAGTTGTGGCTTCATTGACGGATGAGTTACCACCCCTACACTTTTACATATCTTTAAGTTGACATAAAATTATGTAATGACTACACTGATGGTACAATGTTTAAGTGTTGGGTTGCTAACCATAAAGTAGGCAGTTGAAACATGTTGAGGGTTCGGATAAAAGAAGACCACTACAATGTGCAATTAGAATTATCAGTTTCTCCTGGGCTGCAGTGGAATGTTAAAAGGGGAACCTCTCTCCAGACTGTAGCCCCCTCTTCCCTGGCCAATTTTCTTGTACATGGTTCAGGGAGGGTTGAACACAGAAAGCAGGAGAAAAAGCAAGTTAAAATATGTATATCACTAAGTGGTATCGACAGAAGTGAAACAAAAGTATGTTTAGGTAAAGTTTCAGGTGCCTTGTTTCATGACCCCATTCCTGGATTTCCTCTCTAGCTTGTCCTCCTAGTGGGGGAGGGAAATGAACACACCTGTCCCTGAGAGAAAGACTCACAGCATCTCTAGATGAGGGGGAGAGGAGTCCTTAAAACAAGAATTGCTCTAAGGGCACTTAAGAACCTGTCTTGTATTGTGATGTTAAAACAAATGACCTCAGGCTATGCCTAGGCTGGTCCAACAGGGGTGGGGAAAATGGCCCCAAGGAAAAGTGTTCTCAGGACAGTCCTGCTTACATGTGGTGATATGAACTTGTCTATTTCAAACCCACCAATTGATCCATGGGTGAATGGTGCAGCAGTTTGCTTTCATAAAGATTAACTCACTGCCATCAAGTCAGTTGTTACCCAAAGCAACAGTCTATAGGGTTTCTGAGGCTTTAAGTCCTTATGTAAGGCTACAAAAGTTTAGACAATGGATTGTTCCACAAGGCACACTCCGAGGTATTCACTCTGCGTATTAGTTAGCGTCCATCTTTCTTCCATGGAGCAGCTGGTGGGGTTAACAGTCCAATTCTTAACAGACACCGCCACCAAAGCTTGGAAGTCCTGCGGTGCAGACCTAAGGATGGCAATACTATAGTTCACATTGTTAGGGCATGCTGTCTGGATAGACCAATTCCTGGAGAAGGACTCATGTTTGGTAAAGTACAGGGGCATCGAAGGAGGGGAAGGTCCTCAAGGAGATGGTCTGACACCATGGCTACAACCATGACACGTAACAATAACAACACAAGGCCACAATGAGCTGGAATTGACTTGAGGCCACACAACAGCATACCTACATTAAGATGAACTTAACTCAGTACATACCCTTCTGGTGTTGACAGTAGGAAAGATGACGCACTTATAGGAGGAGTTGAGGGGGACATATGAAAGAGTAGTAACAAAGAAGGCAAACCATCAGAGCGCTGAGAAACCATGGTAATGATTTCATTATTTGGTACTCATAATCAACATCTCGGCAAGAATTCTTACCATGATGCAATTTAGTCTTACGTGTGTGTATGTATGTGTGTGTGTGTGAAAGTTCAAGACTACAAAAGCAGTTCAGACAATGGGTTCTTAGAAGAGGCACACCCCTAGTTATTCACTGTGCATAGAACTGAGGACAAGATAATTTATTTTAGGGCTTTCCTCCCACCCACCTGTGGGGCTTCTCTTTCCTGGGCACCTACTGTCTTCAAGTTGCCTCCTGCCTTCCTGGAACTTCCCTTTGTGCACATTTTCTGCCCTTGAAGACTCATTCGTTTGCATTCCATTCCTCTTGGCTGTTTCCTGCTAAATAGCATGCAAAACAAACACGTGGTACCCCTTCTGGGTGGGTTATTTCCATCTTCACTCTTGAATTTAGAAGGCCTTGATTTTGTTGTTGCTTACTTTTCCTTTCCCTCCTTTCTTTCCTGATCGAGTGAATAGCTATGCAAGGTATTGCAATTGTCTCCAGTGAGGCCACTGCCCTCAAGGAATAATGTAAAATGTGGGTTGTCATTAAACCGCCCCACCCCCCAGAACCACAGAAATCCCTTTTCTTTTTGCTATTGATGCTCATCACATTTTAAAATATCCTTATTGACATATACTTCATCTGTCATAACATTTCAATAGTTTCATCATATTAAAGAGAGTTGTGGAATCGGTTCTAGAACATTTTCTTCCTTCTCGAACTCATTGTTATTAGCTTCCCATTTCCCTCCACCCTCCCCTCCCATACTCTCATTAATCCATTAATCAGGTTACTGTCTCTATAGATTTACCTATCTTGGATTTCATATACTGGAAAACATACCAAAAAAAATCCAACAGCAATAACAAAATCAACCAGAGAGAAACCTCATTTGAAAAGAAAGCAGAAAGTATTAAGAATACAACAAATTTAAAATGGGTCAAAAGATAAGATCAAATGATAAGGTGCTAGATTTTGACCCATCTGGTTCTGTAACCATCCACTTTCCATTGCACTCTGCATGATAAATGCTCAACACGTTTTGTGTTCATGTATAAGTAATAACTGCTTATCAGTTAAAGGTAACTGTACATGCTTGATTGGCAGGAAAGTTAAAATATATGTCACATATTTTTCAACCTAACATTCTAACAAGAGGAGTATGTAGTTGGTGTAGGGATGAAAAAATATTTTAACTTAGAGTGTAAGTTAGATGCTCCTCACTTTCTCTTATTTTACTGATAACATAAATTGGCACATACTTGCATTCCAGGGATGAATTTCCCTTCCCATTGTCCTTGGAAAAGGACATCATGGTTAGTCAAGTAGAGGGTTAGCAGAAAAGAGGAAGACCTTAAACGAAATAGAGGGACACAGTGGCTGTGACCATGAGCTCAAACACAACAACTATTGTGAGGATGGCACAGGACTGGGCAGTGTTTCTATTGTACAAAGGGTTGCTATGAGCCTGAACTGACTTGATGGTGTTTAACAATGAACTAAAGTAGTTCATTTGTAAAATTACCCAGATCCCTTCTTTGTTCTTCCTTTTTCTAATTTTAGATAACACACCAGTAAGCTTGGGCTCCAGTGATTGTAAATCCTAATGTGCCCATCCTGGTAACATCCAGAAGGTGTTCTTCCCACTTCTCCAGTTCATACTCTGATTCAATGAAGCACTAGTTCCACACAGATACATACCTCTGTATAAAAAAATGTTAAATTAAAAAAAGAGTTCCACTACATTTTCCTCTCTCTTGAAATATTTGGAACTTTATCTGCTTTCCCTTATTTCACACATATTATTTTCTCCCCCTCCTCTATGATGAATATATCAAACCAAATGTTTTTGTAAGTAATATTAGTGTGGAATAACATTTTAACCCCAAATTATCATATAGCAGTTGGAGTTTCTCAATGACAAGTATGAACAATCTGATAGGACATGCTGTCAGATTATCATTTGGCCTTCTTCCCTTTACTAAGGAGAATTGGATTGTGTTTCTTGTTAATACATTAAATAGAACTAACCGGTTTTTGGCCTCCTTATTCCATGGGGTTGATATTTTTTTCTCCTACAAAAACAAAACATGCAATTCGACTAATAGAAAGAGATGAAGCCGCTCCCACTACCATGACTCGAATTCTATCTTGCAAGACTGGCTAGACCAGAGGAGGTACACTGGTACAGATAGGAACTGAAAATACAGGGAATCCAGGATGGATGAGCCCTATAGGACCAGTGGTGTGAGTGGCAAAACAGGGAGGGTGGAGGGAGAGTGGGTAGGAAAGAGGGAACCAATTGCGTGGAACTGTGTGTGGCCTCCTCCCTGGGGGACGGACAACCGAAAAGTGGATGAAGGGAGAAGTCGGACAGGGCAAGATATGACAAAATACCCATTTGTAAACTATCAAGGGCTCATGCGGGAGGGGGAAGCGGGGAGGGAGGGGAAAAATGAGGACCTAATGTCGGGGGTTTAAATGGAGAGAAAATGTTTTGAGAAACGATGTACAAATGCACTTTACACAATTGATGTGTGTATGGATTGCGATAACAGTTGTATGAGCCCCTAATAAAATGTTAAAAAAAAAAAAAAAGAAAGAGATGAAGGTCATTAAACCGAAGTCAAATAGTATGAACATAATTAATGAAAAAGTGTTTTGTATCAGTAATTATTTAACTATAGCTTATGAATGACCCAATAAAACTGAAGTAACTTAAAAAGAAGGAATATAGGGCTCAGTCTACTGTGTACGGTATATGTACAAATGTGCTTCACACAATTGATGTATGGATTGTTACAACAGCTGTAAGAGCCTTCAATAAAATGTTTGGTGTTTCTTTTAAGAGAAAAGAAAAAAGAAAAAGAAAATGAATGCTGCAGGACATCCCTTGTTTTCCTGTTCCACTGTTTTGTACTTCACAGGCTGTGTCTCTTTCAGACTGAAGGCTGGGGTAACCCTGTGGCACCAGCCAATCCACTGGTGCCACTGTATCCGGCAGCATGTATTCACTTTTGTGTGTCTGTGTCTCATCTTGCTAATCAAAAATTAAGACATTTAAATAATGATATTTAATTGAATATAATATAGGGTAAGCCAACTTTCACATGGCCTGGGAAACCAAAAATGTGTGCGACTTACTTTATTTTGACATTTACTTTGCAGTGGTCTGGAACTAAACCCACAACATCTCCAAGGTATGCCTGTATTTCTCCTATTATTTAATTTTTTTATTTATCCATATCTCACTATATATTTGATTGCCATGAATGAATGAAGTATTCTTTCTGAACCTTGTTGGTCATTTCTTTCTTTCTTTTAATTTTCTCAATATAAAAAGTAAGCTGAGACAGTAAAATGTTATTCACATTATATCTTCAAACTTATATTTGCAACCTGGTTTTATTAAACAGAAAATAATCCTTAAAACAGCTATGTATGATGAGAGGCACTAGTTTGCAGTCTAAGGTGACACATTCAAAGATTCAGCTGGCGTAAAACAACCAATTGTTGCTTGATTTCTCACCTTTCCCAAGAGAAGTAAACATTTCTTTCTGTTTATAAAAACTTCTCTCAGTTTTTGAATCTTGGAAGTTAATTGGGGAAAACAAACTGTTCTGTGCTGTGTGGACTAAACTAGGGAATTGTGTACAACCCTTGGTGATCTTTTGTGATTTCTCCTGCAGGTGTTCCGAGTGTGTACATTGCCATTCATCTGGAGTTCAGATTACGCAGGTGTTGTTAGGTGCCAATCAGTCAATTCTGGCTCACGGTGAACCTGTGAAAAACATATGGAAACATTGCTTGGTCCTGCGCCCACAGATCAAGCATGCTACCATGTAATGAACAAGTGATTCAACCTCACACTGGGCACATGTGGATGATTACTATCCCTTTCCCATAAGAGAATGGAGAGAGTTAAATGAGGCCATGGTTATGTACAATTTTGTGTAGGACAGACAGATAGTAAATATCCAAGGAACCATGGTGATGCTGATGGTGACGCTGACATTTTTAGAGTCTCTCATGACTCAGATCAAGACACTTGACTTATTGGGAGGATGGACATATGTGAACATCTGAACAGCTCAGACATTGAAGACCCACCACTCACTGCTTTTCGGCAGCCACCTTACATCTACTCCGGAGGAAATAGAAGTTTATAAAGGGAAATAAGTCGCTCCGTCCCTAACATCTTCCCTCCCGTTCTGGATGCTCTCTCCTCCTCCCGGTCCTTCTGCAGTCTTCTTAAGTTTCCTAGGCTGAGACAGATTTCATTTACCAAAGATGGCCGTATCTCCTCCCATGGGCGCTCTTATGACAGTGTGATGTTGACACTTCTCAATCAAGCATGTGTCTATTTCCACTTTCTTATTGTGAATTCCAAATCTGTATCATGAAAATGCCGAGCTCCCTGGAAGCATTCGTTCTTGAACTCAGTGGCCATGCTGTAAGGTGGCTCAGGCCACAAGGGTAGACGGCCTTTTGACTGATTGAGATGCCATCTGGCAGCTACCATTAATGCCAGTCCTGGACACTGACTAGTGAGGTGCTGACTCAATGAAATATATGAGAGGAAATGAAAAGTGTTGCTACAAAATCATGCCAAGTTTATTCATCAAGATTATCACAATGTAAGCTGTTGTTTCCTCAACATATTCTCCAACTAGGTCTTCACACTTCTGAAAGGAAACTTTTTATCTCTCGAACCCTTTTCTCTAGGAGCCCTGGTGCCGTCGTGGTTATGACTTGGGATGCTAATCAAAAGGTCAGCAGTTCAAAACCACTAGTCACTCTGAGGGAGAAAGATAGGAGCTTCTATTTCTGTAAAGAGTCACAGTCAAGGAAACTCACAGGGGCATCTGTACCCTGTCCTATAGTGCCCCTATGAGTTGGCATCAACTCCATAGCAGTGCATTTAGTTATCATATTTAACCCTTCCATGAAGAATTCTCCAATCTTCAATATACTGCACACCAAAGTGGCAATTTTGACATCCTTGAGTGTCTCAAATCATGCTCTTTTTCAATGTTCTTTGAATTTTGGGAACGGAAAAATGTCTGAAGAAGAAAAATTCAGGCTGTGGAGTGGGTGGTTTATGGTTTACTAATGAAATTCTCAAAGGACAGCTACACTTGAGGAATGGGCAGGTTTATTGTTGTGACTGGAAACATTCCTGATATTTCCTGATTTTTTTTCCTCGTCAATGCAGGCTTCAGTGTTTTGGTTTTTTGTTTTTTTTTTTAACCCATCTTCATTATAAGCTCCTAATATCATCCTGTGTCTGAGAAAAATCTATCAAGGTTACTCCATTGGAATTACCAAAAAACAGCCTGGACTCCATTGGAATTACCAAAAAACAGCCTGACTCCCCTGTTTTGAATTGAAGTAGCCGAGCTGATTTTTAGCACTGAGGAAAATGGGAATGCCACAACATTACTTTGTGCTTATGCATAAAGTGTACCCTACCAATACCAAGCCAAGTCTATTTCTGATGGAACTTATCTCCAGCCATCCACTGACAGCACACATTTAAAAAAATGCTTTTATCGGGGGCTCTTACATCTTTTATCACAATCTATACATTCCTCCAGTGTGTCAAGTACATTTGCACATATGCCGCCATCATCATTTTCAAAGCATTCTCTTCCCACTTGAACCCCTGATATCATCTCACTACTTCTTCCCCCTCCCTTATGAGCCCTTGATAAGTTATAGATTATTTTTCCCATATCTTACATTGTCCTCTATCACCTCTCACCCACTTTTCCATTATTCGCCCCCCTGGGAAGGGGGTTCTAGATTGATCCTTGTGATCAATTCCCCCTTTCTCCCCACCCTCCCCTAAACTTCTGGTATATCTACTCTCCTTGTTGGCCCTGAGGGATATATGTATCCCGTATTCCCTGTGTTGGGGGCTCTTATCTGTATCAGTGTGCATGCTCTGGTCTAATCCTACTTGTAAGGTAGAATTGAGGTCATGATAGTGGGGGGGCAGGGGACGGAGGAAGCACCAAAGAACTAGAGGAAAGTTGTGTGTTTCATTGGTGCTATACTGCACCCTGACTAGCTCATATCAGAGACATTTTAAAACACATTTTTGTCACACACACAAAATTACCTGTGCATAAATGAATTTACTGTCGTGTGTGTGTGAACTTATTCTTGTGTGTGTGTGTGTAATTTTCAATGAAATGGCTCAAGAAGTAACAGAGAATAGAAAGCCCCAAATCTCCTTCTTGCCTCATTCGGTTGCAGGGGCTGACAGACCTAATCTCTGTAGGTGATACGGAGACTCCTGGTTCACATCTCAAGAGATGGAAGTCTGAAGATGGGGAATTGGCTCCACAGCAAGAGTGAGCCTTGGCAAGAACATCCATTTGTGTGCTGGGCCACACCAGCAAGGAAACACTTGGCTCATTTCAGATCTCATCATAGAAGTGATTATATCAGATCATATATCATTATGTAGAAGGTTACATTATATTGCATTATGGAAGAGCAACCAGCCCAGTGTCTGGCAAACCACTGAGAATCATAGCCCAGTCAAGTCAACACGTAATATTGACTATCACAGACACAGCAAAGCATTTGGGATGTTTTGTCATGTGATTGTACCTAAGTAGTAATGAGCATATCAACCCCCAAACCTTAAAAGGTTACTGAAGACTCAAAAACCAAACTCACTGCTATCTATTCAACACTCATGGCAACCCTATAGGACAAGGTAGAATTGCCTCTGTGGGTTTCTGAGACCCTAATTTTCCATGGGAGTCAAAGCCATGATCTCCTGAACAGGAGCTGGCAGTTTCAAACTGCTGATCTTGCAGTTAGTGGGTGCAATCACTATGCAACCAGGGCTCCTAGGAGAGGTACAGTAGTTATTTTGGTCTTAAGTTTTAGGTCCACGAAGCAATACATAATGGGATCACAAATCACAGTGAAAGGATAACACTTCTACAATTCACTAGCCCATCCTGCAGTCGCAGATATCTTTTAGGATTTGGATGGATCACACTGGGTCTACCTCCTGTTTAGATTTGCTCTGGTGTTTTCACAGATGGATATGATCAACTCTTACCTTCTATCTGTTATTGAAGACTATTTTCTACCTGTTGCCAATAATTTTCTCTGCATGTGATTATTAATATATATTTTTAGGTCCCTCTTTGCATAAATCGTGATATCCTCTTCCCACTTAATAACATTTTTTTCTCAAGAAGTTTCTGTTTATTTGACAGAGCTAACAGCCCAAAGAAGCTTGAAACTTTCAATATTTGTAACTCATAGATAACTTTTTTCAAAAGTTATTAGTTTTCCACTCCAAACATTTCAATAGAGAGGAACAAAATATTCATCATCAGTATCACAGAATGTACCACTACTGATATATATTTTAATTTTTAATCGTTTTATTAGGGGCTCATACAACTCTTATCACAAGTCATACATACATCAATTGTGTAAAGCACATTTGTACATTCACTGCTGTCATCATCCTCAAAACATCCCCTCTCCACCCAAGCCCCTGGCATCAGCTCCTCATTTTTCCCCTCCCTCCCCGCTCCCCCACCCCTCATGAACCCTTGATAATTTACAAATTATTATTTTGTCATATCTTGCCCCGTCCGAGGTCTCCCTTCACCCACTTTTCTGTTGCCCAATGGCTATTTTTGTTGTTTCTCAGAAGTGGCTCACCATACCTTTCTTCCATGATACCTCTGGGTGTACTTGAACTCTGAAACTTTTGGTTAGCAGCCAAGTATGTTTTAACTATTTGTGCCATCCAGGGAATCTTCTGGTTTTTAAGGAACTCTACAATTGTAAAGCTGGATCAGAAGAAAACACACACCAACACTGCACCATCCACTTGGCCAGACTGCTTTTTCTCCCTGTGTGAGTGGCAAAGTCTGACCCTGTGGCATGACTACCAGGCTGGTTGGTTATTTTTCTTTTTTTGCATGCTTTCCTATGTCTCTTGTAAAAAGTAGCAGTAGCAGAAGCCATTGAAACAAACCCGACCGATTCTTTGTTCCTTGACTTCAAGAATGATACTTAACATTGTAAGGCTTAGTTGAATCCACTAAGAACCAAAGTTCCTCCATTTTTGCTCCTGAGCCCACCCTATAAAGTTCTTCACCAAGGCTAACCCTGTGAAAAGTTCTGCACAAACAGGAAAGAATGTGCCATTGTCAGAAACCAGCGAGCCAAGGACAGTGACAACCAGGAAGGAATCAGTAAAACACGAATGATATTACCCCAAAATGACTACCTGAGTTCCCATGATGTCAATCAATCAAGAAGACCTCAGTCTGTATTTTCCGACCAAGAAGGGCCAATCCCATTCCTCATTCTTGTACAGTATCTAAGGGCACTAGTCCCGGAGCTTGGGGATAGAGTGCTTGAGGCATGGGATAGAGTCAGCCCAGACTAATGCACTCAGTTCTGTCTCAGCCTGCACCCAAGCAGGAACTACACTTTGCTGTTTGTAACTCAAGTGGCTTCCTGACTGAATTGAGTCTCTTCTCGCGACCTTACAAACATCACTAAAAGTGGACTGCAAGGTTAGCAGTTTGAACCCTCCAGCTACTCCACAGGAGAAAATGAAACTTTCTTCTTCCCTAACGATGCAAAGCTTCCGAAACCACAGGGGCAGTTCCACTCTGTCCTCTAGGGTAGCTAGGAGGCAGAATGGACTTGATGGGAGTGAGTTTTGTTTGGGAAGCATCCAAAGGGAATTTCTCAAAACCACAGGCAACAAAAACTGAATTAAGAACCATACAGAACAAATATCACCAGCCATGACAAGCAAAGCATGGATGGGTACAAATTGCATGGTGATTGAATTACAATTGAATACTAGTATGCAAAACAGTGCCCCCCTTCACCCCCTTTTTCATGATGGTACGCATAACAAAACTAAAAGTTTCCATTCCACCGTCTCCCTGTGCTAGTGAAATGCTGACTTTGACAGAGCTATTGGAAGAGAGCTCTGTGAGGAAACAAGTGTCTTCCCGCACAAGAACACTTGCAGGCTGCTGTTGGGAGGATAGAGCAGACAATCAATCATCAACAATGTAGGGAAAGAACTATGGCAAGAAAGTATGCATTTCACAAGCATATGAAATATATACAAGGTAACCCACCGTCACCAGTGTTTGGATCATAGTGACCCTAGACAGGATTCCTGAGGCTTTATGGGAGGGCAGCCTCTCCTGTATGGTCAAGACATAGTGCTATTTTGAAGCTAAAAGTGATTTTAGCATCTATTGGGTTTATTTTGATGGCTACTTGAATGATGACTATTTCTAATTATTCAATCAGTTTTATAGGCTCCTACAGATTAAAAATGTTATATTTTAAATTATTATTATGAAATGATGCAGCTTCAATAATTATCAAGACTCAAAAACCCAGCATCAACAGTTACCAAGATTTTTCACACTCCTGAGAAATTAAACTTTCATCTTTATCTTCTTTGCTGAAATATTTTAAATTTCAGACACTATGCCACTTTACTGTCACATACATTTATATTTAATTTTTATAAAAATAATTTGGAAGTCAGATGATTTTACAAGGTATATATACCCTCACCTCTATTTCTGTCAACCAAAATCCTCAATTACTTTTAAGTGCTTAATCTGGATTTGCTTTCATCTTTTAAAATAATGAGTGTATTGTTATTTCATATTTTATTTAGTGATAGACATTTCTTTTACATGTCTTCAATGTATGAGGAGTATATAGTACTTTCAATATGCAACATGTATATTCAAAATATATTTGTGTTAATTCAGTTTGACTAGAGAAACAAGTCCAGAGATACTCATGTGTGTGTAAAAGGAAGCTTTATATCAAAAAACAATTGTATATTGAGAAAATATACCAACCCAGTTTAGATCAAGTCCACAAGTCCGATATGAGCCCATAAGTCCAATACTAATCCATAAATTCCTCTTCAGACTCATGTAGCACATGCAATGATGCGGAATGCAGGAAGATCACAGGTCGGTGGGTAGAATGTCTTATGAATCCAATGGTGGAAGCATCTCAACGCTGGCACGGGTCTCCATTTGGCTCCTCCAGCTCCTCCAGGCTGAATGTCCCAACAGCTGGAAAGTGAAGGCAGAGAGAGAGTGTGTCCCACCTCCAGGGAGGAAGAGAGGTATCAGAGGGCCACACACACATAAGGAGGCATCAGGCTGTGGCCTACCTGATTGACAGACTAGACTCCACCCCTTCTTTCTTATTTATCAAGTTGATATGAAATTGTGTACCACACCTATTTTGTACACTTATTCTCTAAATATTCTTGTCATGAAGTCAACATTCAATATTTCTTTCAAATAGATATGTCCTTTTTTTTTTCCTTTTTAGCATTCTAGGTTAACAAATGACATTTTCCCCCTTTATTTGCTTATCATTTTTACTATTTCAACCTCAAATTATTTGCCAGAATTATAGATCTTTTCTTAAAACAGTAAATGCTTCAGACAACTTAATGAAATCAGGCCCCCTCTCTGGAGCCCTCCATTGCTTTCATTCACTCTCAGTTACTGCTACTGTTTTCTTAGGTTTCTACTTCTCAATCATCCTTGCAGTTCAGAAGTCTCATTACAGGATCCATTTCCATTTCATTTTTGAGTTATTTCCTGTTTAATAATATTTGTATATTCTTAAGCTTCATTAATCGTGTGAGAGGTCCTGGAGTCCATCCAAATGGAATGAGCATCTGAAAACATGCTTGGGGAAGGGAGACAAGATGGAGACCAGGTAGAAACACCCACCTGGCACTCCTGCTGTTAGACTAGAAAATTAAGAGGTAAGAAGGCTAGTACTGGGAGGCTGGGTGCTAAAAATAGATTTTGTTTACTAGGGTCTGGTTCAGACCTCTCTCTTTGATTTTCTCCAACAAAGCCATTTGAGAACTTGATGAAATGCTCTAAATTTACTGGGAGGGGTCCACTAACCCCTCTCTACCTCCAGCATCATGGCGTCTGCCACTAGACCTTAGACCCGCAGTGAGCAGTAATTTCCCCAGGCTTCTGTATAAAAGTGTTCATAATCCCAGCTCACAGAGGGCTTCCAAGAGCTAGCCACAAGACCTCACATCAGAGCTCCCCTCGCTGCTATCTGCCCTGCACCTACAGTCCAAAGCTTTGCAACTCCCCTCCACAGCCAGAAACAGAGTGACTACCTCAGCCATCCCCTTTCCACCTCTCTCTAGCCCCATGCCTGCCAGCATGGGTAACAATAATTAGAAGATAATTTGCAGCAATTGAAGAGCTGCTGGGATATTAACCTATGACAGAACACAGATCCCTAGAGCACAACTACATAGAGCTGGGAGTGACACAGGATTGCAGCTGGGGTGAATTCAGATCCAGTTGGTCCAAAGTCCAATCTGCTAAGCTAGTCCCCCTTCCCTGGTGGACAGTGCAGCACAGCCCCAATACCAAGGCACCACCAAAGCCCTTATAAAAAGAATTTTTAAAATGCTTTCTATTCCAGGCTGTGGTCCTTTGTGTAACTTTGAATATAAGTCTGCAGGATTCTGTCCATTAGCATAACATTAACACAACAAGGTAACCAGAAGGTTAATATCCAGAGTACAGCCTAGGATTTTAAAACGGGAAAGGCCAACAGGTGCTGATAACCACAGCTCAATGCAAAAACCTGATAGACATTTATAGAGCTTTCCATTCAAATGCCAAAAATTTCACTTTATTTCAAGTGAAAATGGCTCATTAAAAAAAATAGAGCACATGTTGAGACACAATTCAAACCTGAGTAAATTCAAACACATATTGATTACTCAGCCATCCCTATCAGATCACCACACCTTAAAGCTGGAGATCAGTAAAAGGATGACCAGAAAAACAAGGGTAAATAATTGGAAGATGAATAATGATCTTCTGCAACACAAATGAGTACTTGCCCAAATTAGAGAGGAAACTGGGAATTTCTAATGAGAATGAGAAGGCAGTGTACCAATACCTATGGGGTATAGCCAAAGCAGTTATGAAAGGAAGCTTGATAGCAATTAGTGCATATATAAAAAAAGAAGAGATGTATGATTAATGCTCTATCACAAAACTTCCAGCAACTTGAACAGAGTCAACGGTAAAACCCCTCCAATAGCAAAAGAAAAGAAATAATAAAAACCAAGACAGAGTTTAAAAAAAGTGGGAAGACAAGAGAATATACAAAAAAAAAAAAATGCAGCAAAAAGCTTGTTCTTTGGAAGGATCAACAGAATGAACAGACCACTGGTAAGTTTAACCAAGGAATGGAAGGAGCAAACATCAATAGCTCAGATGAGGGATGAAATAGGCGAAATCACTACGGACCCCAATGAGATTAAAAGGATAATCACAAAGTACTATGAAAGTCTGTACTTCAATGAGTTCCACAATAAGGAGACATGGACAAATACTTGGAAAAACAATCCCTCCCTAGATCATCCCAGATAGAGGTCAAGAACATCAGCAGTCTCTTAGCATAAACTATCAGGAAAAAAAGCCTGGCCCAGACGGCTTCCCAGAAGAATTCTACCAAGTAGTCAGGGAAGAGCTGACATCAATCCTCCACAAATTATTCCAAAGCATAGAAAAAGACAGCAAACACCCAAACTCATTCTACAAAGCCAATAAAACTTTGATACTCAAACAGGGGAGGATTCTATAGGAATAGAGAACTATAGACTAATATCTCTAAGGAACATAGATGTAAAAATCCTTAACCAAATATTGGCCAATAGAACACGAAAGTATATAAAACATACCATCCATCATGATGAGGTGGGATTCACTCCAGGGATGAAGAGATGGTTTAATATCTGAAAATCCATCAGTATTATTCACCACATCAATAAGAAAAAGGATAAGAATCACATGACAATATCGATAGACACAGAAAAAGCATTTGACAACATCCAACACCCTACCTATTTAAGACACTCAAGAAGATAGGAATGGAAGGGAAATTCCTCAAGTTAATATAAACTATCTACAAAAAGCCAACAGCCAACATCATAGACAAGGGAGAAAAGATGAAAATAATCCCACTGATAGCAGGGACCAGACAAAGAGGCCCTTTGTCCCCACTTCTATTCAGCATCATACTGGAGTTCCTAGCTAACATCATACGACAGCGGAAGGACCAACTGGCAGAGGAGGAGGAGGTGAAATTATCATTATCTGTAGACAACATGATTCTATACATTGAAAATCCCCAAAGCTCCACAACAGGAATACTGGCAGCAATAGAGGAATATGGAAGAGTGACAGGATACAAGATCAACAAACAGAAGTCTATTGGTTTGCTGTATCCATTGGAAAAGACCATGGAAGAGGAGATCAAGAAGGCAGTACCCTTCACAATAGACAAGAACAAATTGAAATCTCTATGGATATATTTAACAAAAAAGCCCCAAAAGACTTATACAAGTAAAATTACAGGACCCTATTACAGGAAACCAAAAGCAAACTCCACGAATGAAAGAACATGCCATGCTCAGATCAGAAGACTCACTATAGTAAAGATTTAAATTTTACCCAAGGCACTGTATAAGTTTAAGGCTATCCGGATTCAAATACTAACAACTTTCTTCAAAGAATTGGAAAAACTGACCACCAATTTTATATGGAGGAGGAGAAGCCCAGAATTATCAGAGAACTCCTCAAGAAGGACAAAGTCGAAGGGCTTGCTCTACCCAACTTTACACCTATTATACCACTACAGTGGTCAAACTAGCTTGGTACTGGCATAATGACAGATACTCAGACCAATGGAAAAGAACAGAAAACCCAGAAATGAAACCATCAGCATATACACAACTAATATTTGACAAGGTCCCCAAAAGCATCAAGTGGGAGGTGGACACCCTCATTAACAAGTGGTGCTGGAAACAATAGATATCTACTGGTAAAAAAATGAAACAAGATGCTTACCTCACTGCATGCACAAGAACAAAATCAAGGTGGATCATTGACCTAAAAGTAAAACCCCAAACTATCAGGACCATCAACAAAGGAATTGTGACAAATCTAAGAACCTTGACTCAGGAAATACACAGCCTAACTGCAATAGGGAAGGGTACATACACAGGTGAACCTGAAATCGATGAGTGGGATATACTAAGAATAAAACACCTATATGCATCGAAAGACTTCATTAAGAGAGTAATAAGAGAACCCACAGACTGAGAGAGGATTTTTAGCAAGGACAAAACAGACAAAGGGCTTATTACTAAAATCTACGATACCCTCCAGGCCTGCAGAAAGTGGAAGACAGTTAACCCCCTGAGGAAGTGGCCAAAAGACCTGAAATGAAGTTTCACTATCGGGGAGACCCAAATGGCCAATAAACAATAAGAAAATGCTCCATATCAATCATTAGCTATTAGAGAAGTTCAAATTAAAAGAACTATGAGAAATCATGTAACACCCTCGAGGATACCCCAAATCAGAAAATCAGGGAACAACAAATGTTGTAGGGAATGTGACGAGATAGGAACTCTCATCCACTGCTGGTGGTTGTGTAGATACATACAGGCTCTGTGGAAAGCGATCTGGTGCTTTTTAAAGGAAATTGAGCTACCTTATGACCCAGCTGTTCTTCGACTGGGCATATACCCAGAAGAGGTAAGTAATACACCACGACCTGCACTCCAATGTTTATTGCGGCACAATTCACAATAGCAAAGAATTGGAAATAACCTAAATTTCCATCAATAGATGAATGGATTAGAAAACACTGACACATACACACAATGGAGTACTGTGCATCACTGAAAAGCACTGATCACATGAAGCATGTTGTTTCGTGGGAAGAGTTGGAGGAAATTATGGTAAGCGAACTTAACCAATCACAAAAGGACAAGTACAACATGAGTCCCCTGAGGTAAGTATAATCAGCACTGTAAGTTTAGAAGAAAAGCCACTTATCTCACACCATATGGGTTGAGGTACAGGCAGTTGGGAGGAGGTCAGAGTAAACCCAAGGAGGTATGTGTTATTCCAACACAAAAAAGGAGAAAGAGGGGAAGGTGGATGGAAAAAAGAGGGAGATGGGGAGGTGATGGCACTGGGGCAGCAGGGCACTTACCCAACCAGGGGGAGAGTATTGGTTATGTCTCCACAGAATTGGGAGTGTCCATGCAGACCCCACCACAGCACACCAAACCTTGAGGGCAACATAACCATGTGGAGCAACTCATGAGCAGAGTGGACTTCAGGGCTTCCCCAATCAGAGCCAAACTGACCCCTTCCCTAGAAGTATGTGCTACAGAGAAAAACACTAAAACTACAGGTTGGGGGAGAGGGGTCGGCCTTGTACACCCACACGGAAGCAAACCAAGAAGGAAAAAGAGAGAGGGTTGGTCTAGACCCCATATAGGCACATCAAGCCCTAAGGACAACATCCCAGTAGAGGCACAGAGAGGACTGTAGGGCAGACAGCAACTAGAGAGATACGATGTACCCTCACTGGAGCATACCGTGACAGAGGAAAATACTGGGGATACATGACGGGGAGTTAGTTTGGTCTGAACCCCCTACAGTGGGGCAAGCCAAGAAGGGAACATAACGGATCAGTAACAGGAGCAAAGCCAAGCCACAAAGCCACCAAGGAGCCCCCAAAATAGACTTCAGGCTAGGAGGGGCAGTTCTGGTGTTCCCTCGGGACTAGTGGGGACATAATCATAAAAGTCAGCACACAGACCAGAAATTATGTACATGTATATTTTCTTTTCCTAGTTATCTTCCACCACCCCCCTTTTCTCTTTTTATTCAATCTTTTGTTTTCTTTCTGTTATTGTTGGTTTTACCTATCCATATGAGATAGGCATGGGAAGCAAGTTCCAGGAGAAAGCAATGGAAGAGATGGTTCTGGAGGGACTGATGTTGGTGGTGGGTGAGGCAGAGGAAGGGAGCAAACAAAACCATAGAGAGGGGAATACCTAGGGAATTAAAATAAACAACGAGGAGGACGTAGAGATCCTGGGGGTGTTAGAGCAACAGCAATCTAACAGAGAGGAATTACTAAGAGTCAGAAGAAGAGTAAGTGTGATGGTGGGTCAGAAAGAAGGTAAAAGGAAACAGAGGAAAGATCTAGGAAATAAAGATATGGATAGAGGTATAAACATAGGTGTGTACATAAGTAAATACACTAATTCATAAAAATAGGGATATTGGCCGATGTACATATATTTATATCATAATACACTGTGGTAGTGGATGAACTTTGTGCCTCTGCTCAAGCCCCTCCTCAATGCAAAAACACTTTCTTTTAACAACCTAGAATTCTGTGATGCACACCCTCCCGGCACAATAGCTAAAGACAAAATATGTGCATAAGCAAGTGTGGTGAAGAAAGCTGATGTTGCCCAGCTATCAAAAGATGTAGCATCTGGGGTCTTAAAGGCTTGAAGTTAAACAAGTGGCCATCTAGCAGAGAAACAACACTCCCACATGCAAGAAGCACACCAGCCTGTGTGATCATTAGATATCAACGGGATAGGGTGACAGGCATTAGAAGACCACAAACAAATAAACAAACAAACAAACAAACCATACTGTTGAGAACGAGGTGGGTCAGAGCAGAAACCCAAAACCCACCTGTAGACAATGGGACATCCCCTCACCCTTGTTTGGTTTGTTCATGGTTCGTGGAGCATTGCTACCCCCAGGGCTCTTTTGAGATGAGCCTAGGGTGTCCATGGGGTTCTATGCTTCATTTTGCCTTCGACCCAGTCTCCCTTTCCCTTCCCTTCCCTAAAAGTATATCCCAAATGCATTTTCAAATAAGTGCTCTACACAGTACATGGTAATCAGAGTCAGTTTTCGGCAATGCAATACACAATAATTAGTTTTGATAATGATGGGTTTAACCCTGAAGAGGAGAACATGGTATGGCCCTTAGACTGGATTTGACCACTGGATTTGATGGTGGGCTAGGTGATAAGCTGCTGCTCAAACCCACCAGCTCTTCTGAGGGAGAGAGATGAGACTCTCTGTTCCCATAAAGAGTTACAGACTTGGAAACCCTCTATTGGTTTACTATAAGTTGGGATTGACTAGGGGCAGTGGGTAGAAAGATGGATGAGGGGGTTTGGTACTACAGTGGGTTAAGTGTTGGACTGCAGAGGAGGAACTTGAGGCCCTTTGACCTGTAAATATTCCATTTGAGAAGCTGCATGGAACAGTTTTCCTCTGTCTTGTGCTGCCATATGGATGGGAAATTGACCCAATAGCAGTGGGTTTGCTTTTTGGGGTGAAAGAAGATCAATGAGTCAAAACCTGAAGTTCTGAAGAAGGAAGAGTGTGAGGATGTACTGAGGAGCAGAAGGCAGTAGACTGGCTTGTAGGAAAGTGTAGTTAGATTCTGCCCATGAATAGAAGTCCTTGTACAGTGTAACCAGTGAATATACATGGCTGCTAACAGAAAGGTTGGAGGTTGACATTCATCCAGAGATGCCTCAGAAGAAAGTCCTGGTGTTTAACTGCCCCCAAATATGCTACTGAAAAGTCGCAGTTTTACTCTGATAAACATGGAGTTGCCGTGAGTTGGAATCAAACTATTGGCAACATATTTATTTTTTAAGGAAAATCCAGGTGTGAATGTTAGTGATATTTTGAAGGACTTTTGTTATGCATGAGTTGAAATTTACTTATAATCCTGTAAGCTTTCCCACATTTGCAATAGCCTTACTATATTATTTTAAGTGATATTTTAAATAATACCAATTTTTTTGGTCTAGCACTTTTATTGGTATTTGTGGTAGTTAAATAATCTGGTGTCAATTTGGGACTTGAGAGGATTAAGAATGAAGGGGTGGAGTCTAGTTTGTCAATTGGGTCATAGCCAATGAGGCCTCTGTGGGGGGCATGGCCTTCTCCTGAGAATTCTCCTGGATTTCCTCCTTGGAGGACAGAGAGATTCTCTCACTACTCACTCCCTTGGAGATTCTTTTGGATCACTCCCTGAGAGATGCTCTACTGACAAGACACATGGCACTGGGAGCTGGAGAAGCCACACAGACCTACCCTGATGCAATCAGGTTTCTGGAGCCTGCCAGCGCTGAGATGCTTACAACACCACTAAATCAACAAGACTTCCCACCCACTGGCCTGTGATCCTCATGCATTCAGCATCTTGCTCGTGTTTCGTGAATCTGAAGAGGACTTTTAGATTGGTATTGGACATATGGGCTAATACTGGATGTATGGACTTGATCTGGACTGGGTTGGGACATTTTCTCAATATTCAAATGTTCTTGTGTATTAACTTCTTCCTTTATACACATATGAGTCTCCTTGGATTTGTTTTACTAGTCAACCCAAACTAACACAGCATATAATTCACATATCATACAACTCATTAGTTCAATCACATCAAGAAGAGTAGGCAATTATCACCACGATTAGTTTTACAACAGTTTTCTTCATTCTTGTGCTCATTGTTATTAGCTCCCATTTCAGACAATCCATTGCAGAGTTTGGTCTGCTGGCTCCCCTTTCTTGCTCTTTCTCTGTTAATTCCCCAGTGAATTCTTTGACTTCCTTTTCTTTAGGTCACAGTGGAGCAGTTCTGATTTGCACATATGGGCCACTGTAAGTCAGCTCTTACAACTAGCAACAGCAACAATGGAAATTAGTAAGTTCCTTCAATTGGTGAATACATTTTATGAACTCCTACATGGCTAGAATGCTATCCTTGGCAATAGATTATTTAGCAGAAATTCTTGATTTTTTTCTCCTTACTTTTGGGATCAGCATAGACTGGGTGTTAAACACGGACACAGATACTGGAACTAATGGTGACATGAAGAGATAACAATATATCTCCTTAAAAGAAGATTTTCAGTGTTCTGTTATATAACACACACAAAGAAATAAAAGCTAATATTGACTCAGTAATTTGCATAGTTTTAAGCAAGCAAATATTCAGTTTTTCCTATTGAGAAATAGGAAATTTCCCAGTAAATATTCCACTACTCATTCTGATGGGAATTAGATCAAAGAAAAACAAACACGTCTATGCATGTTGCCTACTACCTCCTTTTTCCTAATGAGGGTGTTCATTAAGTAAACATGTCTCTTTCCTGACAGTGCTGATCAGAGAATTGCAGAGGATGGTGATCAGGGTAGAGTTCAATCTGCAGCCTGACATCTGCCTTCAGTGTCATGATATGAGGGGAGTATCTATAAATTTAGTTGCAACCAAAAGAGGTTGGAGGTAGAATCAGGTAGAACTTAAATGAATAGGACTTAAAGTTGAAATAATTTTAAGTTGTAACAATATTGGTTGTTCAGTGTTAAAATTCTTTCCTGGGCTTAATTTCCAGCCAATGAACCTCATGTACATCCACCATGCATCTAACAGTGGAGGGTTGCAGGTTGCTATCATGCTGAGCATTCTTAGTGGGATGTCCAGACTAAAGCAGACTGAGGAAAACCTGATGATCTACTTTCAAAAAGAAGAGAAATCTAAAACCTATGGAACACGATGGGCTAATGGTTAACTGATTACAGGGATGGTACAGAAGTCATCATGAATCAGGCACCACAAGGGTAGCCAACAACAAATATGGAAGAATAGCTTGGAATATTTTAATGTAATTAGAATGAGTTAGACTAAGTTTTCTATAGAAGCAAGTTGATTGAATAATTTACTTTCGAGAGGCAGAGAACCAAAAACAGTATGTTTGTATTGTATTTCCACTGGTTGCTACAAATAAAACTTTTAAGAAACTCAGTTACCCCATTGAGTGGATTCTCACTTGTGCTGATCCCATTGGGGAGAACTAATTGTGCTCCATTGAGCTTCTGTGTTAGATTGGGTTTTCTAGAGAAATAAAATCTGTGGAATATATATGTATATGATATATAATGTAAATACTATATAATAAATATTATTATATATAAATAATATAAATATCAAATATATGTTAAAGCAATTTATACCAAAGAGAAATTCATATCAACTAAGTGGTCCACATAGGCACACAATGGCAGTCCTAGTCTAGCACGAGATTATGGACAGATGTGAACTTGAGGCCCTTCCTGATTCACACAAATGCTGTCACTGGCGAACCAGGAAGCTGGAGGACAAAGCAGGAAGTGGGAAGACCACAGGCTGGTGTAGACAGTCAAGTGGATCTAAGGCACTTTAGCTCCTAGAGCAGTGCTTGCATGTGTTGCCTGTCTCTGACCCAAGGAACCAGATAATAGATCCAGGCCATAATGAGGAAGAAGAGAGAGATATAGTTCTTCACAGTTTATTTTAGATATGAAATAGGCCACACCCCAAGGAAGCTTTGTCAGGCTAGGACTTGTACTTTATGGGAGAGGTATGACTGTTACACTATTGAGAATTGTAGGGCAGGAATGTTGACAGAAAATTTAACTATCAGATGTTCATATGGCTGTTTTTTTGTTATAGATTGCCAAGCTGTTTTTCTGAGACATCTTCTGGAAGACTTAAACCTCCAACTCTGATTACCAGACTAGCACATTAATCATTTGAACCACTCAGGGACTACATACATGCTTAACTCTATTGAATTTCTATGTAACGTCTTCCTCTAGATGACTGCCCTGCCTGGAGCATAACTGCAACTGATTTTCAGGAAATTAGATGTGACTGGACCACTTCAAAATGTTAAGAGAAGAGATGGGAGGTGGGATGGGAATTTTCCTGTTACTTGTTATGGATCAACTCTCCTTGATCCATAAATAACTAAAATTAGGCTAATAATGTATTTTTGAAGTGCATGGAAACACTAGTGCTTTGTTCACCTATGCTCATTAGCAGCTAGAGCAGCACTTACTTGTAGCAAGTTCTCAACAAGCATATGTGGAATGAATAACTGGATAAGTAGTTCATTTAGCATCTCTGTCATTTTCTGATTATTTATCTTATATTATGTTTTAAATATATTTTATTATAGTTTATGCTCATTCTGAAACTTCAAGTTTTCAAGGGTGAAAATAAACAATGATTTAGATACTCCAATACACAGTTCAACAATCTTATTTTACTTCATGATTTCATATCTATTTATAATAACATACCTAAGATGCTGTCACTATTGTCAACCCCCCGTTTTCACCTCTCAGGAAGTTGGACAGAGAAGTTTATCTTAACTCACTGACAATGAAGACTTTAAAAATCCTATACAGGTTTGACTATATGTAGTTTGATTACTGACATCCTTGCCCATGGTGCTATGGGTTTAAATAGACTCTTTGCCATTGTGTGGATTCTTACTCATCATATGCTGTAGGACAGAGTAGAACTGACCATACAGTTTCCAAAGCTGTGACGTTTGGAAGCAAAGTGCCTCATCTTTCTCCCATGGTGCTGCAAGTTTTTCTGACCACCAATCTTTTGGTTAGCAGTTGTGTTAGTTATATAATCATTTGTCAATTTGAGAGGATTAAGAGTGTAGGGGTGGAATCGATCATGTCAATCAGGATATAGCCAATGAGGCCTCTGTGTGGGTATGGTTTTCTCCTGGGGATTCTGGAAACTCCTTTATTCCTCCTTGGAAACAGGAGACACTCTCTGTACACTCCCTGTGAGACATCTCTGTTGAGAACACATATGGAACTACACTAGTGCCTAAGCTGGAGAAGCCATGTGGAGACCCCTGCCAGTGCTGAGATGCTTACAACACCACTGGATCCACAAGACTTCCCACTCACTGGCTGTGATCTTCAGGCATTTGGCATCATTGCATGCATTCTGTGAGTCTGAAGAGGACTTTACAGATTGGTATTGGACATATGGGCTAATATCGGACTTGATCTCAACTGGCCTGGGATTTTTCTCAATATTCAACTGCTCTTGTGTATAAAGCTCTTTCCTATACACACATGAGTGTGTCCATGAATTTGTTTCTCTAGTCTATCCAGACTAACACAGCAGTAGAGTGACTAATCACTGAAATACCAGGGCTCCTTATTGGTAAAATTGAGCCTCTCTAAAAATCCAATAAAAATCATTAAAAAGACAGTAAATAAAGAAAGGATCAAAGTGGATGTCATAAGAGACTCTGAAACTTGCTCTTAATCACAGAGTAGCAGAAGCAAATGGAAGAAAGGATAAAGTCTAAGGGCTGAATAGAACATTTCAAAGGACAGCTCAAAAAGACAAAGAAAAATATTATAATGAAATATCTAAAGACCTAGAATTAGAAAAACAAGTGGCAAGAACACACCCAGGATATCTTTAAAGTAAATGAATAAAAAAGTCAGCTGTCCAGTTGCAATGTTGAAAGGTCCTGTGGGGAAAATATTAAATGATGCAGGAAGAGAAGATGGAAAGAATCCCGAGTCACTGTCCCCAAAAGAACTAGTCAACATTCCACTAGGTTCAGAAGTTAACATATGAGCAAGAACCATGGTGCTGAAGGAAGAAGTCTAAACTGTACTGAAGGATTAACCCCAAACAAATCTTCAGCAATTAAGAAAATACCAATTGAAATGTTTAAGCAATCTGATGTAGCACTGGAAACACTCACTTACCTATGCCAGGGATGTGGAAAACCGTTACTTGGCCAGCTGACTGGAAAAGATCATTATTTACACCTCTTCCAAAGAGAAGTTATCCAACAGAATTTTCAAACTATAGAATGATATCAAGTTCCAGTAGAATTTTGCTTATGATCATCCAACAACAGTTGTAGCAGGAAATTGACAGGGGGCTGCTAGAGGTTCAGGCCAGATTCAGAAGAGACGGCAGTGCTGTGATTGGCAATACTGGGAGCATAAAGGAGGGTGGGTTGGAAAGTGTGAACTGATTACAAGGATCTAATGTGACCTCCTCCCTGGGGTACAGACAACAGAAAAATGGGTGAAGAGAGATGTCGGACAGGACAAGATATGGCAAAGTAATGATGTATAAATTATCAAGGGTTCATGAGGGAGAAGTGAGCAGGGAGGGAGGGGAGAAAATGAGGACCTGATGCCAGGAGTTTAAGTAGAGAGCAAATGTTTTGAGAATGATAAGGGCCATGAATGTCCAAATGTGCTTTACACAATTGATGTATGTATGGATTGTGATAAGAGTTGTATAAGCCGCCTAATAAAATGATTAAAAAAACTAGGTTGATATATGATAACTTTCCAGTAATTAGAGTAAAAATAAAATGATAAATATTTTGCATTAAAAAAAAAAAAAGAGATGGCACTGAGGATGTCAGACGGATCTTGCCTGAAAGCAGAGGATATCAGAAATATGCTTACTTGCGTTTTATGGAGTTTGAAAAGCCATTTGACTCTTTGGATCATAACAAAATTTGAAGAATGAGAGCAATGGGAATTCCAGAACACTTCCTGGTGTTTTTGAGGACTTGTCCATGGATCAAGAGGCAGTTGCATGAACACAACAAGGGAATACTGCATGGTTTAAAAGCAGGAAAGGTGTGTGTCAGGCTGGTATCCTTTCACCCGATTTGTTCAATCTGTATGCTGAGTAAATCTCCCCAGAAGCTTGATTGTATGATGAGGAAGAGTGTGGCATCAGGATAGGGTGAAGACTTATTAACAACCTCTGAAATGCAGACAACACCACTTGCTTACTGAGGAGTGAGGAGAACTTGAAGCACTCGCGGATGACGATCAAAGGCTGCACCCTTCAGTGCGGATTACAATCCAACATAAAGAAGATCCAACTCCTCACAACTGGACCAACAAGTAACACCGTGATACAGGGAGCATATGTTCAAAATTTGAAGCATTTTGTCTTGCTTGAACCCACAATCAATGCTAATGGAAACAGCAGTTAGGAGATTAAATGATCTGTTACATTAGGTAAATCTGCTGCACAAGATCTCTTCCGGGATCGACAATCAAGGATATTACTTTGAGGATTAGGGTGCACTTGATCCAAGCATGGTATTTTCAATTGCTGCATATGCATGGGAAAGTTGGACAGTGACTAAAGAAGACCAAAGAAGACTGGATACATTTGCACGGATCTGTCTCAGAAGAAATAGGGCTAGAGTGCTCCCTACAGACAACAATGGCAAGACATTGTCTTGCATTCTTTGCACATGTCCCTGAAGAAGCACATCATGTCAGGTAGGGAAGGGGCAGCGAAGGAGAAAAAGGCCTTCAAGGAGATGGGATGACACCATGGATGGAGCAATAGACACAGGCATAGGAATAATAGTAAATATGACAGAGGAATGGGCAGTGTTGTGCATAAGGTCGCTATGGGTCGGAACTGACTCGATGGCACGTAATAACACAAAAGCCATATCCAGTAACTTCCCCTGAAAGCTGATGTTCTGTGTTTACTGTATGGACTTGTGTATAAGCCGAGTTTTTCAGTTTTTGTGGTAAGTGCAGTTTTTGTGGTAAAATTAGGTGCCCCGTCTGATAGTCGGGTCAGCTTATACTCGAGTATATATGGCCATTATTCAATTTAATTAGAAGGCTAAGTTGGAAACATAATATTCATTTTTGACACCTTCATTTCCTCATTGGCTCTGGTCTAAGAAAAGTAACGTTCCTTGGTTTAAGCCTCATATGGCCACAAATCTTTTCACCATAACTGTAACACTCGTGTGCCAAGCTATAAAGGGCTTTGGTTATCAATGCTGCCTTTGAATTAAGTGGTCTAATTCTAGTTCTCGAACGTGAACATTTAAAATATCAATTTTACATCTTCTATTCTAATATATACATTCAGTGTCATAAATTTCTCTTTAATCACTTAAAACTTTTATTTTATTTTATTGGGGGTTCTTACAGCTCTGCTAAAATCCATACACATATCTATTATGTCAAACACATTTTTACATATGTTGTCATCATATTTTTCAAAATATTTTCTTTCTACTTGAGCCACTGGCATCAGCTCCTCCTTTTCTCCCCTCCCTTCCCCACCCTCCCTCCCGCCCCATGCCCCCCTAACAAGCTATAAATTACTCTTTTATTTAGTTTTTTATGTTTTACACTGACTGCTGTCCCATTTCACCCACCCTTCTGCTGTCCATCTCCCTGGGATGGGGGTCACACGTTGATCATTGTGATTGGTTCCCACCCACTCCCCCGCCCTTACCCTCCCACTATCGCTGCTCCCCTTATTGGTCCTGAGGGGTTTACCTGTTCTGGGTTTCCTGTGCTTCGAGCTCTTATCTGTACCATTGGTAACATAGAGTTGGGGTCATGGTAGTGAGCAGGGAGGAAGCATTAAAGAACTCAAGGAAGGTTGTATGTTTCATCAGTGCTATACTGAACCCTGACTGACTATTCTCTTCCTTGTGGCTGTTCCGACAGGGGGGTGTCCAATTAACTACTGATGGGCTTCAGTTTTTCACTCTGCTCTCCCACTCGTTCCCATTGATATGCTTTTTGTTTGTTTTGTTATGGGTCTTTGATACCTGATACCTGATCCCATCAAAACCTCATGATCAAGAAGGCTGGTGTGCTTCTTGCATGTGGGCTTTGTTGCTTCTCAGTTGGGTGGCCGCTTGTTTATCTTCAAGCTTTTAAGAGCCCAGACGCTATATCTCTTGATAACCAGGCACCATTAGCTTTCTTCACCATATTTGCTTATACACCCATTTTGTCTTCAGTGGTCCGAGAAGGTGAACATCACAGAGTTCCGTGTTAGTAGAATAAATTGTTCTTGCATTGAGGGAGTACTTGAGTGGCGGCCCAATGTCCATCTGCTACTGTAATATTTTATAAATAAATATATGTACATAGCTCTATTCCCCTGTCATTGTATATAATGCATGCACAATATTTGAGAAGCTCTATTTTCATTTAGTTCAAAATATTTTTAAATTGTCTTGTGTTTTCTTTGATCCATGTGCTATTTAGAAATGTGTTTACTGTTCAAATACTTCTATATGAGTTTTCTATCTTTGTGATAGAAATTTCTAGCTTAATGCACATATGTTCTGAGAGGATACTTTGTATATTTTTTACTCATTAAATGTATTAAATTGCGTTTATGGCTTATGTTCTTTTAAATTTTTATTACAAGATCATTTTATTGGGGACTCTTACAACTCTTACAACTCTTGAGTATTCTATGTGAGTCTGAGAAGAATGTGCTTTATGCTGGTGTTGGATTAAATCTTCTATAAATGTGAATTAGAACTAATCGACACGTGAATTGTCCAGTTCAACTATATATCTACCGATTATCTACTTGTTGGATTTCTCAATTAGTAAGTGATGAATATTGAAATTTTCAACTAAAATATTGGATTCCTTATATATCCTTCAAAATGAAACAATAAAATTGAAAACAAATTATTAAAGAAGTCAATGACATCATAAATTATCTTTTAAAACTTGAATAAAATTGATCCTGTGTACATACAAAGGATAATAAAAATGTGATTAACTGTATGTTCACAAATTTGGTAATTGAAAGGAAATAGACAAATTCAATGAAAGGCATAATCTACCAAAATTCATACAAGGAGCTATAACCTGACTAGGATAATCTTTACTAAGGAAATGAATAATTAATAACCTCTGAACATAAAATATCAAACCCAGATAATTTTACTGGTGAATTTTTATAAAGATTTAATAAGCTTTATTTTTTAAAACAACTTTATGTTTACAGAGAAATTGAGTGGAATTGTTTTGAATTCCCATATAATTTCACCTTCCTTCCTCACTTCACAATCACTAATCTCTAAGTCACTAAATTAATAAATGTGATACATATGTGAAAATTGATGAAGTAATATAGATACAGCACCATAACTAAAGTCTGTAGTCTCCATTAGAATTCCTTGTGTTCCAGACATCACCCCGGTGGTCCAAGATGTCAATGCAACATGCCGGCGTGAGTAGGGAACCAGTGGAGAGGTCTGAGGGCCCGGGCCCCAATCCCAACTACATGGACAGCTGCCCCTTCCCCCAGAAGAATTTATTTCAGAGGACAGCGCTGAATCTGCAGCTCCAGGAGAGGGACATGTCTGATCAGAGCACAGGGGAGCAAATGAAGTGGGAAGAGGAGATAGTGGAGCACATCTGGCCCAACAAACCTTGAAGACGATATTCCGGCTCAGAGCAGCCAATCCACAGAGAAGGCCGCCCCACTATGAGAAACATCCCTCACTCACCAATAGCCCTATAGGGGACAACACTGGAGACACAGTGTGGGGATTCCGCCTGATCTAATCCCACAACACTGAGGTAAAACACTAAAAGCATGGAACAGAACAGCAAGGAGAACAGAGCAACAAAGTCTCCAGGGAATGTTGAAGGTCGACTTTGGGACCAAGGCTTGCCACCCCATCAGACTTGACCAGAAAATACTAACTACAAGCTTTTTTTCTTGTTGTGTTTTGTTTTTTTTGTCATTGGCTTTTTGTTGTTGTTTTGTTTTATTTGGTTGCTTGGTTTTGCTCTGTCTTGTTTTTGTGCATGTTATTATCTCCTCAGGTCTGTCTAAATAAGACAGGCTGGATGAACAATCTGGAGGAGAAAACAACAGGACCAACAGTTCCAGGGGACATGGGAGAGGGGGAGGAGGGGGGACAATGAAGTGGGTGTCAACAAACGCAGGGACATGGGAACAAAAAGTGATCCAAATCAGTGTGAGGAGGGGGTAGGAGGCCTGGTAGGGCGTGGTCAAGGGTAATGTAACCGAGAGGAATTACTGAAACACAAATGAAGTCTGAACATGATAGTGGGAAAAGAGGAAAGT
>NW_022103903.1:19834787-19836928 GCF_000313985.2 Echinops telfairi | reverse complement strand
GGGAGGAGGAAAAATGAGGACCTGATGCCAGGGCCTTAAGCAGAGAGCAAATGTTTTGAGAATGATGATGGCAATGAATGTACAAATGTGCTTCACACAATTGATGTATATATGGATTGTGATAAGAGTTGTATGAGCCCCTAACAAAATGATTTTTAAAAAAGAATTCTTTGTGTTGTGCAAATGTCTCTATGAGTTTTGACAGATGCATGCTATGTAACTTCCATTACAATAGTATAGTTTCACTGTCCTAAAAGTACCCTGTTATCTACATATTCAACCATTTTCCTTTCCCTAAAGCCCTGCCAAACACTGATCTTTTCACTGTGTGTATTTACCTCTTTTGAAATGTAATCTAGTAGGAATTCTACAATATGTAGTGTTTTATGATTGGCTTCTTTCACTTAGCAATATGCGTTTAATGTTCCTCTGTATGGCTCTTTTGTTTCATTGCTGAATAATATTCCATTTCATAGTCCTACCACACTTTTTTATCCATTTACCTACTGAGGCAATTATGAAGAGAGCTGCTATAAACATTCAAGTAGAGTTTTCTGTGTGGACATGCATCGTTCATTTCATTTGGATAAACACCTAGGATCATCATTGCTGGATCATATGGTAAGACTTTTTAAACTAAATATGGTCTGTTCAAAACCACCCAGGAATTCTGTGGTAGAAAAGTTATCAAATGAATATTCTCAAGCTATTTCAATGCTTATATCAATGTCATTCAATAATATTTAAAAGACCAATTTCATTTGTAGATACCAAGCAATTTACTACCTCTGAATATACATTTGAAAAACAAACTGCTTTGCAGTTGGGAAGGATTATACACAAGACTTCAAGACTTTTTATACTCCTTGCAGCATTAGGAGGGACAATGATGTGGATGGACGCAGAGATACATGAAAGAGGAAACAATGCACACAATGGCCGTTCTATACACCTTACATGACATTTATAATATAATAGACGCATACTACGTAAAATTACACGTGTCTGCACAAAAAGAAAGCTACCAAGAAAATGGAGAAACCTGAAATTTTAGACGCTGATACATTAAATTATAATATGTCAAAAACATGAGTAAAATTAAATGTTCAACACAAATTGGGAAATTATTTACTATAAACACGAGAAAGGATCAAAAGAGCTTATATAAATCACTAGGAGAGAACACTAGAAAATAGGTAAAGAACAGAAAACTAAAAATATCAAAAGAAATATAATTTTTAAATTGATTAATGTTTAGCTTTATGACTAATTAGAGAAACTTATGAAACTGTAATGAAGATATCTCTATTTTGCCAAAATTTTCCCACTCATGACCCCTAATGTTCACAGAAACACTTTGGATTCATTACTCCTTCGATTTTGAATTAATTTTTCATGTTGAATTTTCAGAAATGTTTTACTGAAACCAATTTTCTTTTTGTGACCCCTTCATTCAGTCTGCGACCTCCAACAGGAACCTACAGTTTATGAAGATTTGATGATATGGTGCGAAAAGAACTCTTATTACTTATTGGTAGAAGTATAAAGTGGTGCAATCTTAGGATAATAATTTGGTATAAGTAAGGGAACATCTATGAAGGGAAAACGGACCAAAAATATTAAGGTGTGTTTAGGTGAGAGGGTGGAAAGGAAGAAAATAGCTGATCAAAGTGTAAGGTTAAGAGAGTTGTAATTTGCCGAGCATTATTTGGCATTAGAAGTGATCTAGAGATGGTTTAACATTTATGAGAAGATATGCATATAACATTTGCATATTATATCTTATTTAAGAAACATCCTTGGGTTTTGGAATAACAAGAAGTCCTCAAGTCAATCCCCTGCATGGGACCACGGTAGTGAGAAAAACAGAAAACTCAAAGCAATCCCATAGGATGTAGTAGAACTGCCACTGTGAGTTTCTGTAACTTGAACTCTTTCCAGGAGTAGAAAGCCCCCACAGAGTGCCTAGTGGTTTCAAACTTCTGACCTCAAAGTTAGGAGCCCAACTCATAAGCACTAACACCACCATGCTTAATTCCTGTGATAATGACTGCCAGAATTGTAAATAGATGTTTCCACAATATTCTAAGACTCTGTGAGATTGCTATCACTAGTTAGTTTGTTTTTAAAATCATTTTATT
>NW_022103903.1:19827807-19831087 GCF_000313985.2 Echinops telfairi | reverse complement strand
CCCCCCGAATGTGATGTTTCTAAGAGGAGCTAGAATTTTTAGAGAGATTTAAGAATAATATTTAACTTTTAGATTTCTCAAGATAATTCTGGCTCAACTCTCAGAGTATTTAAGGCTGACATCTTTAGGAAAGACTGTAATAAACGATCATCTAAAATATACCTCATTGTATTTAAAAAAATTAAATTACTTACCCTCGTCAACTTGAAGTTAAAAAAGTATAACTATTTGAAGTTTATATAATTTGACATTATTTTCTTACTAAGTGCCTTATCATACCCAGTTTAAAGTCACGCATGTGATAAATTTGCATGTAGGTATATAAATTGATTATAATTTATCAGGTCTAAGTGAACTTTCCATTGATATTTTATTTCTGTGTTAAATAAGAAAAGGGAAATAGGAAGCTCTCTAAAATTACATCAGGGTATGAAAACTATTATTTGAAATTAGAGCCCTTGCTCATCTAATTTAATATGGAGGTAAACTTGTACAAAAATTTGTTTATTGCTTAGACTATAATAAACTTATTTTAGGTTCCTAAAAATATTTGAGGAAACAAAAGATTGAAAATCAAGAATCATACGAAAAAGCACAATCCTCAAAACTTAGAGAAATAAATATTTCTGGACATCACTATTTCTATTACCTGGATATCGCTAGTAAAAGTTTTATAAAGGCCAGTTAGTTGCTGCCTGATTTAAAGTTTTACAATAGACTAAGTCATAAAACTTTTCCCTTAGAATTGATTAGATGATTATTTCCACCAACAGGTTAATGATAATATTTATGTCATTGGTAGAGAATGGTTTAAAGGTGCAAAATAATTCCAGAGGGATTTTTCTTGGCATTGACAGTGCACTATAGCCTGAGAGACCTAATCTCCTGAACATTACAGTCATACTATATTGAAATAATTAAATGTATCCTTTGAGAACTAGGGAGTAAGATGAATGCCCATTTCTAAACAATTTCTAAGACTCTTATTTTGGTTTTCATTCACTTGAGTTAGTAATTTTTGCCCTTATCATCATTCTGAATATAATTGGAAGGAAAAAATTCCCACTGGATTGATTAGTGAAAGCTTTCTAGAAGAAGAGGGAACTTAGTTAGAATTGGCCGCCTCAGAGGGGACGTGTGGGATGAACAAAGGTAGGAATCTCTGAAACCTTCCTTTGAACTTACATTCATTATATCTTTATACCTTACTTACTAGAAAAACCTTTAAATTTTCTTGCAAATCTAAAAGAAAATCTTGAAAATATCTTTTCCTCAAAGGATATTGAGAAAACTCATGTCATTTAAGGTATAATGGTGCCATATTTTTTTATCAATCCTACATCTTAATTTGTTTTGTTAATGTATTCAGTTCTTAGCACAATTGAAACAACGACCAAGGAAGGGGTTTAAAACAAAAGAAATGTGTTATTCCATGACCTTCAAGATGAGAAATCCTAACTTGGCCTTTGCTCTCTTCAAAGGGAGAAGAAGGAGCTCCTGGTAGCTCCCAGCATCCTTTGATTTACATGGGTAGTTGAAGTGCATCCCTCTTCTTACAGCCATTTTCTTTCTGGGCACAACTCTATTCTCTCTCCATGTCTTTTTCATTGTCTGTGGGCACCAAGTGGGTGATATGAGGGCCTGCTCTATTCCAGCATGACTCGTTTCGCACCTGATCAGACCTTCAAAGGTCACATTCATAGGTACAAGAGGTTAGGACTTCAACATATCTTTCTGAAACACAATGAATTCCATAACAGTTACTACTTAAAAAACAATGTTGTTTTTAAATGGTAACATTTATTGAGTTGAAGGAGGTTGGGGAATAAATAATTTTCCTTGGTGAAGGGTGTGTGGAGATGAGAAATAGAATTTTTGTATTATCCATGTTATGTTTGAAACATATATTGATCATATAAGTTTAAATATCCAAATGAAAATTGAATATAAAAATTGTATTTTTAAGACTGGGGATTATGAGTCATCAAAGGAATGAGACTGTGTTTTATCACCTTGGGAGAGTGGGGATATAGAAAAGTTAGGGTGACTGGAACAGAGCCTTGTGATAGTCTGAAGTTGAGATTCGATCAAATTGCGCAGCACACAGAATGCCCAGTGGGAGAACAGAGTGGTGTCGAAAAACAGAAAGCACCCTGAAAAAGATGAAAACAGAATGCCAAATCAAGGAATTTGAATTTTATCAGTAGATTCTGAATAAATTTACATAACAGACTGACTTAAATAAATCTGAGTTTTGGAACAACAAGTCTGGCTATGTGTGACTCATCAATTTTTTTCTTCATGCTACATTTTACATGACGTTATGGCAAGTGCTTATCACTTTCCTCATATGAACCATGCAAGATTAAAGCTATGCAATACAGATGACTTTATTCTAAGATTGTTACACAAAACCCAAACAAACCGAGTTTGATAAATGTTGGTTTGCTTTTCTGATCCTATCTGACTTGTTTATTAAGAGTAGATAGATAAAGCTTCTAACAATGCTTAGCATAGTGTTAATAAGCCAAAGTAACTCAAAGCAGTTGTATTTGTCTGAGTACTTTAGAGAAACAAATCCACAGAAACTCATGTATGAGAGTTTTATATAAAGGTTAAGTGCACATCAAGAAAACTTCCCAACCTAGTGTTGCCCAAGCCCACAAGTCCAACATTAATCCATATGTCCGACACCAATACACAAAGTCCTCCTCCATCTCACTAAACATATGCTGTGACGCCAACTGTCGGAGGAAAGCCGAATCAGTGAACGTGTAAGCATCTCAGCACTGGAAAGGCTCTCTAGGACGGGGCTGCTCCAGCTCCCACGGCTGCATCGGGGTAGGTCCATATGGCTTCCCCTCCGTGATGTATTACAGGAAGTGAGCCTTGCCAGCTGAAGCAGAGAACTGGCTAAGGCAGCTGCACCCTGGTCCCACCATCACAAAGCAAGAGACCCTAGAACTAGAAAGGTGAGGGTCACTGAGCCATTTATCCTTCTGCCCCTCAATTAACCCCACATTTGTTTATCGGCCAGGTTGGCACAATAAACTACCTCAGCAGTATAAAGGCCACTTCAAGCAAGTGCCCATCTAGCTCAGAAGCAACAAAGCCCACATGGAAGAAACACACCAGGCCGCGTGATCACGAGGTGCCAAAGGGAGCAGTATCCGGCATCAAAGAGCAAAAAATTTACCATAGTGAATGAGGTGGGGAGTGCGGAGTGGAGACCCAAAGCCCATTTGTAGGTCACTGGACATCCCCTTACAGAAGGGTCTCA